>NC_056727.1:971346964-971501964 GCF_019279795.1 Protopterus annectens | reverse complement strand
ATATATATATATATATATATATATATATATATATATATATATATATATATATAAGTTCATAGGAGGTTACTAGGCTAATGGCCCTAGAGCCCTTACAAGCCTAGCCATATTTATCCTGAGTTGCCCCAATTGTCAGTGGCTAAGTGAGTGAAGTTCACAGAGATAAGCATCTAGGGTAGTTAATACTGACTTCCTCTGTCCAGAAGGGACATGGGCACCAACCAAGGAGTGAATTTGTGGTCGCCCATCCATTGATCTTGGTTGTGTTTGAAGAGGGTCAGGGAGGGGCTCTGTTTCACTTGAACTGGATGTTTGTTTTAGAGAAGTGGCAGTCTCTTGGAGATAAATCTATATCTCCAGCATGACCTGTTCATGTCAGAGGCTAGGTTAACATCCCTGGAGCAAGTGACCCTCCTGCAGTTTGATTTACAATTGTGTAGCATTTCTGTAGGGCAGGGTCAGAGACTGCCCTGTAAGCCAGGCACAGGTCACCCCCTTGGCAACCTGTAGGAGACAGATTACAGTGACAGGTCTTTCAGTCTTTCCAAGGAAGACTTGTTTGGTATACCCTGTAATTTCTTGGTGAGAAACTTCTGTGGTCTCTCCAGTTGCTGCAGGTATCTGGTGGGGTACATGCAAAAGGGAGCATTGCACTCAATTATTGGTCTGATGAGGGCTGAGTATAATGGGATTATAACATCCTTAGATATAGATCCGATGCCTTTACTTATAATATGTATCACATAGAAGGATTTTCTTACTACTGTGGATATGTGGTGGTCAAAGTTCAGATTATCAGCCTGAGTACCCAGATCACGTACCACTTAGTCTACATTGGGGGGGGGGTGTGCTGTCTATAATGTAATTAGCAGGGATGTTAGTTTTCACAAAGGGAATAATAATGCATTTTTTTTTGCATTTAGCTTTAATCCGTGGCTTTGGCATCAATTATTTGTCAGTGTTAACCCTGTTTGTAGTGTATTAACATTGTTTTGGGAGTAGACGATTGCTCCCAATTTGCAAATGTCAGTGAACTTGTTCAGCCGCAGGCCATCCAAGTTTGTCTGGACTTCTGAGAAATAAATTCCAAACAGTAAGGGGCCCAATACAGAACCCTGTACAGTGTACACCACTGGTGACTGGTCTTTTGATTGAGGTGAAATAAATCTCTTTGACAGTATGTGTGCTTTTGATGAGCCAGTTGAATTCCCATCTGGTAATGTAGGGAGTATATCCCAATTGGGAAAGTTTCTCTGTAATATCTGAGTGGGGTATTGTGTCAAATGCCGTGGCTAGGTCAAGATACTCTCAAAGAAGTCAACCATGTTTAGGAGGCATAATCTACCTTTAACAAATCTTAACTGGGTTGGGCCCAGAGTGTGGAGATTACCTATGCGCTTGTTAATAAGATCCATAATGATTCTTTCCATGACCTTGCAGATGAGGCTAGTCAAGCTTATGGTCCTATAATTCCCAGTGCCAGCTGATGGTCCTCCTTTGTGCAGAGGAATTACTGTTTCTGTTCTCCATTCTGCCAGAACATAACCAGTTCACAGGCTGTGGTTAAACAGGGATCCAAGTGGGTCTGCTAGGTCATGTTTTAAGTTGTTTAAAAGGCAACCTGGTATGTTATCTGGTCATGTTTTTGGCCTTGGACAGCGCTGAGATGACCTGCAATCTTGAGATTATAGGCCAATGAGTGGTGGTAGGTATACTTTGGGGGATGACTGGTGGGGACAGGGGTGAAGATTGCTCCAAATCTGTCAGCTAGCAGATAGGCTATTGCCTCCAATTGAGTATGGGTGGTGCCATCCACAACCAGTTCAGCATATGCACGCACGCACATGCACACACACATACACATGCACGCATACACACACACACACACACACACACACACACACACACACACACACACACACACACACACACACACACACACACACACACGAGCGCGCGCACACATAAATATGTAGAATAGGAATGAAAAGAATATTAATCACAAGATTTAATGGTAAATGATTTGGCTGAGTGGTAAGGTGTTGGTCTTGGGTTTCATTCTCAGTTGGCCAGTATTTTAATTGTACTACATATATGGACATTGTATTCACATTTATTATTTACCACTACATCATAAGATAAAAAGTAAATATTAATGTTAATTTAATGAGGATTAATAATCATAAAATAGATAAATATTAATGCCAGATTATAATAATTTTACCACAGAGATTTATTAAATCAATGTTAGTAATGTAAGCAGTTTTTTTTTCAAATGTCAATTTAGCATGTGCAATGGTTGTTTAATAGGTTCATGTTACCAATTTCCTATTCATGACATATATATCTATATTTTTTAGGATTATGGCTTCATTTCAGGAATTGAGACTAAAGTGGAGTTGGATAGCTGAGAAAGCTCAATTGGTTTTTGATTGATTACATCCTGAAGGAGATAAGCAATTGTCTGAGCCAGCAGAATGTAATGCAAAAAAAGGTCAAATGAGGGACCTCCTCCAAAACGAGCTAAGCAAAGGGCCAGCTAAGCAAAGGGCCAGAAAAAAAATGAGGTGGCACCTGTGAAGAAAGATGCTCTCAGCAGATGCCATGCAGGTACAGAAGCACAAAGATGCTCCTGATGGTGCTGATGGTCAGTTAAAACAGACAGATGAATACTTACATTCATTTATTGAAGCTTTGAATGAAGAGGATAGCTTTAAACATTTTGAATTAGTACTTGATAAGGCCTTATCTTTGTCATTACAGTATCATTCAGAAACATGTTGCAGACTGTTGAGTGTCGGTAATTCAAGTAACCTCAATTTCCTTAATAGCCTCTAAGTGGGCAAGTAATAATTAGAAAAAAACAAGAAGTGATACAAGTTTATTGATGGCTATGGTATGATCAGACAGTGAAAAAACCTAAAGCCATAGAAAAGCATCTGAAGTGGAAAGAGAGACATCCTAACAGATGGTTAGGTGTGTCACAATGAAAGGTATTGCCAACTATGCCAGGAGAGGCAGGGCAGTAGATGTGCACCATATGCCAGCACAGCTAGCTGGAATGTTGCAAAGAATTATATGTCATTCGTATATCATACTGATTTGTACAGATGCTTGTGTTGAAAAATGTATTTGTAAAGCTGCTTGTGTTAAGAATGTACAAACAGTGTGCCCTGCTCGACAGAAAAAGAAATGTACATGTATTATTTTAACTGTTGAAAAGTATGTATTGTAACAGAGGATACTATAAGAGAAGAGATTAATCTCAATCCACCTGACTTTGGAAAATAGTAAGAAATTAAATTACATAATTTAGGCCATAAAGTTTGTATCTTACAGTTTGCAATGCAGCCAGAGACAAAAAGTCTGTATTAGGAAGCTTCCTGAATTGTCACTGGGGTGAGCTAATTGCTACTCTGGAAGGGTGGAGGTTTAAAATTGTTTTATGACTTCCAGGAGCTGCAGCAGATGTTACCAAGGCTGTGTGTGTGTGTGTGTGTGTGTGTGTGTGTGTGTGTGTGTGTGTGTGTGTGTGTGTGTGTGTGTGTTATTGACACATAGGTGCTAAATCTTGGCAGTTTTTAGCAATGGGGGGTTGCATGGGAACCAGAAGTCAGATGACCAGATGTATGTGATGTCATTCTGTAATCCATCACTAAAAATAATGTTTACTACTAGGTGAGACTGAAGTCTTAGAGTACTCTGTGTTTGTAACCTGACAAAGAAGCATCTCTCACCTACTTCATCTTGCCTTGCCCTACTAAGTAACCAGGGAATAATAATTCTTTAGATCAGTCAGGAAAATATAGTGAGATTAGTTAAGTATTGTTTTTCTGTAACTGTGTGAACCTGTCCACCTGTGTTATTTTTAATTTATCATGTGATTGAAACTCTGGCATTTGTTGTAAATAGATATTTAGTATTTTCATGTTCTTTTGTTGTTTACTATTAAATATATTTAATATTTTCATAGTAATTGATCCTTTAGAGAATATTTTAACATTTGAGAGTACTTATATCTACTGGTGACACTGTGGCCACTCCTGAAACCCTGGGGTTTGGTCAACATTATCATTTATATTAATTTCACTCAGTGTAACTGGGTACCCTTGCAAGAGCCTTAGAGTAGCTGGCTTTGGGGTGTCTGGTGGCAGTGTAACTGCCTTATAGTTTGGGGAGAAGGGTACGTAGCTAATAAATCTGTGACAGTCTTTCCCAGGTGTGTGTGTGTGTGTGTGTGTGTGTGTGTGTGTGTGTGTGTGTGTGTGTGTGTGTGTGTGTGTGTGTGTGTGAAAATCAAATCTCAAAATGTTTGTGTGTGTCGGCTACTTGGAGCAAGGATACAAAGCACTGATTTCACAGAAAGAGTGGTGAAGAACTTGGCTTGAACACTCAGCTGAGATCTTAACTCTGTAGCTGTGCCAGTGGGGAGTTTTATTGGAGACCTGGCGGGCAACCCAGACCTAGGACTGAGTATGTTCCCTGTGTGCTCTTAAGAAAAATTGTGCTTGCAAAAATACTGGGGGTATTCATTTTTTTCAAAGTGAATGTCCCTCTCCAGTGCCAGTGGTGAGGATTCAGGCTCCTTGATTCCTGGCCTTGAGTGGGGGCATCACATATTGGTGGCAGTGGTGGGATATTAATTGAACTTCTGTAGCCTGTAAGCAGTTGCCCCTAAAGGTGTGTCCTCTCAGCAGCCACAAGGTAAACATTCAGAGTTTCATTTCACAACAGTTTTATTTATTTATTTTTTGTTAGTTTAATTTAGTCAGGGAAAATGGGAAAATATGTCAACAGAGGATTATGGCAATCTGACAAAAGAACCAGATGGCTAAGGTGTGTGAAGCCAAATGACTGGTGCATGCCAACCTGACTAAACAGGAAATGATTTCAACCTTAGTCACAGCTCAGACCATCAACCAGGAGGATAACCACTCTGATGATGGGAATTTGCAGCCCTCAGAAACAAGACAGTTCACCTTTTCCTCAGAGGACTTAACAACTGTCTGGAGTTAAAGACACTTGAAATGATGGCTAAACATTAGGAATTTGAATCAGCAGAGAGACTGCAGCGTTTGGAGGTCTAAGTAGAATCAGCAGAGAGACTGAGGTGCTTACATGCTGAAGCAAATGAGAAGCAGCATCAACATGAGAAGGAGATGCTGACTCTTTGCTAGGGTCATGGAGGTAATGGGGAAGGGAATAACTGAACCCCAGAAGCAATAAAGGTCAGCAAATTTCCTCCACAGTTTACAGAGAGTGATAATTTTGATAGTTTTATTCATATTTTTGAAAGAATATGCAAAAAGTACAATTCTGATCAAGGGCTCGGGGTACGGTTCCTGACCCCCTTACTCCATGTTAAAGCTGTAACTGCTGTTTCTAAACTGTCTGATATTTATTGCCTGAACAATGATAAAGTTAAGAACTGTTTACTTGAATATCTGAAGTTAACACCTGAAGCTTACAGAAAAAATGTTTTATGAGCATAGACATAAGGCAGATGAAAGTGAGTGTGATTATATTGATGAGTTATTTTCATAGGTGGGTGAGTGATTGTCAGATCTCCACTTCTGAAGGGCTGGCAGACTTTCTGATGAGGGGACATGCCCTTAGCACTTTGCCTGAGGAGATGAGAATCTGGTTGGCAGACTGAGAATGTAACTCTGCAGATGAGCTGAGGAAAAAAGGGGATCTCTACTTAGTAAGCAGGACATTATTGCACAGGAAAGGGATACCCAGTGCTGCACATGGATATAAGGGAACCCATGGTGGGCAGCCTAAATCACCCCAACAGAGTGCACCAGTAGAATGGAAAGCCACTAGTTCATGTACACGGCCAGGATCAAGGGTTAAATGTTTTAAATGTAACCAGTGGGGCCATGTATCATATAGATGTCCACTGAGGCAAGGTGGGGAACAAAAGGTGGAGGAGCCAGCGAGTGGGAATAACAGTATGCCAGTGGTAAGTTGTCTGGAGACAACAGGGGTACCAAACTCTCACCAGAGTTTATATCTTATCTTAGAGAATGGAAAACAAGCCACTTCTAAGAGAGACATAGCCTCTGACATAACTGTTGTGAAGCCTGCAGTGGTTAAAAAGGAGCAGTACTTGCTTAGGCAGTCCAGTCTAGTCAAAGCTTTAGGAAGGACCCCATTCCAAATGCCTTTGGCCAGGGTTTAGCTTGACTGGGAGGGTGGAAAAGGAAGCAAGCAAACAGGTGTGTTTGCAGATATCCCTGCAGATGTCTTGATAGGGAATGATTTTGATAATATAGTACCTTGTGTGCATGCAGTTACATGCAGTCAGTCTTGGAGACAGGCATGTGGGTCTGGTAGCCTGGGGGAGACCCAGACAGACCTCACACCTGAAGCCAGGGCTGGTGAGTTGGCTATTTCAGGGAGGGAGCTACCCTGTAGCAGTGAGCCTGAATGTCAGTCACAGCTGCTGGTAGGTACTGATGTTCCCTTGGATAGGGTGACTGCAATGGTAGAGATGAGTGGTAGTACCCACGTTGACAGTGAGGCACCACTGTCAGAGGATACCAGACTTCCTGTGGAAGGGGAGCTGGGAAGAGTTACAAAGACAGAGTTGAGACAGGCTCAGCTCTCGAAGCATATACTAAGAGGCTTGAGGGAGGTAGCTAGGGAGGCACCTGATTTTAAAGGAAAAGGGGAGTCTGTATACTGGAACAAAGGGTTACTGTATAGAGATCGTACCCCTGAGGGAGGGCTAGAGGGTGAGGTAATATAGCAGTTGGTAGTGCCTAGAGCCAGCCATCTGACATTTCTAGCCATAGCCTATAACATTCCTTTTGAAGGTCATATGGGCATAAAGTATACCAAGAGACATATTATGAAGAACTTTTACTGGCCTGGGATTGTAAGGGATGTAACAGGGTACTGCTGGACCTGTGAGCAGTGCCAAAAAGTAGTCAAGGCAGGAGACAAAGTCAAGGCTCCTTTTATACCTTTGTCTGTGATTGAGGAGCCATTTCAGAGGGTAGCTATGGATATTGGGGGCCTCTAAGCATCCCAAGTTCCTCTGAGAGGAAGTATATTCTGGTGGTTGAAGATTATGCTACTAGATACCCTGAGGCAGTGGCTCTGTCCTCCATCGAGGCAGAGAAGGTGGCAAATGCTTTGTTAGAGATTTTCAGTAGGTTTCCTGAGAGAAATACTGACTGACAGAGGTGCCGATTTCATGTGAGACTGCTGCCTTGTCTGTGGAAGTGCTGTGATGTGAAGCACCTAAAAACCACCACCTACTATCACCAGACTAATGATCTTATGGAGAGGTTAATCTCTGCACTAAAGGCCATGTTACGGACATTTGCAGACCAGTTGAGAGAGGAGAGTGGGACAAATGTTTGCCCAATCTGCTGTTTGCATACAGAGTTGTACCGAAGGAATCCACAGGTTCTTTACCCTTTGAGTTGCTGCATGGGCATAGGGTGAGTGGGGCCTTTAGATTTGATTTGTGATGTGTGGGAGGGTGAGTGTCATACCTCTCAACCATACTGAATTCCTCAGTTTTTACTGGTTTTGAGGGCAAAATAATGGGGTGCCATGAATTTTCAATTGGCCTCTTCAATTCCCAATTTTTTCCCTGTCGGACTTGGAGACTAGGACAGGACTGGGAGAAGGAGAAGTTTCTGACATGTATAAATGTACCTGACATATCTGAGAAATTGGAACATCAGCAAAAAAAAGTCTAGCTGTTTTGCATACCAAAACACCCCACCCTCCATCCATAACTTTATGTCTCTAAAGACCCTCCTTCAGGTCGCAAGGACATTGGAGTCACGTGATAACAAGACTGTTTGTATTTTATTTGACATTGGAAGATGCAGAATCTTGGAGTTAAAACATGAAATCCCTGATGCTCATGTCAGTGTGTTTTGAGAACAGCAGATTATTTTTCTAACACATCCCATAATTATTTTAAGGTTAGACATTTCGGAGTACAGTTTGGTGAAAAGGTGTAATGTGTCTGGAGTAAGTATTTCAGGCAGGATATCTCAAGGCTGCAGAACTTTTACTCTCTGGTATGAACATGGAATTTCTCTCTGAATTTAATATTCATCAGGGAAAACACGTGTAGCTGTTCATGCTTATTTATTCATGAACATATTTATTATTAACTGTAATATGTGGCTGCAGGTGTCATAGCTCTCAACCTTCCATCTCCAAAATGAGGAACACTAGCCCTCATAATGTGGAACGAATAGGCAAAATGTGGAACACATAGTAATGGCTTACTAACAACTTCAACTAGGAAGGTCATGGGATGGTTAAAATAGGCTGGTTTTACTTATAAAGAAGATATTTTAATGAATTAATATGATTAATTTCTATTTACCATGGATTTCACTTTAAAATAATTCCTAACACTGAATGTGTGACAGACTCTTTCAATGTGGAACTTTGAGGAACTTCAAGGAACATGAGCTTTTTAAGACCCCAAATGAGGTACGTTCCTCGTAATGAGGTACACTTGAGAGGTATGGCAGGTGTGATGTACATGACGATGAAGACATAGATACATGTAGTGAAAAAGGTTAGTAGCATCTGATATCATGACATTCCTTCTTAAAACAATTAAAATTCTACTTATGTATCGCTGTATTTCTTGGACTTAGTTCTTGAGTAATGAGGGGGGGTAGACAACGAGAAAAGACAGCTGTTGGATAAGTGTAATAGAAGTTTTACATATGTAGACGCTGATTTTTAATGACAGTATTTAAGCAAAATTTGGTGGAATCTAGAAATGTAAGTTTGTAAAAAAAAGCCGTCTTATGTAAAACAGAGGAGTATAGCTTGCTGCGTTTTTTTCTTTCCAGAAAGTGTGTGCCATTGAATTTAGGCAAACTCAAATAATGTACAATTCCATTTTAAAGGAAAGGTATGGATTAGCCTGTTGTTTCTGGGTAGGTTAAGGCGAATAAAAAAGTTTATGCACAAAGTGATTAAATTAAGTGCTAGTAGGATTTAACAACCAAGCAATTAGCATTTTGGAACTTATTGGCTGTTTTAAAATGACATTGTTTGTAAACTATTGATGGTTACTTAGAGCAGTTAATTGACATGATGATTGTCCAAAAGGGCAATATGTACTATTTGGTGCCCCTTTAATTTCCTAATAAATAGTTCTTTTCAGACAGAATGTTTCGCCAGATACATTATTGGTGTGCTTACGTAGATCAGCTGATGGCAGTCTTTATTATTCCAGTAAGTAGCCTTACATAGATACTGAACATACGTGCTGCTATGTATGATCTTATTCAGGACTTTAAGATTATTATATTATTTTAGTTTATTTTTCTGCTTATTCTCATTGTTTGTGTTTTCCCATTGCCTTTTAATGCAAGGACCGGTTGCTTTTTTTTCTAAAAAATGAAAGCCATTTATCCAAAGAGACCAATATTAAGGTGTACATACACTACAATCTAAGTTAGGTAAGCAGTAATGACTTGGGGTGCTTTAGTTTGATTTTCTTTAGTGTCTGTATACAGTTATACTATGTAAAATTTTGTGATACACTTTTAGAAAAGCATTAATGGTGGATTCCTTTCGTAGCCTTAATGGGCTGTGGCTGAAATCATCGTGTGAAAAAGAAGTTAGCTGAAATGTATGTGTTAAAGTCTCAAGTAATTTACAGAATTCATTCATTGTACTTGTATGAGTTCATTTTTAAGTATCTTTCAAAAATGATAACCTGGAGAGCCTGGAACTTTAGGTAATGGCTATTAAACTATGAGATTCAGTTTACCCGTTACATGTGTCAAACATTCTCGTAATTACAGATATTCCTCATTATGTCTCAAAATTTTACTCAGTTCCTTCTAAAACTAGGCATTTTTGATACATTCTAAGTTAATAGTACCAGTATTTAATGAATTACTTTGAAAGATGTGTCTTCAGCCTTTCTTATTTCTCCAGTTAGGGTACAGCCAATGACTGGTGTCAGTGTTTGCATGGCTAGTTCCTTTTTTCAAGGGAAGTCTAGCCACCCTTTCTATCTCCCCCAGTCCCTAATTGCTGGATCTGTGTTGTGCAATTGCATGTGATGGGAAGGTGGTTGGTCTCTTGTACGATGCTTTAAGTGTGTGAAGCATTTTAGCTAACAGTTGCTTTGGGTATTACATGGTATACTGTGTATGCACTGCTGATTGCATTTGGTTTTGTGAGTTACAGAGAGGTTTTGTAGAAATGTGCAAAGAAAAAAGAATGATTAGTAGGATTCGGAACTGTAGATGAGGGAATACGCAGAAGACACCCCAGCTGAGAATCGAACCAGAGAATCTCTTGCTGTAAGGCAACAACTCTAACTGCCACACCACTACGAAGCGGTTGTTATAATTTAATTAAACTATTTTATTCTGAATAACACATACAAGGTTGTGCATTAGAATTACACATTGTGTGAAACAAAGATCTAAGAGTATGCTTAATGCTAATCTGAATAACTTAGAACTATAAAACCATGTAATGGGCTAGACAGGAATATATATTTGTTCAGCGAGAACTGCGTTTTTACTCCTTTCCCAAAGCATCACATGCTTTGTGATGTGTCAGAGCATGTCTTCTTTAGATGTTGAATTGGGAGGGATTAGATAAAATGCCATATGTAGTAACTCAGCTAAGGCTGTATTTAGCTTTGATAGTAAAGGTTGACATGGTTCATAACAACTTTAGTCCCTTATAAATGGAAATAATTCAAATAAGTTTGGCTATGTGACTTGCCAGATAAGTTCAAAGTTTGATACAAGTTCAAATGCTAATATAAATAAACCCTTGTTCTGGTTATATTTTGTGTTGTTTAATGTTTTGTCTGTTCTTCAATTTGCATTTGAATATCGATATTGCACAAATCTATCGGAGAGGGCAGAGTTACAAAATCATATATGCAAATATTATGTTAATCAGCACCCAGATTTTTGGCCAGTTATACCTAGTTTTCACGAGCCTATGTCGAGATTTTTGATGATTTCAGGTTGAGAGGTATGGTGAGTGTGAATTCCACAAGGAGTCTGTTGTGGCATATGTCCTAAACCTCAGAACAAGACTTAGGGATGTTATGGGCTTGGCCCAGGAGAACCTGTCAGGAGCCCAACAGCAGAAAAAAGTCTGGTATGACAGAAATGCTCAAGCCGAAGAGTATACTGTGGGACTGCATGTGATGGTTCGCATTCTGTCAAACACAGTAAGTTGCAGGAAGCTTGGGAGGGACCCTTCAAACTGGTAAGGAAGGTCAGTGTGATGTTAACCACATAGTAGAACTGCTGCACAGGAGGCAGGGGCACATATTGTACCATATTAATATGATGAAACCTTATCATGAACGAGAGGCCCTTGTGCTAAGTATTTGCAGTAGGAGGCAGGAGGAGTCTGAGGGGAATCTATGGCTACAGCAAGCCAGCCATCAAAATGCCAAGTCACTACAGAGGAGCCTAGGGTTACAGGCATATGATGTGACAGTGCAGCACTGTAGTGGGGTCAGCAATGCCAAGGCAGATGAGCTCTCAAGACTGGGTATGGGTTAATGTATTCCCAGATAGGCTCATTCCTTTCAAGCAATGTTTCTCAAGGGTCAGTTGAAAAACTAGCATGAATCTTCAAAGGGGGAAGAGATGTGATGATGTGAGGTATTGCCAGCTATACCAGGAGAAGTATGGTAGTGGATGTATAACATATGCTACCACAGCTAGCTGGAAGTTTGTAAAGAATTATATGTCATTTGTATATCAAACTGATTTGTACAGATGCTTGTGTTGAAAATGTATCTGTAAAGCTGCTAGTATTAAAAATGTACCAACAGTGTACCTTGCTGGACAGAAATAGTAATGTACATGTATTATTGTAGCTATTGAATGTGTGTCTGTATATATATATATATATATATATATATATATATATATATATATATATATATATATATCTATTGTAACAGAGGATACTGGAAGAGAAGAGGTTAATCTCAATCCACCTGACTTTGGAAAATAATAAGAAATTAAATTACTTAATTTAGGCAATAAAGATTGTATCTTACAGTTCTCGAAGCGGCTAGAGAAAAAAAGTCTGTACTAAGAAGCTTCCTGCATAGTCATTTATTTATTTATTATTTATTTTACATTTGTTGACCGGGCTAGTCTAACTGGATATATGTCCATTTTCAGTAGAGGCCCGGGGAGATAAGCTCCACGATAAACTGTTAACATAAAAAATTACAAAGAAATATAAAAAATGAAATTATAGTAATATATACACTGATAAATCTGGTTAATAGGAAATCATTTGAAGAGATATCAAATACAATGAAAACTGGTGTTTCAAAAATGACATGGAGGGAGGTACATTCCATAATGCAAAAAAGGAGGCATAAAATCTAGTCATTGAGGTGAACTAATTGCTACTCTGGAGTGGTAGAGGTTTGAAATTGTTTTATGACTTCCAGAAGCTGCAGCAGATCTTAGCAAGGCTCTCTGTGTGAGTATTATTGACACTTTGCTGCTAAATCCTGGCAGTTTCTAGCAATGGGTTCACATGGAAACCAGAAGTCAGATGACCAGATGTATGTGATGTCATTCTGTAATCCATCACTAAAATAATGTTTAATACTAGGTGAGAGTGAAGTCTCAGAGCACTCTGTTTTTCCAACCTGACAAAGAAGGATCTCTCACCTACTTCATCTTGCCATGCTCTAGTAAGTAACCAGGGAATAATAATTCTTTAGATCTGTCAGGAAAATATAGTGAGATTAGTTAAGTATTGTTTTTCTTTAACTGTATGAACCTGTCCACCTGTGTTATTTCTACATATTTCCTGTGATTAAAACTCTGGTGTTTTATTGTAAATAGATATTTAATATGTTCATGTTCTTTTATTACTTATTAAATATATTTACATTTTTCATTGTGGCTGGTCCTTTAGAGAATATTTAACCTATGAGTGTATTTATATATATTGGTGACACTGTGGCCACTCCTAAAAGCCTGGTTATTTGGTCAACATTACCATTTGTATTAATCTTAATTTCACTTGGTATAATTGGGTACCCTTACAAGAGCCTTAGAGTAGTTGGCTTTGGGGTGCCTGGTGGCATTGAGCTACCTTATAGTCTGGGCAGAAGGGGGCATAGCTAATAAATCTGTGACAGCCTTTCCCAAGTGTGTGTGCATGTGTGTGTGTGTGTGTGTGTGTGTGTGTGTGTGTGTGTGTGTGTGTGTGTGTGTGTGTGTGGTGTGCATGTGAAAATCAAATCTCAAAGTATGTGCATGTGTGTGTGTGTGTGTGTGTGTGTGTGTGTGTGTGTGTGTGTGTGTGTGTGTGGCAGTTACTTGGAGGAGGGACACAAAGCACTGGTTTCACAGAGAGAGTGGTGAAGATCTTGGCTTGGGCACTCAGTTGAGGTCTCAACTCTATAGCTGTGCCAGTGGAGAATTTTACTGAGGACCTGGAGGAAAACCCAGACTCCAGAATGAATGCGTTCCCTGTGTACCCTTAAGGGAAATTGTCCTTGTTGCAGAAAGCTGCATCTAGAAATACTGGGTGTATCTATTTTTGTTCCAAGTGAACATCCTTCTCCAGTGCCAGTGGGATGGATTCAGGCTCCTTGATTACTGGCCCAGAGTGGGGATGTCACAAGGTGTTACAGTTAATATGTCAAAATTCCCCTCTTGACACACTGAAGATCAAACAGGCCCAATGTTTAAGTCCTGCTACACATTTAATGCTGGTAATTTCACATGGCATTCTTGTAGGTTTCACACATCTGTTCTACCTGTCGGGGTAGACATTCTGACACTGAATACTTGTCCAGAAGTGGTAATAAAAGCAGTATTGTAGCTCCATATGTAAGGCTAATAGTCTTCCAGATAATTCAGTGGAGCACTGCAAGGGTTTCTTTTGAGGTTACAGTAAACCTACCTCCTGTTGTAGACATAGGTAAAGTGGTGATGAATCATTAACCCATAAAAGCAGACATTTTGGCAGATCTTTTAAAATATTATCCCAAGAGTCAAATTGCTATTGCACTAGTAAAGGTCTTCACTTTTAAGTTTTTGTTTTTTTCTGTTAGGTCTGGGGCTGCCATTAATATACAAAACTGTAGGAAGTTGAAGTCAGTGAAAGGGAAGGAAGAGATATTAAAGATTTTTTGTTACAGGAGTTGGAGAAAGGTAGAAGAGCAGGTCCTTTCTGACAAATCCCCTTTAGGTTTTCTGGGTCTCTCTGCTGAGGTTGGTATCAAAGAAGAAAGATTGTGAATCCCATTTAATAGACCATCTCTCAGTTCCATGTGGCACATCTGTGAATAATATTATAAATAAGGATGATACTAAAGTACAATATGCATTTAGATGATGCCATTAAGATTATTTTGAGAGATTAAGGACCCCTGGTTAGCGAAACCTCAGGACTGATATCTCATGGAATGCAATTTAAGGGTAATTATTACTCTGATTTTTATGCTTATGGTTTGTTCTTTGGCTAATGTTACCTTTTAGAAACTTCAGTGTTGCTGAGTAGCTGAAAGCACCTTTGCAGGGTGCTGTTACCTGGATGATTTCCTTATTGTGGGTAGAGTTGGGTGCCAGTGAAGGCCTTTGCTTATTCTCAGAGGTGCTGGAAGCTGTTGAAGACTGGGGGGTGGGGTGATAGGGGCACTTAGTGATCTAAAAAGGGCAATATTTTAAAACTATTTACTACCACAACATAGGTTCACTTGGAGGACATTTTAAGCTTAGTCAATTTTCATTTTGGTGCTTGAATTAACATTTTCTGATTGGTCTTAACCTATCCCATGACTGATAACTGTATATTAGCCCTAGTGAGAATAAATGTGATCACACTATAGATAATTTGAGGAGACACATGTAAGGGATGCAGCATTTAGGAACTGCCTCTATCCATTAGTGGCATGAGGGGCAATCCTGGAGTACATTTTCTATTACCCATCCTTAGATCCAAGTTGCATTTGAATATGGACAGGGATGAGTTTTGTTTTACTTTAATGGATAGTCTGTTCTGGATATATATCCATCTCTCCACAATATTCAGTTTAGATACCTGAACTGAGTATTTCTAATGTCATTGACTTGTTGATGTTCAGTAGGTCCATATATATATATATATATATATAATATATATATATATATATATATATATATATATATATATATATATATACTTTACATTCAGAAGACCTAATGGTGTGATATTCCTAGAGTGTTTATATTTTCTTAGTAACATTTTAAGTATTGTAAGCCTTTGTGTGTAACTATATCTGTGTGGCTGCAGCTGTTTGAATGCATTGATGCATTTTACTCTGGGTACTTGTACTTAATTTTTACATGTGCATTTTGTGAAAAACAATTCCCCAGGTCATCCCTGTAAAAGACCTGCTATCTCAGCAGGACTTGACCAACTAAATAAGGCAAAAACAAAAATATAAATCAATAAATAATTTTTTGAAATGTAGCATTTACTGAATTTGCCATTTGGCTGCTTGTATTATATTGTGTGTGTATTGATTTTTTTTAAATCCTGTTACTGTTCTGTCATGTAAATGCATTGCAAACTGATCAGTTTAGTATGATGCCCCAGTGTAGTTCATGTAGCTCGTGGAGTTCATTTAAGTTACTCTGAAGAGTGTTCATGCAAAATATTGTTTCATAGCCTGAGTTGTAACATATTCTTTTACAGTATGTCATTTTTCGAGTAAAACATTTCTTAATTGAAAAGTATCCACAATGACTAATCCATAGTACAAGAGCTCTGCTTTGCTCATAAATTCCTAAGGATCAGAATCGCATCTATGCCCTTTTATGAAACTTGATTGTTTCAGACATTCCAGCTTGAGAGTACAGTTTCTTCTGAGTGTGGGCAACGGTGCACAGAAGCAAGTATTCATTACTTTCTGCCGTTCACATACATCACTGCTGTGGGTTAATGGGAGCACTGTCATGTCTAGAAATGTATGTAATTTTTAAGGAGTTATCTATTTGTGGTCCAAAAATGAACTATATTTTCATCTGATGGAGCTCAGAAGTGTTTAGAAAATTAAAAGAAGAAAGTGTGTTTATTACACTTTCTGTTGTGTTTCAGTGCCCCCATTACTCACATGATGCAGTCTACTGCAGGCTTTGAATAATGTTTCATGGATGTTCTGCACCGAGTTATTTTTTCTCTCTCTTTGATTTATAATAACTGCTTATCTTATACAGTAAGAAGATATTCACTTCTCACAAAATACCATAGTTTTCTACTGACTTAAAACTCTAGAAATGTAATTACTAAAGTTTCTTTTGTGCTTTCTCAATTAAGTGAAGTAGAAGAGAACATAGAATGTATTTGTGTCAATAACAAGGTCTTCTGAGAGTAATTGCTTAGTTCATGAAAGTATTTGTTGCAAATACCAGTGTGACTGACTTTTAAAATCCTCATAATACATAGAAGTTTTGTTCTTTATATAATTTCTTGACACTTTTTCCACATTAGACTGGCTTGATTTTTATGTATTGTATAACACCTGGCTTATTAGTACTAGTAAGGACAGTTTTGCCACATCACTAAGTCTGAATTTTCTCCTCTGGCTTTACTTCAATTTGTAGACATTCCAGACTGTTCAGAAAATGTGGTGGCCATGTCAACAACATAATTTTACCAAATTCATGAAGTGTGCAAAACAAACTCCTGGTCAACAGTAGTATGACTAATAAATTGACTAAATTTTATATAAAACATACAAGGAGACCATTACCCAAAGTGTCGTATGGCATGTCATGACACCTTCAAGGTATACCATATGGCTGCCAATAAATGATACCCCTAAGGTCAGTCTCTTTCTGCTACATAATATTTTATTTTATTTTTTATTTATTTAAGATTTGTTGACCGGGAAAGTCTGACTAGGCTCCACAGAGCCTATTTTCAGCAGAGGCCCAGGGAGAAATGCTCCAGACGCATGTCTTTAGAATGTGGGAGGAAACCAGAGTACTCGGAGGAAACCTATGCGAATGCAAGGAGAACATGCAAACTCTAAACAGAAGGCACCCCAGCTGAGACTTGAACCAGCAAACCTCTTGTTGTGAGGTGACAATGTTAACCATTGCACCACTGCACTGTCCATCCAAAAGGAACAGAGAATTTACCAGAGGATTAGTTACCTGTTACCTATGACCATATGAAAAGTCTCTAGGAGAGCATGTCATGTACGAAATGGTAGTAATATCTTACTGTCCATCTGTCTTGCTTCTACTAGGAGTTTTCAGATTAGTCATAGGGTGGAATTTCATGATGGGCTCAGGTTAAGGTGTTTGGGATACCAGATGGAATCTCAAATGTCTTTGTCTCAGTTTAATGTATTATTCTGGTGTAACAGTGTTTGTTTATAGACATTAAAGGCAAGTCTTTATAAACACTGATGCACAATTTCCAGCTATAGCTGTTTTCTGAAATACAGTGTGCCTTCAGAATTACTCATAGAAAGTAAAATGGGCATACAGACACCACCATTTATAGTATGCCACAAGTTCCTACAAATGATAATTCTAGACATAACCTTCCTATAAATTGCTGAGATGTTTCGGAGGGGGTAGACTGATTGGACAACTAGAAGTGCATCACTAACAGCAAAATGAGAAGCAGGGTAAAAAGTAAAAAAAAAAAAAAACTGATAACCAGCCATTATAAAAAATAAAGACTGGGGTAATGTACTGAACGTAGTAGTATCACACAAACATATGGGATAAGATTCTTGATGCAATTCTTGTAAGGTTTCCGGTAGGATTATGTAGCACTTTATCATTTTGATGTTTGTTAGACATTACGTATCTCATTTTATATGTACAATATTTTATTATTTATTCTGTATATAGGATGTGTCATACAAGCACTCTGCAAGGCACTGAACATTACTTTTGGTAGGGTTATTATGTTTTAAATTATTTTAAGCATATTTTTGATAAACAGCATATAGCCATCACTTGTGTATAATAATAGGGGTGATTTCGGCAGTCTACCTGGACTGACAGCTCTGGATAGCTAGTGGCCACTATAGGAGTAAGGTGTTACACTTATGCCTGTTCTGAACAGGTGCACTGTGGACTGTTAATCTAGTTTTATTTTATTTAGGTAAAGAAATATTGTGTTTATGGACTTAAAAAATCAATACGTAAATTAATAAAATAAACAAGCGGCCTGCAGTGCCACACACTTATTCTAAGCAGAAGCAGCTGCAGAAAAGCGATGCACATGCCAGTCTCTTATTATTTTGTGATAACTTGACTAGGAGCTCTAGCAGTTATTAAGAGTGAATTAATATGAGCACACTGTGACTGAAAAGGTGACTTTTGGTACTGTTTGATCTTCTGGCTATGTTTCCACACTTGATATTGACTTGAACTACTTGTTTTAAATATTTTTCTTGGGTGTCCTTTATGTCCGTTTCCTGTTGGTTTATCAATCCTGATGTAATAGGCACTGTGTTGGACTAAAAAATGTTTGGTTACTAAACATTGCCCTTTACACTTCCAATGAATAAACTGGATTACCTTCTATGAAGTTATTTGCCTTGGTTAACAAGAGGAAAAATATCAGTGTAATCATTGAGAGGCAGAGCATAATTCAATCTTCATTTTTTATATCTGACATCTTTGGGCAACTGGCATTAAGTAGCATTAAATTTTGTGTAAATTGACTAGTTGCAAATTGGTCTGTGGCATGCTCGTCACAGTGATATTTAACTTCTACTCAAGATACTTTTTTCTTCTTGAGACTTTCAAGATGGCTGCACGCTGATCAACTAATTTCAGTGCTCCTAGTTTGAAAAAAGAAATAGAGAAATAAGGGACAGTAACTCTGCCAGATTTAGTGAATTCAGTTACTGGCTAGTAAGTGCACTGCCTGAATGCCAGCAAAGAAGAAACTTGGAGACCCTGAAAGAAAATCAACTAGAAAAGGTGAAAAGAAAATACTGGCTTGGAAGAATCCTACAGCTGATCAGCAAAAAACAGTTTGTGCTCCAGCTTTGGTGTAAGACAATCTTTCAGTAATTTAGAGGAAAAAAAACAAGTCAAATGTGCTCAAAGCTGATTAAAATAAATGAAGCACTGAAGGAGTATATCAATTCAAATAACAAAAGGCTGCAGAAAATGAACTAATAAACCTGCAAAAATCAGAGATCAAAATGAAGAAAGACTGAGTACAAGACTGCTCAAGAAGAGCTGTTTCAAAAATGCTAGAGTCAGAGGAGAGAGCATGCAGGGAAACTTGATATCTTCGAGAAACAGACTGTATTAATTTTATGAAAGAACAAATATGTAACGGAACTGTTATTCCACAGCATGACTGGTTAATTGAAAGGGCACACCGTGAGTATGCTCAAAACCTGGCCATGAGAAAGTAGCCAAGGCCTGTATTACTAAAGATGTGATCATACCAGCAGTAAGAGTTGATCCTGACAAAACTGTAACAGAAGGGCAAATATTAAAAATTGGAGGCAATATAGTTTTGTAGAAAATGATTATTCACATCACAGAAGAGAAGCAAATTTATTCCAGCAATTAGAAAATGTCACAAGGCAAGTGTGAAATTCAGTTTGTATCCAGTTTTCTTCAGAATATTTTTTTTCCTGGAGGATCAAAGTCATTTTTTGATGAAAACAGGCTAAAGATGAAACAAAAAAGTTTGTTCAACAAAAAGACAGCAAACAAACAGAAGGGAACTCTGCCTCTCATTCTTTTGATAATAATGCTGATGCAAAACTTTGCCAGTGAGAACATTTTTCTGATGTTCCAAAGAAAGATGCTTGAACGACAGAAAAAAAAAAACAAAAAAAAACACAGGAGCTGACTAGAAGAATAGGGAGTTCATTGAACTTGAACTGGAGTCTGGGGAGATGGAGATGAACAGGAAGAAGACCAGAAATACTGACATTAGTTAATAAATGTGAGATTATAAAGCATCAATCACATTTGCGAAATATGGCTTTACAAGAAAAAGTGGAAAGATTGGACTTTCATTGACTTTGTTAAACTTGTGGAGGAATGAAAAGCTTATGCCCCACATCATGTCATTAATGTTTGGAAGGACACTAAAAGGAAAGTGAAAAAGTTAACTGCAAGATAAACAATTTTTGTAGTTAACAGTATTTGTATAGCACATTTCATGATATAAATTGCTTGTTGTGTAGTAAGACATTTTCAGGAATTGCTATATCTGATAAAATACTAAAATAAAGAAGTAACCTTTTTTCTTCTTTTTTAGTTTTAAGAAATGTAAGCATTACAATTAAAAAAAAGAAGAAAATCCAATGAGGGGAGGGTGTTGAAATTAATTATTTAAAGATATACATAGTTTTGTGTCTTTGTTTTAAGTTAATAGGTTATGGAGGTGTTCTGAGGATGTGTTTGTTTTTTGCTTGAGTGTTTTTATTAAAACAAAAAGTCTTGTAAATGTGACATAGTTTCAAATGGAGACATCAAGAAGCAACTCTATATAGAAACTTAAAACTATGGCACATTTACAAGAGTGGGTGCATGAAACACAAAAGTTGGAAGCAGACATTTAAAAAGCTGCCATATATAATAATGGGAATAAAAACTTCTTATCATGATGACTACATTACTATATTATTATGGAACGTTAATGGTCTCACAGATATAAACAAAAAAGTAAAGAGTATTAAATTATATTAAGAAATGCAGAGTGCAAATTGCAATACTACAGGAAACCTGCTTGGAAATAAATGAGCATGTTAATATGACAAAGAAAGGATTTCAGGAGGGAAATTCAGCAGAGTATCAGAGACAAACGAAAAGGGAACTACTTATAGTAATTGCTACAAGAGTTCCAAGAAGTTCCAAGAAGAAGAAAAAAGATAATCAAGGCTAAAGTACCTTCCACACATTTAGACCAAAAACAACACAGGCTGGGGCCAAAGGAGAGGTGTTATAACCATGTTATCAACAAGAATACCTCCAAGTTGGTTAAACAAGACAAAAACCATATAACCAGATATCTATGCAGAATTATTCACAGAGTTACTATTCAAACATGTGAGTGGCTGCATAGAAGCTGCCATATCTACCAGAAATAAATCCAAAACAAATATTGAAAACAAGCCCCACTGGTGAAATCCTCAACTAAACAGGGTATATACTAAAAGAAGAAAACTCATGGTCAAAATCAGGCAAAGCAACTCTTTTAAAGACAAGTGCTATTTTATACAACTAAACAAGAAACTAAGAGGTCTAATTAAGTCCAACAATGTCAACTATGAAGTCAGGATAACCTATCAGTCTAAGATCAGAAGACCTCCTTCTGCTCCATCTGGAAACCTTAAAGGTAACATACAGCATTGTGCTGACCTGGTGGAGAACAGTATCACCTACACTGATCAGGGTGACTTAGCAAATCTACTAGCTGATAAATTCAGTTCAAACTTCACCCCCATGCTGCCCCAGCTCCACCAGGTGAAATCCTATGCAGCATACTTTCCCTAGCTATCAGCAGGAAGCAGGTGTAGGGGACACTCATTAAAGGGAAAATCACCACCTCCATGGGTCCCAACAACATCCTAGATTGCCTCCTGAACACTCTAAAAAATGGTCTATCAGGACCACTTGAGGCACTCTTCAGCTAAAGCCTCAAAACAGGCTACATTCCAAGTAAATGGAGGACCACAACAGTCATTCTCCTCCACAAGAGCCATTAGCTGACCTAGAGAACTTCAGACCCATCAATCTGACAAGCCGAATATGCAAAGTCATGGAACAGATTATCATGGAAATGATAAACAAGACCATTGGCAACCTACAGACACTGCACTGGACCCATTTCAATTTGGCTTAGTTAAGGCAAGGTCATGCCTACTTAACCTGGTAGACTTCTTTAAGAGGGTCACCGAGGCAATGGATGATGGTAAAACAGGGTCAGGGTATATTGCTTATCTTGACCTGGCTAAGGCATTTGATACAATACTTCACCCAGGCACTGTTAACAAGTTCTCTTTGCTAGGAGTAAACCCTTACATAGTTTCATATGTTAATAGATTGTAACTAGAGTAATGACCACAAAGGCCTTTTTAAGCCTAGTCATGCATCCCAAATCTCCGACAAGCTCTGGTACCCTTGATGTAAGCAGGGGCTTTGGAGATGAAACATTTACAATCAGGTATCTGGGAAATGGGGTCTATACTAGATCACCGAATGCTTAAAAAAGTGAATGGTGATTAATCGACCCTATGTAAGCAAAAGCTTACAATGTCGAAGTGTCAGAACAGTGATTTTTTTCCAAGGGAAAAAAATTGCTGTTCCAACAAAAAAAAATAAACAAATAAATAAAAAACAAGTTCAAACAATACATTTAGTGGGGGGCTTTGAACCCCACAGCCCCCGATGTGGGGGGCTGCACCCCCACACCCCCCTACTTTAATATACTAACTCCGAGATTGCACTACAGTGCCAAAAATGGCAAAGTACCGAAGTGGCCAAGTGAATTATTTCCCAGGGAAAGAATTCGCTTAACAGCCGCTTTGATATTTTGCGTTTTCAGCCTTTTATGTTCGACCATGCGTCTTCGGTCTTGTAATATAGACCCTGGGAAATGAACCATTTAGAGGCTGCCTGTGTCCATTAGAGACATAAGTGCAAAACCAGGGATGGATTTCCTGTTCCCCATCCAATTGGCCAAGTTACACTTGAGTTGCATTAGGAAGGAACTCTGCTTCACATGGATTGGGAGCCTGTTCCAGAGAAGGGGTAGTCTCTGGTATACATACCTGTCTTTCCAGCAGGTCCTACTTATATCACAGGCAAGGCTTAAGTCTTTAGAATGGATAATTCTGGTGTCGTTTGTCTTTCGGATATGTATGGGGGTCCATCAGGGTGGGATTTGACTATGGCTTGTATGCCACGCATAGATTTCCCCTCAATAGACTGTAGGAGACAGAATACAGGGATAGGTTCTCGAGATGATCTGTGTAGGACATGTTACTTACACCCTGTATTCCTTTAGTGAGAAACCTCTGTGGACATTCTAATTGTTGGGTATGCCTGATTAGGTACATACTAAAGGAAACAATGACTTCCTTGGACCTAGGCTGAAAAACAAAGAATGATTTCCTCACTATTGTAGACACATGATGGCCAAAGGCTAGATTACTGGCTATGTGTGTCCCCAAGTCCCTGACTACTGGGTCATCTCTTAGGGGTATGTTGTCAGTATGATAGCTACCAGGTTTGGATGACTTCCTGAAAGATACTATCATGCATTTTGTTTTAGTCCTTGGCTCTGACACCAGTTATTTGTCTGGTCAGCCCTTCCTGGAGAACACTTGTGTCGGTGGGGGATCCTACAACTGCTCCTAATTTGCAATCATCTGTAAATTTAGTCAGCTAGAGGCCATTGACACAGATGTAAATGCCAAAAATGAGTGATCCACTTGTGACTGGCCTCTATATAGTGATGGACTTCCCAGTTCTAATATCCTGGGTCCTGACTGTGAGCCAGCTGGCTATCCAGTGGGTGACATAAGGGTTTATACCTAACCGCTTGAGCATACCTCTCAACCTCTTAGAGCAAAAAATATGGCCAAATCCATCAATAAAAGTAGGACAAAGGCCCAAAAATAGGGACATTTTTTAAATATTGCTCTTACAAACATAGAATGTTGATAGAATAACAGGTTTTGCATTAGCATGCATTTTCTGAAGCTTATGAAGTCTGAAACTCAAATATCTGTAATTTTCTAATTTCAGTCTTTAATTATCTGCCACTAATTTGCCAAAAAACACAATTTTATGAAAAATGGACCAAAAATATGAGGCAAAAATCTGGACATTCTGCAAAAATCTGTACAGTTGAAAGGTATGCTCTTAAGTTTGTCAAGAAGGCCTAAGTGGAGTATTGTGTCAAATGCCTTGGCCAGGTCAAGGTAGGCAGTGTGAACCAAGAAGTCTACCAGGTTGTGTAGGCATGACCTGCTCTTGACAAAACCAAATTTGGGGTGGGTCCTATGTCTGGAGGTCCTACATCATTATCAATCATTTCCATGATAATTATTTCCATGACTGCATATGAGACTAGTGAGACATATGGGTCTGTAGTTTCCAGGGTCTGTAGATGGCCCACCTTTATGCAGAAGAATGACTGTTGTTGTTCTCCATTCATGAAGCTTCTTTGGAGGCTACAGTTAAAAAGCAATTCCAGAGGGCCTGATAGGCCATGTTTCATGCTATTTAGAAGGCATCATGGGAAATTGTCTTGGCCCATTGATGCAGTGTTCTTGGCCGTAGAGAGAGTATTAAAGACCTGTTCTCTAGTGACAGCAGGAGGGTATTTCCTGAGGGAAGGTTGAGGGTGAGAGATGGGTAAAGTTGGAGCTGAATTTGTCAGCCAGTAGTTTTGCTATATCTTCTGGCTCACTATAGGTAGCTCACTGGTTTGCTGGCTGGCTCACGGATGGGACTCGGGAGATCAGGATCAGAGTGACCACCTTCACCAAGAGAAAGGACACCAGTGGAGTACCCCAGGTCTCCATTCTGGGTCTGCTGCTGTTTGGCATCTACGTATTAGAAGTCAAGGCTAATGTTAAAGGCCCCTAGATCACCAAGTTCACATATGTCTGTAAATTGGGAGCTAGTATAGATTCTCACCAAGACACAAACATCTTGCAACTAGGTTTAACATAGACAAATGACTGGTTCCAAAATCATAGCCTAAAACTCAGTGCCAAAAATGCATTATAATATCCTTTGAGAAACTGTCAATGCAAGTTAATTACTCCACTGATAAAAGTCGCCTAACAGTTGACCCAAAAGTAAGGGATCTGGGAACATAGACAGCAATCTGGCCTTTGACCAGCATGTAGCTAAGCTACTAAGAAAGTCCGTCTATGTCACCCAATGTATATGTAAAGATGTGGTATCCAGGACCAAGGAAGTTATAGTACTACTCTATCTGGCCCTTATCAAACCTTTCATTGAATAAAATTCCCTCTTTGGCATGTATCTAACCAGACACTTACACTTGGAATGTCCACAAAGGTTTCTCACCAGGAGAATTCAGGGCAAGAATACCATGTCCTGCACTGATCATCAAAAGGTTCTGTCTTTATATTCAATCTCTTACAGGCTGCTGACTTATAGGGCTTCCCAGACCCAGCCATGATGGCTCTGTTGCAACCCACAAATAGCATCAGAAACACTAGATCCAGGGATCTGAACTTTGCTACTGACAAACAGAACATGCCGGAGAGGCTGATGTGTGTCTCAAAGGAGTCCCGCAGTATGGAATAAGGTCCCCATCCATGTAAAACAGAATTCATCTCTGATGCATATCAAAGAAAATCTTGACAGTTGGACTGGAAAATTGCCCCTGGTCTGGCCTCATGTCCCTTATGGATAGGTGCCGTCAGTAAGAAAAGTAGTATCCTAACACCCCCTACAAATCCTTAGCTACCTGCCTACTAACATGCCCCGCCGTGTGATACTTGGGACCCAAATGTTTGGTGTACACTGCTAGGCTTGTAAGGGCCCTATAGGTCATTAGCCTAGTAATAATTTATGAACCTATGGTGGATTTGTAGTAGTAAGGGGCTACTGGTAGGGGAGGAGCATTATAGTGGCATGTATTTATATTCTACCTAAAACTGTATTATGGAGCTTAAGAAAACTTTGGGAGAAACAATCAGGTCTCAGCAGGGATATTACTTATTAGCGGGGACTAGAATTTGATTTTCAACAGTTAGAATGGATTTGAGGGACTTGCAAGGGAAAATATAACAAAAGAGAGTTAATTTCTGAAGATATTTATGAATATATTTCTTGTGGGACACATGAATTTAGTAGTATTAACTTAGAGAAAATTTACGCGTTATTCTCCAAGGTATGATAACTCAGCTAGATTAGCCAGAAATTATATATCACAGGAATGTGTGCATTTAGTTGAAAGCTTTGACACACATCCAGTAAGTATTTCAGATCATGTACTAATAACAACTAACATAAAAATGTGGGGTAATGAAGTAAAAATAAGACATTGGCTCTTCCCGATCTACATGTTAAAAAGAGAGGAATTTAAGGAATGGGTAGTCAAACCTATTTGAGAGATGGAGATAGAAAATTTCTTCAGAATTTATAACTAGTGAGTGGAATAAATGAAAGTGGATTTTAAAAAATAGGGTAGAAATAAAAGAAAAAGAGATATGTTTAAGAAGTAAAAGTATGTGGAGGGGCTGACAAAGGTTTAAAGAATGGAGAATAAGGGGAATCTAACATATCAAGAAGAGGCAAAAATGCAGAGTGCTAAAGAGAAAATAAGGGAGTATCTGGATAATATTCATGAGTTTAGAAAAATTGGAACTGGTTCTTGATAATAACTCCAGAACACAAAAACGTTTGGCACAACATAGGTAGCAAACAGTAGAAGGGGTTGTTGCCAGACCTATGGAGCCTATAAATAGAAAAAAATAACCAGAGATCCTGTAGAGATAGTAGAGATAGTTCAAGAAAGAGCACAAATGGAAATATTCATGTAATACTTAAGTATACCAAGGTTAGAGGTAGATGAGGCTCAACAATTTACAGATAGGAGTAGATGAGATAAGAATGATGATGTTCAATCAATCTGCAGGAAAGTCTCCAGGAACACATGGGGGTCTATATCATATTGTCGAAGTCTGACAACTTCGAAGATCTTAAGGTCGAACTTGAAAGTTTGAAGCCTGACAACATCGAACGTAAAAAAAAAAACATTTAAAACTCAAAACAAAAAAAATGCTCTATGCAGGGGGGCAAGCCCCCCTGCACCCCCACCCCCCGCTAATTAAATATGCCAACTCCGAGATCGCACTACAATACAGTAAAGGGAAATCTTCCCTTCCTGCACTCTATGGCGATCGCCATTATATGTTTCAAAGTTGTGCAACTTCGAACTTTCAAGTTCGAACTTTAGAGCTTCGAAGTTGTCAGACTTCAACATTATGATATAGACCCATAAATGGTATTCCTGTGGAAGTCTGGAAGCTAGAAGGGAAGAAAGTAATAAAGATTTGGAAGGTTTTGTTTAACAGTATATTAAAACAAGGGGAAGCACCAATAGCCTGAAAGAAAGCTGTGGTGGGTGTACTACCTAAAAACAGTAAAGACTCATCAGACCCAGATTCATATCTGGCCATTTCAATTTTAAGCCGTGATTATAAGGCGTTTATGTGTATAATAGTTCAAAGAATGACAAAGGTGTTGCTAAAATTGATAGATATGTTTCAATGTAGTTTTGTGTCAGGGAGACAAACATTTGACAACATTAATAGAGCATCCAGAGGGAGGCAGGGTATAAGAAAATGCCACTGCTGTTGGTGGGTCTTGATGTAGAGAAAGCATTCAAGAGGGCAAACTGCGATTTTATGAGTAGGACAATGGAAGCATTTGCATTCCCTGATACAATAATAAGATTAATTAGGAGGATATATGAGGGATTGGAGGCAAATATTAAGGTGGGAGGGTTCCTTTCTGAAAAGTTGTGTCCAAACAGTGGAATCAGACAGGGGTATCCTCTTTCCCCTTTGTTATTTGCTTTATATTTAGAGCCATTGGCAAAGAAAATAAGGGGCTCAGAATTTCATGGATATAATTGGTATGGTAATCAAGAAAAGTTGCCTTTATTTGCAGATAATGTTATTTTGTCCCTGACAAAATTAAAACAATGACATCTCACTGTTGTGAAACATCTTTTGACAGTTTCATGTCTTCTTGGGATATAAAATTAATGAATATAAAACAAAGGCGGTAGCTATAAACAATGTACCCAGACATGAATTGGTCAAACGATACCCATATTTATGGGGACAAGATAAAATGAAGTATTTAGGAATATGAATTAAAAAGGATTCTGTTATGGCAGCTAAGGATATGTGGGAGGAGACTAAACAAAAGAAAATACAAGTGAGAAAATGTAAGTTCTTGTTTATGGATATGGATAGAAAGATGCAAGCAGTGAAAATGGTTATAGTCCTTTAGTTTTGCATACAGGTCATGCATATGTTTATCAACAAGAGGAAAAGCGGTGGCAGTAATTAATAAAGAGTTTCAGGATTTTATACGGTAGGGGAAAATGGCAAGGGTCAAGTGGGATAATCTGATTCTTTACTGCAGCAAAAGGAAGGTCCCAGCAGCCAAGCACAAGGCCACAAAAAGCCAAGGCGTAGTTAGTAGCTAAGTCCACAATACAAACACTTCTTTATTTAAAAACAGCAAACAGCAAACAGCAAAAATAATGTAAAGCGCTTTTCATCTCACTGTTAGTGAGACTTCCTCAGACCTTGAAAAATATATATTAAAATGTTGAATTTTCAACTACATTTTAACCAGGAAGCAGACAATGTCTCTGTAAGTAATATATTTAAGAGAAAGAGTTTCTACAACCCCCCCCCCATTCACCCCGCGTTAGCTGATTTTGAAAGAATATGCACTAAGGAGATTTACCAGGCTCATTATTCTCATAAAAATAAAATGTTTAACCTCACAAGGGAGAAAGCTTTAGTGTTAAGAAAATTGAGAGAGTCAGACAAATACAGGGTTATGAGGCCTGACAAAGGGGGTGGGGTAGTTTTGGTGGAAAAGGTAGATTATATTAATGACATAGCAAACTTGCTTTATGATACAAATCAATATGAAATAGTTTCTAGAAGTGAAATAGATGTAGCCCACAGAAAGCTAATGCTGTTTTGGAGGATAATTTATTCCAAGATATTATTAATGAACAAACCGTTAAGTTTCTACACAACGACCATCCCTATATCCCCACAGCATTTGGGATCTTGAAAGTACACAAAAATGTGTTTCACCCACCTTGCTGTGTTTTTATAGTGGCACATAACATTTCCACTTATTCACTGGGGGATTTTATTGACCGCTTACTTAAAGACACAATAATTCCTATTAGCCACATGTTAACAGATTCCTGGGATTTCCTTGGAAGGATCACACAATATTTTTTTTCAGAATCTACAGGATTTTCTACTATTGATGTAGTAGATCTTTTCAGTTGCATACCTCATGACATAGGTCTGGAACTATTTTCAGTAGCATTACTAGATCATACTACACTAAGAGGTCCTCTTTTCAATTTTATTAGTGATGCTATGGACACTTTATTGCATCACAACTATTTCAGTTTTGAAAATGAATTCTTTAGGCAGTTAGAGGTGTTGCCATGGGGTCAAGCTGTGCCCCGATGTATGCTAACTTAGTTGTGGCAGCATGGGAGAAGAAATACCTGTATAATTCAGGATATGGAGCTGGGTGGTTTCTTTATTTGCGTTACCTGGAGGATAGTTTTGTCTTATGGAAGAGTGAAAGAACATTGCTAGACAATTTTTGTGAATGTATTAACAACATTTGTGAATATTTCAAGCTTACTTACAATTTCCATGTTAATAAAATCAACT
Organism: Protopterus annectens; assembly: GCF_019279795.1. NCBI lineage: Eukaryota > Metazoa > Chordata > Ceratodontiformes > Protopteridae > Protopterus > Protopterus annectens. The sequence continues at coordinate 971,472,512 of NC_056727.1, read as the reverse complement.
ATTTGGATGTTACCATCACCAAAAACTATGAGTTACAACAATTTACATTCAGAGGTTTTTGCAAACCAACTGATTCCAATAGCTTTTTGGCATATGATAGTAACCATCCATACTACACCAAAAGGAATCTGATTAGAGGTCAAATGATCCGTGGGGCCAGAATGTGTTCTACAATTCTGGACTTCAAATTAGAACTAGGTAATTTGACCTCAAGTTTTTGGCTAGAGGATACCCCTCAAATATGGTTTATGACCTGGCTGAAGAAGTTCTTAGGGGATGGGGTAACAAATTTATCCCACTTTTAGGTAAAGACACAAAAGTAAATAAAGTTGGGAAACCTAATAAACAACAAAAATATTCAAATACTATGGTTACACAATTTGGTACTTTTGACCATAGGGTCAAAGACATTTTTGACTCACAACTGGTTAGTTCTACAGTGTAACCAAGAACTATACAGTAAACTGGGGAGAAACCAGCATTTACATCTAAAGTGGGAAATCATTTAAAATTTATTTTTGAATACCCCACCCATCCACAATCTAGTCAAGGAGGTACACCTAGTTGTGGTTTTTGTAAATACTGCCCCTATATTAACAAAGGAGAGGAACTAGTGATAGGTGACCCTCAGGGGATAATTTGTTTGAAAAAAAGCAATTGAGATAGCTGTGAGCTAGTGTACATTGTTATTTGTCAGGGCTGCCAAATGTTTTATGTGGGCAAAACAGAGAGGTCCTTGCGTAAAAGGATATATGAACATCTTTATGCCATTGAAACACAAAATGGCAATAACGCACTATACAAACATACACTCTCTTGTGAGGTTAAGCTAGGATTCCGTTTTGGGATTCTAGAAATTATAAGGAAAGACATAGGGGGAGGTTGGTCAAATGACATTTATAGAAGTGAATTTAGATGGCAGTTATATCTAAATGCCACATGGATAAATGACCATGTTTCACTTGTACCTATATTAAAAGATAGGGCAACTGTATTATGAGAATATTAAAGTGCAAGCAATACTATTCAGAACTGTTTATGTATTTTACTTCTTATACTACTGTTTTTAAATTAACCTGTTTGTTTTATTTGTAATTAGCAATTTTAATTGAATTATTGACTAAATTAACCAATTATTAATTAACGAAAGGATAAAAGCAAATTTTAGGCTTTGTATAACAGATTTGATAAAGTCCTGTAGTGTGGCAGATGAAAGCACATAACTCAGTTTGTGGCTTGTTTAATAAATTGGAGTATTTCATTACCCTGACTGTTCATTGGTATCAGGTCTGATTCCATGAGGTCTGTTGGTTTATCTGTTTGGAGTTTATTCTTGTAGATTGCTTTTTATTTGGTTTTGGTGCTTTTCTGGGCATTTTGAAAACCTACCTTGCCTTTATTGTGGCCTGACAAAGTGGTAAAATTGTACCATTCATCATGGATACCAACAGTGGGATTAATGCAAACAATTTTATGCTGGCTTCATCTACCAACGATTCGTCAGAGTTTCCACTGACAAATGAAGAAGGGAACTTAACCCAGCTAATAAAACTTATGTCCTCACAGTACCAGCAAATGCAATCTACCTTAGAAAAACTACTGTTCCCAAGAGACCTTGTTGCTGGTGAGTCATCACACCCTTTGATGACTTCCGGTGGACTAAGATCCACAGGAAAAGCTGTTTTAGTTAGTCCGGGCTCTTTTATTTCAACGTTAGTTAACAGCATTCCTTGTAGACAAGGGAGCTCGAAAAACAACAACAACATCAACCAGACTACGCCATTCGAGCAAAGGATCAACAGGGACTTAAATTTCAATTGTGAGGAAGGACCTACACAACCAATAGACATCAATTCCCGTTTGCGTACCTTTGAACTTAAAATTAATACGGTACGTAGCCTGCAGGTAGAAAATACTTATATAACAGAATGCATTTGAGTCCAAAGAGTACCTAAAGGACTACAGATGTACAAATGTCTAAATGGCAGAACTTCAGTGCAAGAAAAAATGAACTGCTCGCCATGTTCAACAGACATGGCATAGAACCTTTGCACTTTATAATTAAAATTAATAGTAACAAGATTAGAAATTTGTTGGATGAAATTAATGTTTTAAATCAAGACATAGTTGAAGAGGTATGTTTTATGAATTATGAAGTCAAGTATGACAATATTTTTAATAGAACTGAACAACAGGTTAAAGAGAATATTTTAAGAAAACAAGGGAAATTAAAAAGGGATGAACTTGATTATAAATATAAGTAAGCATATCCACTTCCCAAGAGCTATTCTGAAAGCCCCCCTTTTTATAACCAGAACAGACAAGAGACAGAGGTTAGGTCAGGTCAATATGACCATAGATTAGAGTCCAATAACTACAATACTGAAGTTTTGGACTACGAAGGTGGGATAGATGACGTTTTTGAACAAGAGTTTCCACTCCCACAGAGATCAGAAAGAATTTTAAATAGAAACAGAAATCAAAATAACAATAATTTTTTAGGGCAACCTCAAACACCGAGGGGACAAGGGCCCAAGGGTCAAAGACAGTTCTGGAAGAACAGTAAGGGGAACAGATATTGAAGACAATTTTGTATACACTACCCAGTGCTGTATCTTTTAAAGGGAAACTACTTTGTTCACAAGGATTCCATATTTACAATTACACAGATTTGTTAATTACTGAAGCACACTTTTCCCTTTTTTTTTTTCAACAGCGGCAAACAAGTAATTACATTTCTGAAGAGAGTGCAGCATCTTCAACGGATGAAGGAGATTATAAAGAAGAACATTTTCCTGCACTACCCAGACCCAATAATAGTGACAACTTTCGGAAAACATTTCACAACACTGAGGGACAAAAACAAGGTTCAAACAAATGTTCCTGGCACGGACGGGAAACAAATAGAGAACAGAACTATGGTCCCTATGCAAAATGCAGTAAGTGGACGTACTAGTGAGACATTTAATATGGCATCTATTTCTGATTGTTATGTTGTAAATTTATCAGGTTACAAATTTAATATAACAGAAATGTCCATAATGGAGAAGGGGTTAAAATTCATACCCTCAGTTTTTGGCATACAAGCAATAGAGTATTTTTTGAAAGATAGTTCTAGAACACAATATATCAAGGAACTGATACGTTTTTGTTTAACTAATAACATATTCAAATTTGATGGTCAATTATATTGACAATCGCAGTGAACAGCAATGGGGGCAGCATGTGCCCCCATGTATACAAATTTGTTTATGGGCTTGGTTGAAAACACTCACATTTATAGAAGTTATTTTTATCAAGAATTTGTTATAAAATATTTTAGGTTTATAGATGACCTTATATTTGTTTGTCAAGGAGGACATAATGAAATACAATCATTTCTTAATTATATAAATGAAAATAGATATCAAATAAAGTATGATGGTTTACAAAGGGTACAAAAGTAAATTACGTGGATATCACTTTGGAAGGTCAAGAAAATTGCATGATAAATACTAGAATTTTTAGAAAAATTAACCAAGTGAATCATATGTTGCATGCCCAAAGTTGTCATCCAAGACATACACTAAGTAATGTTCTTTATGGAGAAATTTTAAGAACAAGTAAATTATGTAACAATGTGAGTGAAGCCAAGGAAGAAGCTAATAAAGTGGTAAATATGTTTGTTAATAGAGGACATGGAGAAGATATGGTTATCCATAGTTATAATAAAGTGTTTAATAATAAGGTAAATAAAGAAAATATTTATAAAGGTAGTATAATAAATAGAAAGGAGTTATTTAAACATGCTTCAGAAAAAATATATACTATGTTTCTAAACATACTCTATTTTCAGATAAGCAAGCTCAATTGTTACAAAAGTATTGGAAAATTGTTAAAAGAGAAGTTTCTTCCTTGAAAGAAGTTACATTGTTATTTTCATACCAACGTCGTCATAGTCGTAAAGATTTTTTAGTTCATAGTACTTATAGAAGACCACAGGAATTGGTTACCAAAGGAATTAAATGGGGGGGGGGGGATATGTCCCTTGTGGGAAGTGTGCGATATGTAAATATATAGTACCAACTTTTAACACTATTAATGGAATTAAGTTCCATACACAAGGGAATTTTTCTTGTAAGAGTACTGGCATTATTTATGCATTATTTATGCCATTAAATGTTCTTGAAATAGTTTCTACATAAGTAAAAGTAAAAGAAGTTGGGACAGAGGGTTAAATAACATATAAGAGATATCAGGAATAATAAATCTACTAGCATTTTAGCAGAACATTTTAATCAGTTACATCAGGGAGACTTTAGTAAACTAGAAGTAACAACATTTGAGCAAGTAAAAACAGATTATTTGAGTGAAGATACAATTAAATATGTATTAAGGAAAAAGGAATTTGTTTTTATATTAAAGTATAATACTTTACATCCTAGGGGCATGAATAAGGAATGTAATTGGAAAAAGTTCCATTGAATAAGCCCTATAGGATATTTTTTAAAGTATAACAAGTCTAATTGATTAACTGTTTTATTGCTTGATTGGTAATGAATTTAATTATTGGTGAATGATTTCATATAAAAGCAATTGTTTTTTAAAAAGTATTTACTCTGTAAAGGCTGTTTTAAGCCGAGGCGCTAAGAGAGATATAATTCTTGTGCTTTCAAAGTTTTATATGCTGTTTTTACATTTGCTGGAGAGAAAATAAATTCTTCTGGAGGTATAATTCCTGGTTGTCTGTGGTAAAATACAAGTTTTTTGGTTCCAGTGAACTGAACAACAGGTTAAAGAGAATGTTTTAAGAAAACAAGGGAAATTAAAAAGGGATGAACTTGATTATAAACGTAAGGAAGCATATCCGCTTCCCAAGAGCTATTATGAAAACCCCCCTTTTTATAACCAGAACAGACAAGAGACAGAGGTTAGGTCAGGTCAATATGACCCTACATTAGAGTCCAATAACTACGATACTGAAGTTTTGGACTACAAAGGTGGGATAGATGATGTTTTTGAACAAGAGTTTCCACTCCCACAGAGATCAGAAAGAATTTTAAATAGAAACAGAACTCAAAATAACAATAATTTTGTAGGGTGACCTCAAACACAGGAAGGGGAACAGATATTGAAGACAATTTTGTATACACAACCCAGTGCTGTATCTTTTAAAGGGAAACTACTTTGTTCACAAGGATTCCATATTTACAATTGCACATATTTGGTAATTACTGAAGCACACTCTTCCCTTTTTAGAAAAGGGTTCAAGTTTGTACCAGGCAGTAGACTTAACATTGTTGATATGCTCACTGAATTCAAAATATATATTAGAAAGTTGAGTTTTCAACTACATTTTAACCAGGAAGCAGACAATGTCTCTCTAAGTGATATATTTAAGAGAAAGAGTTTGTACAACCCCCCCCCCCCCCCCCATTCACCTCACTTTAGCTGATTTTGAAAGAATATGCACTAAGGAGATTTACCAGGCTCATTATTCTCATAAAAATAAATTTTTTATCCTCACAAGGGAGTAAGCTTTAGTGTTAAGAAAATTGAGAGAGTCGGACAAATACAGGGTTATGAGACCTGACAAAGGGGGTGGGGTAGTTTTGGTGGAAAATTTAGATTACATTAATGACATAGCAAACTTGCTTTATGATACAAATCAATATGAAATAGTTTCTAGAAGTGAAACAGATATAGTCCACAGAAAGTTAATGCTAGTTTTGGAGGATAATTTATTCCAAGATGTTATTAATGAACAAACCTTTAAGTTTCTAAACAATGACCACCCCTATATCCCCACAGCATTTGGGGTTCCGAAAGTACACAAAAATGTGTTTCACCCACCTTACCATCTTATTATAGCAGCACATAACAGTTCCACTTATTTACTGGAGGGGGTTTATTGACTGTTTACTTAAAGACACATTAATTCCTATTAGCCATGTGTTAACAGATTCCTGGGATTACCTTGGAAGGATCAAACAAGAATTTTTTCCAGAATCTACTATTGATGTAGTAGATCTTTTCAGTTCCATACCTCATGACATAGGTCTGGAACGATTTTCAGAAGCATTACTAGATCATACTACATTGAGAGGTCCTCTTTTATTTATTATTATTTTTTATTTATTTTACATTTGTTTACTGGGATAGTCCGACTGGATACATGTCCATTTTCAGTGAAGCCTAGGGAGAAAAGCTCTACAAAGACAAACTTACATAGATTACGCAGAAGTTAGCAAGCAATTATAAAAATAAAGTGATTATGTACAATGGGTTAGTAGTGTTTCCTAGTAGGGACTCACAATTGTCATGGACAGACAATTAAAAGTAATAGACATCAGACTGGAAGCAGAGCTTGGTGATGTAGTTACAAGTTATGATAATTGCAGAATATGCTTTTAGTTTATAACTTAATCAGGGTTGGTACATGGGCATAGCCAATTCACTTTGAGATACTGTTTGAGGTTTTTTTTGAAGAGACTTTTGGAGGATTGTTGGGTTATATAGTTTGGCAACGAATACCATGTTTTGCTAATGAAGTTGGCAAACAGGGATTCACCAGCAGAGTTATTAGCTTTGTGGGTTTGGACCAGTAGTTTATCGGCTTGGACCAGTAGTTTATCGGCTGACCATAGGGATCTTAGATTGATATATGGCTTAATAACATTTTTAAGTGGGGGGGGGGGTATCCTCAGGGTGGTACAAAATTTTGTGCGCTATTAATAGTTGATTGAAATGAATTAAGCTGGGCAGTTCTAGCCACTCTAGTTGTTTAGGGTTCTGCCAGCGGTGGGTTCTATAGGTGGAGCCAGTGGCAACTCTGGCAATATGATTGTAGCTATGGGACAGTTTACCTAGTTCGGATTTGTTGAGGTTTGAGAGTACAGGCGAGGCATATAAGAGAGTAGAGAGTAGGTGTGATTGGGTGATTGCAGTCCTAGCCAGTGGGGTTAAAAATGTCTTGTTTCTATACAGTGATCCAAGCTTCTTACTGATGGTCTGTATGGTTTTGTTGACCTGTAGGTCAAATTTGAGATTATTGTCTATGATAACCCCTAGCAGTCTGGTGTGATTATCTGGGGAAATAGTGGTACCATTGTTAGATGTGACAGAGAATGAAAGTGTGGTGGATCTACTAGTGGGAGAGAAGAGTAGAAGTTTAGTTTTATTGGGGTTCAGAAGTAGGCGTTGATTGGTGAGCCAGTTCTTGATAGTGTTAAATGTATTTTTGGGTTAAGATTTGCAAGTTGGATGGGGAGGTGGCTGAGCAGATGAGAGTGGAATCATGTGCGTATTGGATGCAGGTGGCTTTAGGGATAGCAGTGTGGAGGTTGTTGATAAAAACAGAGAAGAGTAGTGGACCTAGTATAGCCCCTTGAGGGACACCAAGTGTGAGAGGTAACTGGCTGGAGAGTTTGCCCTGCTATAGTACTGCCTGCTGTCTACCAGTCAGGTAGGACTGGAACCACTGGATAGCAGGCTTATTGAGGGAAATCGATTTTAGTGAAAGAATGAGAAGTTCATGGTTGACCATGTCAAAGGCTTTTGATAGGTCAAGAAAGAGGGCAAAGGTTAGCTTATTGTCATTCCTGGTTTGGTTTATGGCAGTAGTAAAGGAAAGGAGGGCTGAGGTGGTGCTGTGGGGTATGGCCTGAAACCATGCTGGGAGTCGGATAGTAAGTTATTCTGTGAAAGGTATTGCATTAGTTCCTTGTGTACACATTTCTCCATTATTTTTGCTAGTGGGGAAAGAATGGCAATGGGTCTATAGTTGGATATGTCTGAGGAGCTACCACCTTTATGGAGTGTGATGACGCGAGATATTTTCCAGAGGGAGGGGATAGCATTTTTGGATAAGGTTCTGTTGATGAGGATAGATATGGGATATGCAATGGCATCTGCAGCTATTTCCATGTACTCTGCAGGGAGGAGGTCTGCAGCGAGGGTGGTAGGTTTTAGATTTTTTAGAAGTGTTTTGATAAAACTAGTGGATGTTGGTTGGAAGTCAAATTCTGGGTGATTATTAGGTAGATTAGGCATGTGGTTTAAGTTAGAGGGGGTTAGTTGATTTGCTAGGGATTGGATTTTTTCAGTGAAAAAGTTATTAAAGGCACTAGCTATTGTCTCTGGGGAACTATGGGTGCAGTTAGCCGGGGTTTGGGTGGTGGAGTGACCTGGACAAAGTAGTTGATTTAGGCCTGCCCAGAACTTTTGAGGGTTGTTGTGGTGTTTTTGTAGGAGATTTTGGTAGAAGCTTTTTTATCCAGTAAAATAGATTTTTTTGTATCATTCCTGAGTTGAAGATATTTTAGATGGTCAAGTGGGGCTTTGGTTGTTCTCCAGCTGGCCCAGGCTCTGTTTCTGGTTTTGATTTTTGTTTTGGTATCTTTTGTGAGCCATGGTTCTGTATTTGATCTAGTTTTTATTGCACGTGCTGGAGCATGGGAATCAAGGATACTTAGGAATTTAGTTTTAAAGTGATCTATGGCCTTGTCTAAAGTTAGATTTTTTTAGTTTTGACCAGTCATCTGCTTTTAATTCATTTTGGAATATAGCAGCATTAAAGTTTTTCCTGTTTCTAAATGTTTTATATTTGAGCTGGTGAGGGTTTCCTGCCTTATGTTTTATGATATAGGTTAGACAATGGTTGCTGAGGTCATCAGGGAGAGTACCAGCTGTGTACAGTTGGGGTTGGTTATTAACTAGGATCCAGTCTAGAATACTTTCCTTGTTGGTTGGTTTGTTTATCCTACTGGGAGAGATTATGGTCTGTTTAAACCCAGATAAGTTTATATGAGTGGGGGGGGGGGTCGGAGGAGCAGGGGTGCTAGTCGGTGTTAGAATCACAAAAAATATGGTTTCTTGGGGATAGGTAGTGGATAACCAGTAAAGGAGATCTTCTAGGGTATTTAGGTTGTTGCCTGGTGAAATGTATGCACAGACAATGTTCAAGTGTTTGTTTTGGTTAATCTATAGCTTGGTTATGAGGAGTTCCGCGTTATTGAATTGGGGGGGTTGCATGGTGTCTCTATTAATGGTAAGAGTATTTTTTGTAAAGGACTGCTATCTCACCTCCTTTCCTTGTAGCATGGTCTAACCAGTGAATATTGTATCCTGGAGGTAGTATCTCATTGTCAGCAGTACTGGGTTTTAGCCAGGTTTCCGTAAGACACATAATGTCTGCGGAGTGGGTTGCTAGGAGGGCATGTAGGTTGGGAATCTTATTGTTAATAATTCTAATATTTAGGTGAAATGCTAGGAGGGAACTACTGGGAGTATTCATGGGTAGCTTAACTGTGGGGGTTGTGGTAGGGGAGTGGAGGTTATTGGGTGTGGGTGGGCCAGGGTTGGGATGAATGTCTCCATGTGTTATAAGGTTATAGTGACAGGATATTCTGAGCTTTAGGAGTTTGTTTATAAGCTTTATATAGTCTTTGTCTTTAGGATTATGTTTTGTGGCTGTACAAGGATGGTATTTTATAGAGGGTGGTATATTCGGTGTGCAGGGGAAGGTAAAGTGTTTGGTGTTATGTGTGAAGTCGTGGGTGTCTGTTTGACCATTTGGTTAGTGAATACCATGGTCAAGTGTTTGTTCGTAGGCAGTGAGATGGTAAAATAGAAACAGTATAGGCATTTGGGTAATTAGTGTTTTTTTGCATGTTTCCTTTTTGATAGGGGGTGGGCCAAATATGATGGCTGACTGTGCTAACAGGTTGTGGAAGAATGAGAGAGAAGGAAATGGGTTAAGGGGGCAGGGTTGCTCAATGATGTGTGAGTTTCTGATTGGTACTTAGCAGGAGGGGAGTGGCAAGGGAGTGGCAAAGTCTGGTTTAAATTTAGCACTAGTAGGGGCGGGTGCAATTTGGGGGCAAGGAGGGGAGCAGAGCAAGCCGAGCGCAGCGAGGGTGAGTAGAATGGGGCTAACTCTGACTCTGAGAGTTACCTTGGGCTTTTGGTTTGGTTTGTATGATTGTATGTAAGCAGTGTTGTTGGCTGTACTTTAATTTGTTTTATTCTTTTTTAATTTTACACCAATTTTCAAGCTAATTTTAATTGGATCCCAGGGGTAAACTAGCAAATGTAGTCAATAAGAAGAGAGTGAAATTACTTTACCAAATTAAAAAGTAAATGCTTGGGACTCGAACACTGTGTGAGTGTAAGGCTGATTCAAAGTAGTATAGCCCAATCTAGTGGCAACTGGCTGGATCCCTTAACTGTTGTTGTGCATACACCATTAAGCCTCAACAGTTTACAAAAACTAAATTGTAGTTCACCTATTACAATTGAAAAGCTGGAGGGAGTCAGGTTCTTGCTTCCCAGAGGTTTTACTTAGTCAAGATAGCCAGCTTCAGTGGAGAAGGTAGAAATTGCATTATGCAGTGAATCCCAGGTGGGGGGTCACTCAGGAAAGAAACCCGTGCAAACTGAAAAAATACAGGTAAATAAGGCAGAATTAGTGCAAAGATTACAATAATGTGAAGTGGAGCATGCAAGGAATAGAGCTGGAGAGTAAAATTAATTATATTGCATACATTATAATTAAAATTGATTATAGTGCATACAGTATCAGCTCTGTAAAACCACAGACTAAGAGCAGTAACATACAGCCTCTAAGTCCAGTGATAACAGCTGTATACTTCAGTTAATACACACAGGATATAATGCACATAGCAAAGTATGGCTGTTTTAGGACAATAATTCTAGAGCTATGTTATTCAGTATGAACTAACAGTAACATGAACTGCATTCACTTAGCCTTCTATAAAAGCAATTATAAAGTCCAGCCTGTAAGTCTTCTAAGTACAGTAGCATGCCATAGGAATGCTTACAAATGTAATCAGAACATGAATGACCTCTACAAAACAGTTAGTAGGATGCCTATCAGATATTCAACAATTAAAGCTCTATCTTCATAAAACAAGATAAAAAAACAAGCAGTTTGTAAGTTAGAACATTAGCTAGCTCTCAAAACATATAGGGGTTCTGAACAGCAGTTACAGCTTAGCACCATCAAATACCTCAGTAGTTAACAGTAATAACCAAATAAATCAGCAGCTAACAGTAATAAGAGGACAGTAATGTAAAGTAACTTACTTGCTGTGCAGGCACAACGAACAGAGGGGTAAGGAAGGTACAACAGCTACAGGGTGAAATGAATGTGAGTCAGGTAGTAGAGAGTTTGATTAAACATGGCACCCCAGGAGGGGGCTGACTAATGAAGATAATCAGGGGGTGGGGGTGGGAGTGGCAGATAGGGAGAATGGAGAAGAGCGCAGTCAGGACAGGGTTAACCAGGAACTTATGCATCCCTCCCCCACAGGGAGAAGGGCTGGAAAACTATCAGTGTAAGATGAGGACTGACTCTGAGAGTTACCTTGGGCTTTTGGTTTGGTTTGTATGATTGTATGTAAGCAGTGTTGTTGGCTGTACTTTAATTTGTTTTATTCTTTTTTAATTTTACACCAATTTTCAGGCTAATTTTAATTGGATCCTAGGGATAAACTAGCAAATGTAGTCAATATGGAGGGAGTGAAATTACTTTACCAAATTAAAAAGTAAATGCTTGGGACTGGAACACTGTGTGAGTGTAAGGCTGATTCGAATTAGTATAGCCCAGTATAGTGGCAGTTGGCTGGATCCCTTCACTGTTGTTGTGCATACACCATTAAGACTCAACAGTTTACAAAAACTAAATTGTAGTTCACCTATTACAATTGAAAAGCTGGAGGGAGTCAGGTTCGTGCTTCTCAGAGGTTTTACTTAGTTAAGATAGCCAGCTTCAGTGGAGAAGGTAGAAATTGCTTTATGCAGTCAATCCCAGGTGTGGGGGGGGGGGGGGGGGTCACTCAGGAAAGAAACCCGTGCAGATTACTGTGCAGGTACAACAAACAGAAGGGTAGGGAAGGTACAACAGCTACAGGATGAAATGAATGTGAGTCAGGTAGTAGAGAGTTTGATTTTATTATTTTATTATTGATGCTATGGACACTTTATTGCATCACAACTATTTTAGATTTGAAAATGAATTATTTAGACAGCTTAGAGGTGTTGCCATGGGGTCAAGCTGTGCCCCAATATATGCTAATTTAGTTGTGGCAGCATGGGAGAAGAAATAAAATTTTAATTCAGGATATGGAGATGGGTGGTTTCTTTACTTGCGTTACCTGGATGATATCTTTGTCTTATGGAACAGTGAAAGAACATTGATAGGTAATTTTTGTGAATGTATTAACATTTGTGAATATTTCAAGCTTAATTACAATTTCCATGTTAATGAAAGCAAGTATTTGGATGTTACCATCACCAAAAACTATGATTTACAACAATTTACATCCGAAGTTTTTCGCAAACCAACTTATTCCAATAGCTTTTTGGCATATGATAGTAACCACCCATACTATACCAAAAGGAATCTGGTTAGAGGTCAAATGATCCGTGGGGCCAGAATGTGTTCTACAATTCAAAATAGAACTAGGTAATTTGACCTCTAAGTTTTTGGCTAGAGGATACCCCTCAAGTATGCTTTACGACCTGGCTGAAGAAGTTCTTAGGGGATGAGGTAACAAATTTGCCCCACTTTTAGGTCAAGACCCAAAATAAATAAAGTTGGGAAACCTAATAAACAACAAAAATATTCAAATACTATGGTTACACAATTTGACCGTAAGATCAAAGACATTTTGACTCACAACTGGTTAATTCTACAGTGTAACTATGAACTACACAGTAAACTGGGAGAGAAACCAGCATTTACATCTAAAGTGGGCCATAATTTAAAATTTCTTTTTTAATACCCCACCCATCCACAATCTAGTCAAGGAGGTACAACTAGCTGTGGTTTTTGTAAATACTGCCCCTATATTTACAAAGGAGAGGAACTAGTGATACGTGACTCTCAGAGGACAATTTGTTTGAAAAAAGGCAACTGGGGTAGTTGTGGGCTAGTGTACATTGTTATTTGTCAGGATTGCCAAATGTTTTATGTGGGGAAAACAGAGAGGTCCTTTGCATAAAAGGATACATGAACATCTTTATGCCACTGAAACCCAAAATGGCAATAATGCAGTATACAAACATGCACTCTCTCGTGAGGTTAAGCTAGGATTCCATTTTGAGATTCTAGAAATTATAAGGAAAGACATTAAGGGGAGGACTGGTCAAATGACATTTATAGAAGTGAAGTAAGATGGCAGTTATATCTAAATGCCACTAACCCTCCAGGGTTAAATGACCATGTTTCACTTGTACCTATATTAAAAGATAGGGCAACTGTATTATGAGACTATTAAAGTGCAACCAATACTATTCAGAACTGTTTATGTATTTTTACTTCTTATACTACTGTTTTTAAATTAACCTTTTTGTTTTATTTGTAATTGCCAATAACTCAGTTTGTGGCTTGTTTAATAAATTGGAGTATTTCGTTACCCTGACTGTTCATTGGTATCAGGGCTGGTTCCACGAGGTGTGTTGGTTTATCTGTTTAGGAATATGGATTAAATAGGATTCTGTTATGGCAGCCAAGGATATGTGGGAGGAGACTAAACAAAAGAAAATACAAGTGAGAAAATGGAAGTTCTTGTTTATGGATATGGATAGAAAGATACAAGCAGTGAAAATGGTTATAGTCCCTTTAGTTTTGTATACAGGTCATGCATATGTTTATCAATAAGAGGAAAAGTGGTGGGCAGTAATTAATAAAGAGTTTCAGGATTTTATACGGTAGGGGAAAATGGCAAGGGTCAAGTGGGATAATCTGATTCTTCCAATAGAACAACGTGGTTTAGGAATACCTGACTTGAAGGGATATTTTAGAGCTATGCAGTTAAGGTTCATATACATAACACAAGCAGGAAGTTATAGTTCAAAGTGGAAAGGGATGACGATGAAGCAGGGAGGAAATTCAAAAAAATAAGGAGAGAATGGGATTTTAGATGCAGATCCCTAAGGAGAATAATAACAGCCATAAAGAATGCTATATTCATAAAACAGCAGAAAGTATTCAAAGAACTAATCCAACACAAGAATGGAGAAAGGAGATTTTGTCAATAGGGATGACTCCAATTAGGGGTACAGAGAATAGGCAAGAGGGGGCTGGAATTTGCTGGTGGAAACTGGCAAAAGAACCAAGGTACGAAGAACAAATAATTAGAGAGGGAAAGGTAATACAACTGGAATAGGCCAAGAAGACTTTTGGACTCTAGGCTAGAGACTGTCTTCCCTATCATGGACTGATATCTTAGTATAGGCAAATAGAAGGGAATAGGGGGATCCTAATTAAAAGACTTTCTCTGGTATAATTTTTAATTGAATTTAGAACAGAAGCTGCTGTTAAAAAAGGGACAATTAGTAGGGAATATAAAATACTGTACAATAACTATTGTAATCTATTAGAGGAGATTAGAAAAGATTGGGATGAGAGACGGGATAAACAATTCACCAAGAAACAGCAGGAAGACATATGTATACCTATTAAATATGCAACACAGTCTAAGTCTTTGCATAGGTATTTTTATATGCCAAGCAGACTTCAAAGATTTTTTCTTTAGGTAGATTGCAAATGCTATAGGTATGATGAGGAAGAAAGAGGTAACTGGGAATATATGCTTTGGGAGTGTAATAAGTTGGCAGACTTTAAAAATTCCCTACAGAGTACTCTGTCAGAAATATTGGGTGAGTGAATGGTGGTAACTAAGGAAATAATTTTTTTTGAGCTCTGATACAGGATCTGAATTGTCTAGCCTTAGTAAGGGCTTGTTAAATTTAATTCTGATGACTGCCAAAAAAGCAATTACTAGAAAATGGAAATCAGAGTCTAAACCAACTGTATTTGAAGTACTGAATATTGTAACTGAGATAAAAGAACTGGAAATTAGATCTTTCGAAAATGGTAGAACAAATTATATGTCGCTCTTAGGCTTTTGAATACTTGGCCAAGGCTCTTGCCACCCCCATAGTGCCTTTTTTAGGCAAGGCTCAAAAGACAAACCCACCTCCATAAACAACACAAGTAACCAGAAACTGAGGGTAATGCTACTCAATGCCAGAAGTTTAAAC
Organism: Protopterus annectens; assembly: GCF_019279795.1. Lineage (NCBI taxonomy): Eukaryota > Metazoa > Chordata > Ceratodontiformes > Protopteridae > Protopterus > Protopterus annectens. The sequence continues at coordinate 971,457,464 of NC_056727.1, read as the reverse complement.
CTCAAAATGCATGCATTTGAGGCACACCTTAGCATGGAGAAAATTGATATGTGTGCAGTAACAGAAACCTGGTTCAAGGCTCCAGAGAGCACCCCAGCACTACCAGGCTACAACTCATACCATACCTTTCGGCTCCAGAACCCGGACCGAAATACAAAAGGAGGGGGTGTATCCATTTTCATAAATCATACCCACACATCCAGGTTAATAGCACAGCATGAGGCCTCAGAGACCATCCATGTGCAACTAACAGTGGGCAAAGCTGCTTTTCAGATCGTAGCTTGCTACAGATCACCTACCTTGTCTCAGGACCCCCACTCAGCATTCCTGAGAACACTGGAAAATATAAAGGTCCTACCTAACACCATGATATTGGGAGATTTCATCTACCCAAACACTGACTGGGATAACTACTCAAGTACAAACTCCTTTGCCCAATGCTTCCTAGAGTTTATAAACTCAAACATCCTGGAACAGCTAGTCACCACGCCCACAAGAGGTGACAACATATTGGACCTGATCATCACCAACATGGGGGATCAGTGCTCCACACCAGAGGTAAACCCCTCACTGGTAAGATCAGATCATAAACTAATCACACTGGACATCCACATCCCAACCCCACCCCCAGTCAAGGAAACCACTATGAAAAACTTTTCAAAAGCCAACTTCACACTTTTCAAGACCGAGGTGGAAAGTTTCAAAGCCCCCTTGCTAAAGGATAATGCTGCCCAAACCGCAGAATCCTTTACAAATGCAGTCTATGAGCATCTACAGGAATGCATGGATCGAGCCATCCCAAGTAAAACCAAGACTCACTCCTCCAAAAAGAGGAAACCAGTCTGGTAGTCCCCAGCCATAAATAAGCTATACAACAGAAGGAGGAAACTATTGCATGATAGAGCAAAATCCCAAAAAGGAAAGGCATCACTGATCAATATTAGCAAGAAACTATGAGTCCTCATAAAATCATCTAAGGCCAATTTTGAAAGAAAAATTGCCAAAGACTCTAAAGATAATCACAAAGCCTTCTTTAGCTATGTCAAGAGTCTAGGTGGCAGCTATCAGATATGCTCTGAGCTAGTGCAAAATGGCAAAAAATGTACTGAATCAACTGACATTGCCAACATCCTGGCAGACAGGTTCAGTACAAACTTCACCCCCCCCCCACCCTCAAAAGGGCCCGTGTCCATCCCAGAAGAATGCAGAGCACCAGATACCACAGATGCGCAGGTAAAATCAGCACTCTCCAAAGCTAAAAACACAGCATCAATGGGACCGGATGGTATCCCAGGCTGCGTCTTACACAACCTCCAAAATGAACTAAACCCTCACCTAAATTCACTGTTCAAACTCAGCTTTACCACAGGCTATGTACCCAAAGAATGGCATACAGCAACAGTCATCCCGCTCCACAAAGGTGGTGCCACAACAGAACCTGGGAACTATTGCCCTATAAGCCTGACTAGCCTGGTCTGCAAAGCAATGGAGCGAATCATCATGCAACTCATAAACAGAGACATTGGGAACCTCCAGACACTGGACCCTACCCAATTCGGCTTTGTTAAAGGCAGATGCTGCCTCCTAAACCTAGTTGACTTCTTTGACAGTTACAAAGGCCATAGATGAGGGAAAGGTAGTCCACACAGCCTACCTGGACCTCGCTAAGGCCTTCGACACCATTCCCCACTCTGGCATCATAGATAGGCTCACCAGCTTGAACATTAACCCCTATGTCATGAGATGTGTTGCAAACTGGCTCACGGATAGAACACACATGGTCAGTGTTGCAGGTGCCATGCCCGACTCTAAACCGGTTACAAGTGGTGTTCCACAGGGCTCGATCCTGGGACCCCTCCTGTTTGGTATACACTTCTCTGAGGTACAAGCAAGCACGGGAGGATTATGGCTGACCAAGTTCACAGATGACTGCAAACTGGGGGCCATAATCAACTCTCCAGCTGACACAGCCATCCTCCAGAAGGGTCTCACAGAGACAGATACTTTGTGTCAGAACCATGGCCTCAAGCTAAATGCCAAAAAATGCATAGTCATCCCCTTTGGGAAAAACAAAGTGCCCACGAATTATCACATAGGTGGTAATCCACTAAGTATGGAAGATGTAATTAGGGACCTGGGGACTCAGGTAGATAGCAACCTGTCCTTTGATAATCACATTACCAAAGTGGTTAGAAATTCCTTCTATGTAGCCCACCTAATCATGAAACGGTTCACATCTAGATCAAGAGAGGTCATTGTGCTCCTCTACTCATCATTCATTCGGCCCATAATAGAGTACAATGCCCCATTTGGAATGTATCTTACTCGACACCTGCAACAGCTGGAAAAACCACAGAAGTACCTCACCAAGAGGATCATGGGCCTCAAACAGATGCCCTATGCAGCTTGACTAAAGAAACTCCAGCTCTACTCGGTTGCTTACCGCCTGCTCAGAGGTGATCTCTGCCTGACGTATAAGGCCATGTCCAACCCGGAATTAATGGACATGCTTCACCTCAAGAAAACCAAATCTCTTAGAGCCACGTGCTCCAGTGAATTAAGCCTCAGCACAACAATAAGCAGGACATGCTGGAGGGATAGATTCCTGTCCCAGAGACTTCCCTCGCTCTGGAATAGAATCCCAGTTTATGTTAGGCAAAGCCCCTCACTGACTCTCTTCAAGAGAAATCTTGACAAGTGGATGGGAAATCGTAAATTTACCCCTGGGATCACTTCAATGGCCCTGCTAGACAGAGGCCCAGGAAACTAATTCAAAAGGGAGGTGAAAGCCAACACATTCTGGCTAGGCTTATAAATGCCCTTGGGGAGATAGCCTAGTACCTACCTATGAACCTATGAACCTATATAGAAAAAAAATAGAAACTGTAGCAACAAGACTTGCAGTATAATGCATTGTAGTAGGAGTGAGGTTTAAGGGAATGCAAGAATTGATTAATTTCTGTAATACTGAATCCGGCATCTGGCATAAAACCTCTGCCAAATGACTTATGTGGAGAACATTTCATATTTCCATACCGGATCGGTCAAGGCCCAGGTTAACAGTGACCACCACCAGTACTGTTAGCCAACAGGGTACTGGTGGAAATTGGGCTACTGTTGGCCGAAGGAGAAGAGGAGGGGGGAAGGCATGCCCGAAGGCAAGAAGAGAGGAGGAAGGTTAGGAGTGTAGTAGTAAGGGTAGGAGCTTTGAATGTTGGCAGTATGACTGGTATAGGGAGAGAGCTAGCTGAAATGATGGAGAGAAGGAAGGCCGATATATTGTGCGTGCAAGAGACCAGATGGAAGGGAAGTAAGGCCAGGTATATAGGAGGTGGGTTCAAATTGTTCTATCATGGTGTGGATGGCAGGAGAAATGGGGTAGGGGTTATCCTAAAGGAACAGTATGCCAAGAGTGTTTTGGAGGTGAAGAGAGTGTCTGATAGAGTGATGTTTATGAAGCTTGAAATTGATGGTGTAATGATGAATGTTGTTAGTGCATATGCTCCACAAGTTGGGCGTGTGATGGATGAGAAAGAAAAATTTTGGAGTGAATTGGATGAAGTGGTGGTGAGTGTACCCAGGGGTGAGAGATTAGTGATTGGAGCGGACTTCAATGGGCATGTTGGTGAAGTGAACAGAGGGGATGAGGAAGTGATGGGTAGGTATGGTGTTAAGGAGAGGAATGCAGAAGGTCAGATGATTGTGGATTTTGCAAAAAGGATGGACATGGCTGTGGTGAATACGTATTTTAAGAAGAGGGAGGAGCATAGGGTGATGTACAAGAGTGGAGGAAGATGCACACAGGTGGATTATATCCTATGTAGGAGGGCCAGTTTGAAGGAGATTGGAGACTGTAAAGTGGTGACAGGGGAAAGTGTAGTTAAGCAGCATAGAATGGTATTCTGTAGGATGACGTTGGTGATCAAGAAGAGGAGGAGGAGTGTGAAAGCAGTGCCAAGGATTAAATGGTGGAAGTTAAAAAAGGGTGATTGTGAGGTGGAGTTCAGGGAAGAGTTAAGACAGGCACTGGGAGGCAGTGAAGAGTTACTGAATATCTGGGTAACTACAGCAGAGCTAGTAAGGGAGATGGCTAGAAAGGTGCTTGGTGTGACATCTGGACAGAGGAAGGAGGACAAGGAGACCTGGTGGTGGAATGAGGAAGTACAGAAGAGTATACAGAGGAAGAGGCTGGTGAAGAAGAAGTGGGATTGTCAAAGAGATGAAGAAAGTAGACATGAGTATAAGGAGATGAGGCGCATGGCAAAGAGAGAGGTGGCAAAGGCTAAGGATAAGGCATATGGAGAGTTGTATGAGAGATTTAACATAAAAGAGGGAGAAAAGGACCAGTACCAATTGGCTAGACAGAGGGACAGAGCTGGGAAAGATGTGCAGCAGGTAAGGGTGATAAAGGATAGTGAGGGAAACGTACTCACAAGCGAGGAGAGTGTGTTGAGTAGATGGAAAGAGTACTTTGAAGGGCTGATGAATGAAGAGAATGAGAGAGAGAGAAGGTTGGATGATGTGGGGATAGTGAATCAGTAAGTGAAACAGATTAGCAAGCAGGAAGTAAGGACAGCTATGAAGAGGATGAAGAATGGAAAGGCTGTTGGCCCAGATGACATCCCAGTGGAAGCATGGAGGTGCTTAGGAGATATGGCAGTGGAATTTTTAACCAGATTGTTTAATGAAATTTTGGAACGTCAAAGGATGCCTGAGGAGTGGAGAAAAAGTGTTTTGGTACCTATCTTTAAGAATAAGGGTGATGTGCAGAGCTGCAGTAACTACAGAGGGATACAACTGATCAGTCACAGCTTGAAGTTATGGAAAAGAGTAGTGGAAGCTAGATTAAGAAGGGAGGTGATGATTAGTGATCAGCAGTATGGTTTCATGCCAGGAAAGAGCACTACAGATCCAATGTTTGCTCTGACAGTGTTGTTGGAGAAATGCAGAGAAGGTCAGAAGGAGTTGCATTGTGTCTTTGTGGACTTAGAGAAAGGATATGACAGGGTGCCTAGAGAGGAGTTGTGGTATTGTATGAGGAAGTCGGGAGTGGCAGAGAAGTATGTAAGTGTGGTACAGGATATGTACGAGGGTAGTGTGACAGTGGTGAAGTCTGCAGTGGGAGTGACAGATGCGTTTAAGGTGGAGGTGGGATTACATCATGGATCAGCACTGAGCCCTTTCTTATTTGCAGTGGTGATGGACAGGTTGACAGATGAGATCAGACAGGAGGCCCCGTGAACTATGATGTTTGCAGATGACATTGTGATATGTAGTGAGAGTAGGGACCAGGTTGAGGAGACCCTGGAGAGGTGGAGATATGCTTTAGAGAGGAGAGGAATGAAGGTCAGCAGGGCTAAAACAGAATATATGTGTGTAAATGAGAGGGAGGATGGAGGAATGGTGAGGATGCAGGGAGTAGCGTTGGTAAAGGTGGATGAGTTTAAGTACTTGGGATTAACAGTTCAGAGTAATGGTGAGTGTGGAAGAGAGGTGAAGAAGAAAGTATAAGCAGGGTGGAATGGGTGGAGAAGAGTGTCAGGAGTGATTTGTGAAGGACGAGTACTAGTAAGAGTGAAAGGGAAGGTCTACAAGAGGGTAGTGAGACCCGCTATGTTATATGGGTTGGAGACGGTGGCATTGACAAAAAGGCAGGAGTCAGAACTGGATGTGGCAGAGCAAAAGATGTTAAGATTTGCACTGGGTGTGACTAGGATTGACAGGATTAGGAATCAGTATATTAGAGGGGCAGCTCAGGTTGGACAGTTTGGAGACAAAGCAAGAGAGGCGAGATTGCGTTGGTTTAGACATGTGCTGAAGAGGGATGCTGGGTATATTGGGAAAAGGATGCTAAGGATGGAGCTGCCAGATAAGAGGAAAAGAGGATGGCCTAAGATAAGGTTTATGGATGTGGTGAGAGAGGACATGTAGGCAGTTGGTGTGAAAGAGCATGATGCAGAGGACAAGAAGAAATGGAAACAGATGATCCGCTGTGGCGACCTCTAACGGGAACAGCCGAAAGAAGATGATGATGAATTGATGATAAATACACAAAAGAATATATGGGATGTATAATGTCTGCAAATGAGAATATGCTAATATGGTTTGTTTTCTTTTGTATAAATGTATGTTTGCTTATGATAATTCAATAAAGTTGTTAAAAAAGATAATTTTCTTCTCTTATAAACTGGAAGGCATGTGTTTCATTTTCCTTGTCTCATAGGTTTATAGGTGAATACTAGACAAAGTGTCCTGAAGGACCATTTTAAACCTAGGCAATAATTTGAGGTTAGAATCAAGCTGTGTACCCTGTGTCTGCTAGGTGAAGACCTGCTGATTAAGTATTGTTTAAGATGCTTTACTTGTGTGATTTATTTAATTGTAAATTTAGCTGGTGAAGTGTTCTTAAGTGCATATGTTGTATTTGTGGAATTAATATATTAAGTAAGAGGATGATGGGGTGCAGGGGGACGTGTTTCCCTGCAAAAAAAAAAATAAATAGTAAACATTTCACTTGGGTAATTGATACTGTTATTTGGAATTCAGATAAAAGTCTTTCAATAAAATGGTCTTTCATCTGTTTGAATGCAGTCATTTGGGATACAATATCATTCAACCAAGTGTCATATGATCATTCACGTATATATGGGTGTTACGCAGTTGTTCGAGCATTCACTTGTTCGAACAGTAAGAACATGGGCAAAAGTGGTCAAATATAAAAAACCTTCACATGTATGACTGTGTATTTGCCCTTTTCCCACTATTATGTGATCTTGGATTTGGTATATATAAGTTTCAAGGGTGCAGTGGGGTACAGGGTGCTTTCACCCCTTCAAAAACAATAGGTTTTGTTTTTCAATGTTTTTTTATTGTGTTCAAATGCTTGAATTTTGAACACATTTGTTTGAATACTTTGACTTATTTTTTTTGTTTTTGAGGAGTCAATATAGATTTATATGTGTGTGTGTGTGTGTGTGTGTATATATATATATATATATATATATATATATATATATATATATATATATATATATATATATATTGAAGAAACTGAGGAATCCAAAACCATTAATGAATTCAAGAATGCATGGAATACATATACAACACCTCTAGTACTGAATAGCACTGGAATATTGTAAGAAAAGGAATTACAGCTTATTTTCTAGGTTTTAAAGAAACACACCATGAGAGCAAAGAAGTTATTTAATATGAATGTCTGTATATATATATATATATATATATATATATATATATATATATATATATATATATACACTTATGGAATGTTTACAGAATGTAATAAAAATGCCCCCAACTGTCATACTATTCCACTAGCAAAAGTCAGGTTTATTATCTAGAGTTGTTAGAGTAAAAGCTAATCATGGATATAAAAAACACTAGAAGGCAACATTAAGTAAATTCATTAAAACACAAATAAATCAGAATTACAATGATTCTATAACATGCTAAAATAAAATAAGCAATTGAAATTGGTCAGGTAAAAGTAAATATGTCTTTATGAACCTGCTACACTACTCTACAGGTAGAAGGGAGAATGTAATGGTATCCAAATATATTACTAAAGCAAGCAAGTAAAACTTTCATGAAAAAATGTCAGAAAATACTGCCATTATGCTATGGTTTTGTAGCACTCCAATTTGTATTTAATATATTTAACTTCTTATTCAAAAATATGGAAAATGTTAAACCTAAAAAAATATAATAGTTGATAACTTTCACTGAAACTGCATATTTTCCAAAACTAACCATCCCAAAGTGTACAGCAAGACATTTCTGATTTTTTAATATGTTTGAGCAAACCCAATAGTTTTTCTCAAAAATTAGAAATATGGAGAAGTAAAACCTGAACTGCATTTCTTAAAATCTGTATTTATTTAAAATGAGTTTTGGAAAATATTAAATACTTTATATTACATGTTAGAATCATTCAAGTTTCTTTACAGAACTAACATGCAAGAGGACAGTACGGTCCTGTGAAGGATTTATGCAAGAACAAAAAAAGAACAATTTAAAGACAGAGCAGAGTGGCTTTGCTGTGATGAGAGAAAGTAGTTTTAACAGAAATGTTGCAGATGCATGGGATGAACATCATGAAGAAACTGAGGAATCAAAACTATTAATGAGTTTAAGAATACATGGAATACATATACTGCACGGATTAGAGGTGGGATATTGTGAAACGAGGAATTGCAACTTATCTTTTTGGTTTTTAAAGAGGCACTCTAAAAGAGCAAAGAAGTTCTTGAATGCTGACAAAACTTTGTGCTTAGGCTTAATACTGAAATGACATGGCTGGTCATGGTAATGTACTATGATTTAGTGAGAAAGAACAATCTACATCTAATCCTGTTCATTTCAAGATTTATGTGGCATTAGAATGAAAATAGCACATTTCTGGGTGGCACAGATTTGTAATGTTTAGTGTTGCTGCCTAATACATCCAGGGTGCATGTTTTGTATGACATTGTTTAGGTTTGTGTGAAGTTTGCATTCTCTCACTTTGTCTGTGAAGGATTCTTTTAAATATTTCTGCAAAGTACATATCAGTTGACTGACATTTCTCAAACCTAGCCAAACATACAGCCTTTATCCTTGTGACGTGGTCTGAGTTTTGCTTTTAAAATAGCTAAAAGGTCAATCCAGTTAAAAAGAACACTGAAAATGCTGTTACCATTATTTCTTAAAGTAGGTATAGCTTTACCTAAGAGTTAATTTTTTTAGTATCTACTACTTTGGGCAGAGACATTTTAAGTATCTGACCCTGCTTCCAGTGTTTATTTCATAGTTTTACATTCAGACAGCAACAGCACCGGTGACAGAAAAACAGCAGGTTCAGCTGCTCTCGTCTCAGTAGCTGCTAGGCACATTGATGTGATTAATTTCTGCAATCACCATGCATGTTTTACAATATTAGTGAGCTTATATAATATAACTAATAGTAGTTCTGAGGGTTTAGGGGTTCCCCTTGCTCAAGAGTTCTGTATACATTTGGATGCCCCTCGAGAACTCTTGTACTAAGACTCAAATTCTTGAATAACTTTTGAAAGGCTGATACATGGAGGTATGTTTTTGTGGGTCAGATGAAGTCACAGAACTTAAAAAGAAATAGAAAGATGAACCGATAAAATAATGTGAGCTAGTAAGTGAAATATGACTTTTACAGAGGGCTCACATTTCAGATTTACTTAATTATCTGTTGAGATGTTTTTGTGATATGATTTTTTATACTGAAAAAATATGTGACTGGCTATCTCTTAGAGACAAAGGTAATATGTATCATTCAGGAGACATTGGTCTAGAATCTATTAGGTTTTCATGGACTTTGCTTTGGGAATGCATGATAAAGCATCAACTGTAACTGAAATGGAGAGATTACTGTTTGCACAAACATTACTATGTCTGTTGTTGAGTAAAGATGTCAATGCAACCAAATGAATACAGAGTCCAGTGGGTCAGTTATTAACGTAGTGTACTAGAACTTACAACGTACAGTGTTAGAACTCATAACCTGCATAGATTCTGCACCTAAAGCAGAAAGTTTCAGTATTGTCAGAAGTAGCCAAGGCAAAGTGGTTCTTCAGGTCCACTCATGTCCTTGTATTCTTTATTCCTGATTTATTTGTTCATTCACTCATGGGCTTAAGGTTTCCCTTTTCCCTATATAACTTAGAAGACCCTTAGAGGATTATCCAACACATTGGACTAAAGATGATTTTAACGTAGAATAAAGTGAATGAGTGAGGAACTGAAGATTGATGGTCATAAGCTCACAAGACAAGTGTTGTAATGAGAGCAGTTCACATCTTCTGTTAAATATATCTCATAAAATGTATCTGTTCAATATAGTTGAAAAAATATTGAGAACACTTAAACTTGATGTTAACAAATTTTACAGCCTTTAAGATTCATAAACAAAATGTGTTTTAATTTTAGCAGTTTTTTGTTTTCTTTGTCATATGCAGAAGTAAGTAATGGACAAAATGAAGTATAGTTTCATATAGTAGTAAAAATAATTGACATCTAATGTAACTGAAATCTGCAAATTCTAAATATATTCCTGTTTTTCACTGTTTTGGAATGAAGCAACTTTGATTAGTTAAATATTTGAAAACTAAGATTTCCTGAGAATTCTTATGTTGAGACTAGATTTTGCATTCTAGGTATAATGGAATCCGTTGGTATTTACTGAAACTGTCTTTCCTGCATAAGTTAAGCCTGATCCACACAGTAGCCATAGCTGGCTCATCCTGCCCCCAGCCCACTGCTGGTTCCTGATGTAACACAGAATGCTGCAGTTCTTCAAATAAAGAGAAAAAAAATGAATTTACTGTAGAAAGAAGATTGGTGCATCGGCTTCAACAGCAGCTACTCCATGCTCACCCCCTAGTCCCCTCAGCTCTTTGAAAGAACAGCAAAAAAGACTTTTGCTTACGGTAGCACAAATCATGACAGGCCTCCTCAGCTAGCTCTTCAGGCTACTGAAGGAAGTAAAAAAATGGCATTTTGGTACACAGAAGGCCATGCTGCAGCTAGATCAGGATGTATTCTTAACCCTGGCCTTGCAATGCTGCTGAGGAAAGCAACAGATGTAACTTCCCCATATGAACAGCTAGCTTCCTGAATAAACAAGAGGTTCATTCTGTATTCACTGACTGAAAAACACAGGCAAAAGTTCAGTTGCAGTGACTGCTTAGAGCTAGCAACTTGGCGGAAACACTAATGAGTCTGAATTAACTGTCCTTTAACTTAATGCTGCCTCCTCAGTATTAATGCAGATTTTATGTTGAGGGACCTGGGGAGAAAATTACCACCTTACCTTTGGGAGGTCATGTTTATTTGCTTTAAAAGTGTTGTTTTTATGGCAAGTTTGTATTTTGTATTCCAGCAAATCAGAAAACTGTTTTCTGCATTCCAGTGTGCATTTATTCTGTTTTTAATGCACTGCTACAAAAAAGGCTTTGGTTCACATGCAGAACAGTGTTTTAGACTTTTAAGTTAGCCTGTAACTCATAATCAGAACAGATGCACAAATCAACAAATCAGAGCAAACTCATTTAGGAATTATACATTTCATACAGAAGAACCCTAAAATATCAGCTAAACCAAAACTGAAGCATGGATATCTAGTACATAATTGCAATCCAGTCTTGGGAAGCAGATTATATTATTTTTTGAGAGGACTCCTAAATAAAATGCTAAACATAAGCATAACCATGTTGACAGTTGCACCACTCACCTCAACCTTCAGCAGGACTTAAAAAGAATTGCTACCACACAGTTCACACTTATTAGCTTTTGCTGATGTAAGTCATAAGAATTTAATTTCATATGCTACTTTTTGTATTACTGAGTATCTGAAATTGTTTACTGTTTCTTTCCATATAAGGATCCTTCCTCTCAGGAAAAAGGAGGAAAACAACATGCCACACATGGACAAAAGTAATAAAAACCCTTATGAACAACAGTAATACAAACCCTTACGAGCAAAAAGTAATAAAACCCTTACCAGTGCTCTTTGAAGCCAGCTTTTCAGCTTCCTTTGGGGTTCGGAAATGGATGACATCACTGGCTGGGCTGGTCTCATTGGGACTGATTGCCTGGACATACACAATGTACTCTGTGTCCTCCTCGAGTCCCCACAGCATGCAGGACTGGGTGGTTGTGTTCAGCTCCTGAATGAGACGCAGCATCCTCACATCCTTTTTCTAAGACAATACAAGAAAAAAAGCAGCTGAAGGTACACTGACATTTAGATTAGAGAACTCTAGTTTTCTTGTGGGATGTAGAGACCAGTTTATGGTTATGCTATTTACTAACCTAGTACAGCAATCATTTACAGAGCATTTTTGGAATTCTTGTGACATTACCTCATATTCCTTCCTCTGTAACTCAGGAATACATTCCATGCCCTCCTTATTTTGCGTTATCTTTTAATGGTAATTTCTGTTATACTGTACTATAAATGTGGCTATCTTCCTTCACCCTCCACCATCAAGCCCCATTCCAGCACCTGCAGAAGTTAAATCCTTGTAATCCTTTAACTTTGCCCCTGGGTCAGACAGATGTAGTGTGAGACTCACTATTTTGTTTTAAGGATTCTCTTGTCATCAACCAGTAGAGTCATGCCTCACCCACATAGGGCTATAACTGGGTGCCAGTCTCACCCACATAGGGCTATTACTGGGTGCCAGTTAATGAGCAGTGTGAAGTGTTACTCATACCTGTGAAAAATGTCTTTGGGCTGCTGGTCACTGTATTCACTTTAGGATGAATGCACATATGATGTCAGCAGGCTGCATAGCAGCATCACTATGTGATGTCATAAAAATGCTTATTTGCCTGATTTGTCAAAATACTACAGAATGTCTGTCAGTTATACAGTCTAATATGATTTTTCTGTATTGACCCATAGGTCAGGATTTCTGACTTCCATGCCCTATTTTGCACTACTCCACTGCTTTTGAGTTAATTTCTGCTATTCTCTGTTCAGAGGTGTAACTAGCCATTACCACCTCAGTTTTACCCCTAGTTTATTCATATGTTCAGAACTTACTTCAATCTCCTAAGCAGCTTTCATTTGAATGATTTAAGCATGGGCTATTTCACAATTTACTTGGTTAACTAACCATCTTGTTCTCACTACTTTCCCATCAGACCAACTGATGTATTCAAACTCCACAGATGCTTTGCCTTTATCCTTCATACTCCCTCACACCCTGTTCCCACAATAAGTGTATCAAAAAGTAAATATGCCCATCCGTGCCTCACTGCCACACTGCAATGTACCTTGTTATTTACCTTTCTCTTTTCCAGCAGCTCTCGCAACAATTCAAAATAATGACTTTCCTGTTAACACAAATGTGTCATGAAACATAACTTCCCTTTCAGTATGGCAGCTCAACTATCATGACATGTAACTTCCCTTCATTGTAGGAGCTCATCCATCATGGCATATAACTTTCCCTTCAATGTGACAATTAATCCGTTGTGACACATCTGTACATTTGTCATGACATTAACCTCTCCTACAAATATCATCTCACCTGGCACCATTGATCTATGTGACAAGCTAAGCATACTGGTTTCACACTTGTGTTTCTTCTTTAAAATTAACTAATTAACTGAGTAGTAGCAGAATATTGAAACTATTTGCTACTTTATTTTCTTAAGCTGCAGCTGTCTTTAGTTTTCCATTTAAATTGTGAAATAAATGCCTCAGGCGATCACTACTGCTTACCAAAACTAAAGAAAATAAAAATAATAAAAACGTCAAAATTCTACGACTAATATTCCACAACAAAGCAGAAGGAAAACTCTTTGCTTCTTTATTGTCTGGCACTGAAGGTTTCTCCACATTTGCCTTTAAAATGTGACATGAGTATCTTTCTGGATCATTACTGTTTAAAACTAATAAATGATATCGATATGTTAAGATTAGTATGCCACAACAAAGCCATGGGAACTTCAGCCTTGCATCACTTGGAATGATTTTACATAACTGTAAGTAACCCTGCATATGCATGCGTTTGTAGGAATTAATGAAGTTAGAAGCCTATGAGTTATACTGCGGGAAGGGCTAGTTTGCTGCTGTCCTAAGCAAACGGTCAAGAAGGCTGTTTTATTTATATTTATTTATGTCTACCCTCAAGTCCTTTTTGGGACTAGGGATGACATTTATTTTTTCTTAATTTTTCTTTACTGTTTATGTTGCTTAGAGCTGCCAAGGTTGTAGGCAGTCCATATGCCAGACATGTGAAATCTCATTGCCCCAATTACTTAGCAACTGCTTCCTAGGTTCACAGGTTCATAGGTAGGTACTAGGCTATTGGCCCTAGGGCCTATATAAGCCTAGCCAAATGGTACCCTGGCTTTTGCCACCCAAGAAAATTATTTTCCTGTGCCCCTGTCAAGCAGAGCCACAGAAGTGATCCCCGGGGTGAATTTCCTAGCTCCCATCCAATCATCAAGATTTTTCTTGAAGAGTACTAATGAGGAGCTTTCGGTAGTTTGTTCCAGAGTATGGGAAGTCTCTGGGACAGGAATTTATCCCTCCAGCATGTTTTGTTTATTGTGGTGACAAGGTTTAGGTCCTTAGAGCGTGTAGCTTGGAGGGATTGGGATTTCTTTAAATGGAGCATATCCAACAGCTCTGGGTTTGACATAGCTTTGTATGTTAGGCAGAGATCGCCTCTGAGTAGGCGATATGTGACAGAGTAAAGCTGGAGTTTTTTGAGACGGTCTGCATAAGGCATCTATTTGAGGCCGGTAATCCTCTTTGTGGGGTGTTTCTGTGGCCTTTCCAGTTGTTGTAGATGTCTTGTGAAGTACATACCAAAAGGGCGTTGTACTGTATAATGGGTCAAATGAGTGATAAGTAGAGGGGAACAATGACCTCTTTTTTCCTGGATGAGAAACCTTTTGTGATGAGGTGTGCCAGGTAGAAGGATTTCCTGACTACTGTGGTGATGTGATTATCAAAGGAGAGACTACTGTCCACCTGTGTCCCAAGGTCTCTTATCACACTTTCGGTGTTAAGTACACTACCGCCTATGTGGTAGTTCATGGGTACAGAGTTTTTACCAAAAGGGATGACAATGCACATTTTGGCATTCAGCTTGAGGCCATGGCTTTGACACCAGGCATCTGTCTCAGTGAGGCCCTTTTGTAGGATGTCCACATTGTCAGGAGTTTTGATTATGGCTCCTAGTTTGCAGTCATCTGCGAACTTTGTTAGCCAAAGACCTTCTGTGTTAGCCTGTACTTCAGAGAAGTAGATACCAAACAGGATTTCTGTTTTCCTATTTCTTCCCTTCCTCTCAAGTGGACATAAGAGGAGGAGATGCTTCCACAAGTCAACACAAATATGTCATCTTTGTGTGCCAGGCATGTTTGGGGATGAGCCTTAACTGAGTATCTTCATACATTTATTATCTGCTTTTGCTAATTGATCTCATTATGGGTCAAATGGATGAATTATGCCACAGGGATCTCATTAATAGAGGTTTCTTAACCCTATGCTCTTCTTGCCATATCTATGTCAGGATTACCACTGACTGGCAGTCAATTGTGAATATCTGTTAAAATGCAGGAATGACCAGCTGCTTGCTAAACACTTGCCGACAATGATAATGCAGCAGTTAACCTCTATCTCACAGTTTCTATTTTAACTTGCAGGGATGTTCAGACTTTTCATGCTTCTTTAGTTACTTCTGAGAGTGGTACACAAGTTGATTCAACAAAGGCTGCTGCCAAACCAATGAAAATTTGGTGGGTGTACCCAACTGTAAGAAGGTTGCAAAGTTTGTAATTTATAGGTGGAAATGTTGAAGCCTTTGCTGATTAATTGCAGTGGCTTTGGTACTGCTGTTGTGGTTGAGTGTGACCACTTAGCTGATTTAGATGGAAACATTTTACTAGCTGCCCGTTCTGTGCAGCTACGTTTAGTGCACTCAGGGTTCAGGTGCTATCAGTGATAAGGTCACCATTGGTAATGCAGCTTCTTCCACTGACACGGACTCACCTAGCAATGCCATGAGTGGCATAAGGATTTTTGGTCAAAGCCATGGTTTACCTACCTACCTTGATTTCTAATGATGTGACGTGTTCCAGTAAAAGTCTGCGGAATGATACTGACCCTGTAAGATGATTTGGTTATCTCCCAGCAGGATAACAAGAAACGGAGGAGCTCTGCAAGATAACATTACTATTGATCACAGTCCTTCAACATTAAGAAGGACATGCAAGCTCTCATTAACAAATCTTGATAATTGGTGATTCTGTGTTGAGAAGTCTGAAGGGTATATTCCCAGGGAAATAGCATTTCTCTGTTACTGTAGCTTGCCTGAGAGGAACTAAGATGTACAATATAAGCCATATCTGTAATACAGTGGATATAAAAAGTGTACACGACCCTGTTAAAATACCAGGTTTTTGCGATATAAAACATGAGACCACAATAAATCATTTCAAAACTTTTCCCACCTTTAATGTGACTTGTAACCTGTACAATTCAATTGGAAAAACAAACAAATCTGTTAGGGGAAAAAATATAAAAAATAAAAAATGTACAATAAGCTGGTTGCATAAATGCACACAACCATAAACTAATACTTTGTTGAAACACCTTTTGATTTAACTACAGCATTCAGTCTTCTTGGGTAGGAGTCTATCAGCATGGCACATCTTGACTTGGCAATATTTGCCCACTCTTCCTTGCAAAAGCGCTCCAAATCTGTCAAATTGCGAGGGCATCTCTTGTGCACAGCTGTCTTCAGGTCACCCCACAGATTTTCTATTGGATTTAGGTCTGGGCTCTGGCTGGGCCATTCCAATACTTTAATTTTCTTCTGGTGAAGCCATTCTTTTGTTGATTTGGATGTATGCTTGGGGTCATTGTCATGTTGAAAGGTGAAATTCCTCTTCATCTTCAGCTTTCTAGCAGATGCTTGAAGGTTTTGGGGCAAAAGTGACTGGTATTTGGAACTGTTCATAATTCCCTCCACCTTCACTAAAGCCCCAGTTCCAGCTGAGGAAAAGCAACCCCAAAGCATGATACTGCTACCACCATGCTTCACCATAGGGATGGTGTTCTTTTGGTAATGCAAAGTGTTGTTTTTGCGCCAAATGTACCTTTTGGAATTGTGGCCAAAAAGTTCAACCTTGGTCTCATCAGACCATAACACATTTTCCCACATGCTTTTGGGAGTCTTGGTGTATTGTTATGCAAATTTTAGCCAGGTCTGGATGTTCTTCTGTGTAAGAAAAGGTTTCTGTCTTGCAACCCTACCCCATAGTCCAGACATATGGAGAATATGGGAGATTGTTATTACATGTAGTACACAACCAGTACTTGCCAGAAATTCCTGCAGCTCCTTCAGTATTGCTGTAGGTCTCTTGGCAGCCTCCCTGACCAGTTTTTGTCTTGTTTTTTATCAATTTGGGAGGGGCATCCAGTTCTTTGCAATGTCACTATTGTCCCATATTTCTCCACTTTTTGATGACTGTCTTCACTGTGTTCCATGGTATATCCAATGCTGTGGAATTTTTTTTTGTACCCTTCTCCTGACTGATACCTTTCAACAATGAGATCCCTTTAATGCTTTGTAAGCTCTCTGTGAACCATGGCTTTTGCTGTAACAGGCAACTGAGTAAATGTAAGGAAAATTGTACTAGGACAGCTGATCTTTATTTGGGGTTAATCAGAGTCTCTTTAATTGATGGCAGGTGTGTACCCAAGAAGGCTGAATGCTGTAATTAAATCAAAAGGAGCTTCAACAAAGTATTAGTTTAAGGGTGTACACACTTATGCAACCAGCTTATTTTATGTTTTTTATTTTTTATATTTTTTCCCCTAACAGATTTATTTGTTTTTCAATTGAATTGTACAGGTTATAGGTCACATTAAAGTTGGGAAAAGTTTTGAAATTATTTATTGTGGCCTCATTTTTATATCACAAAAACCTGGCATTTTAACAGGGGTGTGTGTACTTTTTATATCCACTGTATATACAATATAGATAACACATTTCTGTATTGCAATAGCTTGACTTAGCTGTTCTTAATATTCAAGTTATTTTATTTCTTTTCCCTTTTGGTTTAATGGTTAGGATCATTATTATGACATTGCAAGTTCTGCCTTTTGACCATTAACCCTTAACTGACAGTTGTTTGTACTGTTTTTATTAGACTTAAACTCCTCATTGTTACTGTAACCTTTTGTAAATTTAATGCATGCATTTTGTGTGGAGCTACCTCCCCAGGCCTCCACTGAAAAGGGGCCTTCTGTACAGCTGGACTTTCTCAGTCAAAATGCTAATGCATAAATAATAAGGGAATCAGTTGAATGCTTAGTTAAAATCTGTGAGGTATGACATAGTAATCACAGAGGAAACAGCAATGATGTTGTCAAGACTGATTTGGGGCATTTCAGCTGGGAGATTTAAACTTTGATCTGTATAAATCAGGAGGCTAATTATAACCTTGTATTTTTGTGACATCCTTCCTGTCCCTTGCTGATATGGGTTTATAGGGCAACAGGCAGGACTGATAATGAGCTTCATTAGAAGGGAGTGGTCAGGAGGGTCCATCAAGGTTGATTACTATGACAAGGAACTGAAACGTAATAGTCACTTATCCATCCCTGGCTACAATGGATATCATCATTATAAAATAAACAGGAGAGGTGGATGAGTTTCTATTTATGTATCTGAAGAATATCCTTCTGACACCTTACTGAAAGGAAATAACTGCAAATTGTTGTAAGAATTATACATGAAAAAGGAAAATAGGACATTCCACTTTTTTTATCATCCATCTAACCAATTGGTTTCCTCAGATGCCAGGTTTATTAAGGTTATACTTCCTTAATGGTTAGAATTTGATAACTGGTGATATTAATGTTCTTCCTAGTGTTGAATAACCTGCCTGTTATTCATCAGCCATAAATGATATAACTGAAGACATTAATTATTCTCTTTAAATATCTATAAATTATTAATGAAGTTGAAGGGCATGGTAATATGCTTGACGTGATTTGGCTCAGAGATAGAATCCATTTGGTTAGATGTGGCATTAAGCTTGCACATGTTTTTTCACATCATCAGTGTATTTATTTTGTGTTATCATACCTGGCTGTTAAAAACTCTTATGCTGTTAGAGTCATGAGGAGATTTTATAGTGCTAAATACACTGCCATTAACAAGGAGATTATTACATGGCAATGGGAGGACGTTATGTTAAAGAAAAGCATTAATCATAAATGGACAATCTTTTACAATTTTATTTATGATATGATTAATAGGCGTATGTTTTTAGTTACTCTGCAGAAGAGCTAGGAAAAAGGTTCCATTATGGTGTACTGTAGAAGCCTCAAGGGAAAAGCATTCACTGATACACCTATGGAAAAAAGCAAATCAGCTCTAAGCCTGAATAACATGAGAAGTTACTGTATGCATCTTCTCTTAAAGCCTTGAAAGAGACGGCAAGGAGGGCTAGGAGAGTTTGCAAACTTAGGTTGGATGACAATTCTGTGCAAAATAACAAAGCTTTCTTTAAACATTTTAATTACTTTAGGAAAGAAACAATCTATGTTATGTGTCTATAGGAAAATGGCTTCTTTGTCACTGACCTAAAAAAAGTAGAAAAAGTTTTTGCTGAATTTTTTTCCAGTAGGCCATCAGGTTCAGGGTCAATTACTGCTTGGAATGTTAATGACATTTTGGGTGACTGCCCAACTATCTAAGATGGTAATATTAGGAAAGCATTGAATTCTGTAAGCAAAGAAGTCCTAGGTGACCAGAATGGCTTCTTCCTGAAGTGTATTATAGATCATTTGGCTCTTTGTCTTTCATTTTTGTTTCAACAGCCCTTAGAGCGTGGTTATATTTCAGACATTTGGAAGGAAGCCATAGTTGTTCCTATTCCCAAAACTCTATTCAGGTCCTCAGTAGATAATTACAGGCCTATTATTTGACCTGTATAGTCGATAATCATTTCTGAACATTCCATCTGCTGCCTACTTCAAGGATCTGGACTTGATTTTGATGTTTTCCTGAATCATTTTAAAACTGAGCAATCTTGTCTGACTAATTTGCTAAGTTTCTATCTTGACATTATCAGCTCCTTAAACCTGGGGATCCCATCTTACTTTGCTTAACTAGACTTTGTAAAGGCATTTGATTCTGTTTCTCACTATATCATGTTAGATGTGATGCAGGATCTTAATACAAATGTTTGCATCATTAGATAGGGTTTCTAACTGGTTGATATAGAGGATATCCACAGTTAAGGTCAAAGCTTGCCTCTCTGAAGTTAGGCATTTAAGCATGGGAGTTCCTCATGGGTCTGTTTCAAGGCCAATTTTCTGTTATTTGTTATTTTTTTTGTTTTTATGACCTGGCTTCCAGTGCTTGATAAGATTTGATTATGCAAGTTTGCTGATGTTACCAAGGTGGGTAGTATTATTTATAGTGTTAATGTCCTGGGACTCTTGAAATGATATTTAGATTCTTTACTTCAGTGGTCACTTTCTAAGGCTATCTATGCAGTTTAATGTTAAGGAATGTAGGATTTTGCATTTTGGTAAAAATAATCATGGATATCCCTGTACCTTAGACTCCCATATACTAACAGCTGTGAGTTGGGCAAGGATTTGACTGTTACTGTGGACCCTGACCTGAGTTTTAGTGAGCACCTAATGGATGTAATGAGAAGATGTTTCTCAAGTCATAATACCAGGGTTTTGCTACCATTATATAAGTCCACAGTGAAGCCATTTATAGAATAGTGTGGGTCATTTTGCACATATAATTCATTTCAAGTATTGAAATGTGTGCAGAAATATTTTACAAGAATGGTTGCTGTAGTTGAAAGTTACCCCCATAGTGGGAACGAATGAAACAATTGTTATTTTATTCTGTTATAGGTTAATATGGGGAAAGCTTATTACAAATGTTTGATGAATGAATCTTAAGCTGCTACACTGGGTGTTTGTTTTTTAAATCATCATATTTCTACCAGAAAAAGAGAGCCAAAGTCTAACTCACCCCTACTGTGTTTGTCTTTTCATTTTAGGGCAGCTAGAATATGGAATTGCCTACCATTGCATGTATGATGTGCAGAAAGTATGGAATACCTTAATATGGCTTTATTTGAGTAGTTCAGTAATAGCATCTTCAAATTGTGCTTATCATTTGGCAAAACTGTCCCTTTGCAGGCTTTTGAGTTTGTAATGTAAACATGTAACATTGAGTTATTTTCTTCCTAAAAACATCTGACTGAAGTCATCACTGTGGTTCATATTTTAATTTTTCATTTTTTGCTACTTTACTTTATTTACTTAACAAGTGTACAACTATCATTTCTATTCCTAAACATGGTTGTTAAAACTCTTCTTTATCTAACCTTAGACCTGTTTTTCTCCAGTCTAAATCTTTTAATCTGTTTGAAGTAAATGTGGTTCATCTGACAGCAGGTGAACCTGTTAAGGTCTGTTCAGCTGAGACTGAAAGACCAAATATGACTCTAAACAAAGTGTTTTCTGGTGGGTTTGCATTTCCCCACAACTGCATGCAGGGAGCTGGATATCCTTTTCCTTCCAGTGAATGTAAACTAACTCTAAAGTCACCAGACTTTAGGGATAAGATAACACCTTCTTTGAAAGCCTGTTCAGTCTGTCTGTATCAGCTGAAGGGTTTTACCTCTTTTGCAATTAATCCAATGAATGTCACTTGAATCTGCATTTTCTTCTCAACCTGAGGAAAATCTGACCTGCTCACTAATTACCAACATAGCTTTGTGTGGACATGGTACAAACTAAAGCCTTACTTTCGCTTAGCAACCCTGTATTCATTATTCTGGACTGTGGCCTTTGTACACGGACTGTTTTCATAGATGTTGCTGAAGTCTTTGATTATGGTCCCCCCAGACTAAAACTGAATTCTCAAAATTTAACATTAGCTACATTACTGTAGCATAAGGTATTCAGCTGCATCCAAATACAGGGCATTTAAGGTTCTAATAAATTTCATAGTCATCCAGATTCCTTTGTTACTCTTAGTGTTCCTCAAGCTTTTATTCTTGGTCCTCAGTTATTTTCAGTTTTTATTGACCATTCCAAACTTTACTTTACATTACTCTGTATTAATGACCAGCATTTGGATATGTCTGGCCCATGATCCAAGCAATCCAAGCAATTTTCTGATGTCTGATCTTGGGTTCATATGTTCATAGTTTCATGATAAATGACTTGCTATCAGCTTTTTAAATCCCAGATCAATGATTTATGGCACTCAGTCATTACTGTGTGTGTCCTACTTCCTGGTCCTTCCTTTCCTTCATCTGACCTGCATAATTCATGTAGTGTGGCCTTTGACTAACCCTTTGTCTAACCTTCAGCCATCACAGTGATAAGCCATATATCTTATTAGCTCAGGGTGGCTGACATTTTCTATAGCCTACCTGCAGATGAATTACCTTGTACTGATTATGCCTTCCAATTATTAAAGCCTGTTTCTATATTTAACATGCTTATGCTCTAAGGACAGCAACAGCATAAACTGAACAACTGTCCAGAGATTGAAAGATGTGAAGGAAAAAAATGAAATAGTGTGGCAGTTGTGTCATACTCACACCATATGCCACAGTGTAACTCATTAAAAATTCATACATTTCCAAGTATTGTATAATGCAAGTCATTAAAAAATTGACATACTTCCAAGTAGTATATAATACAAGTTATTAAAATCTCACATAATTTCAAGTATTGTACAACTTGTGTTAGCACTTATCTTCACATGCATTTTGACAAGAATGGATAGCAAAATATGTTGGTCCATATTCACCTAAAACATTCATCAACATTGTTTTCAGTGGTTCAGTGTTAGAAATCTTCCAATTATCCAGAAAATGTCAGTAAGCATGCTTGCATTAGAAATATGCAGAATAGAGAAACAAATACAGAAAATCCAGTGTCATAAACAGAGAAATCTATCTCACATTTTCCCAAAAGTCATATGTTTAAAACATATCATATTCATCCTAATATCTAAACTATAAGATCAAATCCATTATTGCATTTTAGATGGAATTCCTTGACTGCCCATAAAAATCATATTTTTCTCAACCACTTTTGAAAGGCTATTATGCATTGCCTCCAGTGTTTAACATTAATGTAATTCATAAATGTATATTTATTTTCACCTTTGTCACTAGAGTATTCTTACTTAGCACCCTACATATTGAGGCTGGATGTCACATGGCTTCTTTTTAAATTTTTAATAACTTCTTAATAGCCAGAGTAAAAAGATCCCTTATTATTCTCATATATAATATGGCTTAACAGACGGCATTCTAGCCAGGACTTTAGTATCACTGTTATAGAAAATATGTCTTTAATTTGTATTTGGACATGTCATTAATGAGAACCAATCAATTTCTAATAATCTGTCCCTGCTGTTAATTTAATTTAACCACAGATCAGCTTTCAAAAATGGACTAGTAGATATACCCCTGGATTCAATAAACTGCACAGAGTGAACCGTGCCCATTTACCTTTTTCTGTAACAGCAGCGCACCTTGCATATTCAAGAAGGTGCGCTGCTGCTAAGGCTAAACAGACACAAACTCTACTGCGTGCAGGGGGGCATGTTTAAGTAGTGCACATACATCTAACATGCCCTCTGCACTCAAAATGCTGTACGGCACTTTTTAAAAGTATTTCAGTGTCTGTGGACACTGAAATGAAATGAAATTAGTAAAACAGTGTCCGTGGGCACTGAAATAGATAGGGGAGCAAGAAAGCAATGCAGGAGGTGTGTGACAGGTACTGTCACACACGTATTGTCACACACCCCCTGCATTGCCAAAGTGCCATACAGCACTCTGCTAGTGCTTTCACTGTCTGTGTGCACCCATCCCAATAGGAAGCAATGCAGGGGGTGTGTAACAGGTACTGTCACACACACCCTGCATTGTCAAAGTGCCGTACTGCCATACTACTCAATGTACAGGTTTCCACAGAATGCCCAGATGCCTGCAACACATACCTCTCAACCCCCTAGAGCAAGAAAGCTGTACAAAGCCATAAATAATGGGGGGATAAATTCCAAAAAATAAGGACACTTTTTAAATATTGCACTTACAAACCTGGAAAGTTGACAGAATAAAATGTTTGCATTAGCACAGATTTCCTGAAGGGGAATGAAGTCTGAAACCCAAATGTCTGTCATTGTCAAAGTGTCATATGGCCATACCCCTCAACTATACAGGTTTCTGCAGAATGCCCAGATGCCTGTCTCACATGCCTCTCAACCCCCTAGAGCAAGAAAGCTGTACAAAGCCATAAATAATGGGGGGACCAAGGCCCAAAAATAGAGACACTTTTTAAATATTGCACTTACAAACATGGAAAGTTGATAGAATAAAAGGTTTGCGTTAGCACGGATTTCCTGAAGGGTATGAAGTCTGACACCCAAATGTCTGTCAGTATGTTCTGACTTAAACCTTGAGTGATTTATTTATCTTATTTTTTATTTATTACATTTGTTAACCGGGTTA
Organism: Protopterus annectens; assembly: GCF_019279795.1. Lineage (NCBI taxonomy): Eukaryota > Metazoa > Chordata > Ceratodontiformes > Protopteridae > Protopterus > Protopterus annectens. Next base: position 971,433,389 of record NC_056727.1, on the reverse strand, counting down.
TGTCCAACTGGGCCATGAGCCCGTTTTCAGTGGAGGCCTGGGGAGAAAAGCTTCACAAGCAGTAACAAAGCTTACATTAATTATAATTAATATAATACAGTAGACAGTATAGAATACAAACAATAGTACACATGTATACATAGTATATAAACATAAACAGAAAAATTAATTATAAAGACTATTTTTAAGATGGAAATACTAATTACAAAGTACACACAAAAAATAAAATTGAGTGCAAGCTGTTATGGGTCAGCAGATTTAGAGCAAAGATGGAAGGAGTATAGTTGGAGGTAAAGTAGGCTAAGATATGGTAGTAGAATTAGCCTGGTGAATGACAGGAGAAAAGCCAGTGCTTGGCTAAATAATTTTTTAGGAGTAGTTTAAACTCATGGTGGTGAGAATTTTGTGTGATGGACTGTGGGAGAGAGTTCCACAATCTGGCTATTTTGTGGGAGTAAAGGGAGTCACCATGGTAGTTGTGGGCTTGGGATACCTTTAGTATTAGTTTGTTGGAGGATCTGAGAGACAGGGTAATGGTGCTAGGTTGGATAAGGTTAGAGAGGGTGGGGTAGTTACTGGGTTGGTATATTATTTTGTGGGCCATGGTCATTTAGTTGTGTGATAAAAGATTAGGGAGTTCTAAACAGATGAGCTGAGAGAGGGCAGATCAGTGTTGAGTCTTGTAAGACTGATTAGTAGCAAATTTCGCAATTTTGTTGTAGCAGGATTCAAGGTTATTGAGCTCAGATTTACGAAGGTTTGTAAAAATTTGAGATCTGTATAGGAGGGTGGAAAGCAGATGTGACCGAGCAATAGCAATTGTGGCTCTCTGAGTGATATAACATGTGAAATCACCTATGTATACACAAGTGTCCCATACAGTATAGTCACACCCCATTGTAATGTAATGAAAGCACATAGAGGGACTTCATGTAAAGTAAATTATATACACTTACTAATATGTCAGTAATGATTAATTAAAAGCCATTATTCTGATATTCCCTAAAAATGAAAAGTGAGCAATGGTTAGCAGTGCTCAGCTATGTCTAGCTGGTTTAAACATTGCTAAGATGTAAATACTAAGCAGCAGTCAGCTCAGCTAAGCGGATTTGGCACTGTTAAGCAATGCTCAGAAATTACCCCTTTAAGTACTGTTCAACCCAGCTTAGTGGATTTGCGCACTGCTTAGCTGAGCCTAGCATTTTCAAAATGGTTCAATGACAGCAAAGGGTGGAAATACAGCCTTATTTAAATGGCGCAGGCAGGAATACAGACTGAATGTGTTGTAGCTTTCTCTGAGTAGGAACTATGTCAGATGTTGGTGAGGGATCATACTTTTGGGTGCAGCACTGGGGAATTTTGGAGTCCAGACTCATGGCTGAGCTCCTTGTAGCAAACCATGATGACAGACTGCTGGAGGGCCAGTACCAGGGCTCACAGTATAACGTGGAGGCCTGGGACCATCTGCACATGATCTCACCAGTGCCACTGGTATCCCCCGAACTGGTGAACAGGTATGGCATCACTATGCCAACCTAAAGTGGAGGAAGTTGTGACTCTTGGCCCAATGGATCGAAGATGCTCAGGACAACCATGCTCCAGCAGTTTGTAAGTATCCCAGATATAGCTGTATCAAATTCTAGCCTGAGTATGTGATAGACAGGTATGCATAATGTTTGTTTGTTTGTTTTCTCCCCCTGCAGCTGCAGCGGAGATGGCTAGCAATGCTGAAGCCTATGTGCACAGACTGGCAAGGATGCACTGTCAGGCTGGAGAGTACAGATCTACCTTGCAGTATATAGTGAAATAAATTAGAAGGAGTAAATTGTTTACTGTGTTCTGTGTCTAATGATTAATGAAATGTTTGACAGACTAATAGTCCTCTACAGCATATGCAGTAATAGAGCACTGTGTCATATAAGTACAATAAAAACCTAAACCACCAACTGTTGTGTTTAGTCTGGTATGTTGTTGTAGAAATATAATGTGTGCAGGTTCTGCACAGAAAATATGGCTTTGTCAGCATGAATTAACAGAGGTTGTTCTAAGAACCAGCTAGCAGGCAAAACAGTAGCTGTAAATCAAGATATGCATGAACTATGACATATGTTATGCACTAATATCCAAACCCTAAATACTAATGTCAAATGTATTATAGTGTGCCCCCTGCTGCAGTGCCTTGTGTTAACCTTTGCTTTCCAGATGATGTATTTTCAAAGGATTACATATCTCTCAAGTGTCATGCTGTCATAGCTAGTGGTCACTGCTGCCAGTCAGCTTGGACACAGGTAGGAATCCAGGTTTTCTATGCTAGTAGCAGACTCACACAAGATCATTGCAGGGTACCCCTTCTTTGTCAAGTATGTAACCCTGACATGTACAAGCCCCCTCCAGTAAAGTAGCAACAGTATACCCAGTCTGCCCCATACCATTACAGGTTGACAGTCTAACAGGTATATATGTGCCACAGAAGCTATGGGCCATAGGTAGATGTAAAGTGAGGGCAGACCTGCAGCATATTGAGCAGTACTGTTGTAAAAAATAGAAGCTGATAAAGTTGTTAATGAACTTTTTATTCTCTCCCCCCACCTGTCATCTGCAACAATAATTATTATTCATATACTATGGGTATGTTGTTCTGAAAACCTATTGTTGGGACATGTGTTCTATTATTGCTCATATATTTCATTTGTTGCATATTAACATTCCTTGTTCAAATATAATTACTGGTGGCCTGTTGCCATCAATGTAACTTCCATGTTGTTAAAATGCATATTGTTGTTCCATTTATGCATGTGTTCTGGTTGCTATGCAACTGTTTCACATCTGTTGGTTTGGGTTAATGGGAACACCCACACATGCTGTTATAACTAATTTTGAAATGTGTTGTTCATGACTAAACAATATATCTTGGAAAACCACAACACTGTAGCACGCTTGGAAAGGCAGGTCCCAGTGGATCCGCCTGTTCCACCCCATCTGGCTGTGGCACCAGTCCCCAGCATGTCTGGGGCCCAACCCGGAACATCCTCCTCCACTGGTCCTGCACCACCTTCGAGTGGAACCACCTGAGGGGATGGAGCTTGCCCCCCCCCCAGCTGTGGAGAGGAGCCCGTCACCTACAGAATGTTCTGGGATATAGTCCACATCCTCCGCTCTGATTTGCATTTGGAGATACATATATATATATATATATATATATATATATATATATATATATATATATAAAAACATAAATACATAACACACACACACATTATATATATATATATATATATATATATATATATATATATATATATATATATATATATAAAACATGTAGTGCACTCAGAACCATACCGCTCAACCTCTTAGTGCAAGAAATCTTGACAAAGGCTGTCAAAATGGGTGGAAAATGACAGAAAATAGGGACATATTTTAAATATCGCTCTTATAAACTTAGAAAGTTGCTAGACTAACAGGGTTTGTTGCAGCATACATTTTCCGAAGGCTATGACGTCTGACACTGAAATGTATGTCATTATTTACTGACAGAAATCCTCAGATCATCACAGTGATTTACCAGAAAAATACAAATAATTTGTGGAACTGAACAAAAATATGAGCCAAAAACCTGGACATTCTGTGACAATACTGGCATGGGAGAGGTATGCTCAGAACTCCTTAGTGCAACAAATCTGGACAAAGCCTGACAAAGTGAGGGACAAAGGCATGAAAATAGGGACATATCTGAAATACTTGAGTAGATAAGTTGAGAAAGTTGCTGCAGTATTACCATCTGTTCTAACATATATTGTCTGAAATATCACAAGTCCAGGACACAATTGCTTCTCATTAGTTAGTGACTTCAATCTGCACATCATTCCATTGATTTGTCACAAATACACAACAGTTATGGGGACCAGACCAAATATATGAGCCAGACATCTAGACATCCTATGAATATGTGGACATAACATAACATTAGGGAAGCTACATTGAGCTGCCAAGCATGTCACCAAGCACCGTCCAAACTACAGTCAGACTGATACAGCACTACCCCAAATCAGCTATGGGGAATTATACATGCATTTGCAAATATATCAGGCACTACAGGGATGTAACAGTAGTGAAAAACAGACACCGGTGTGAAAGTGCATACCCACAACCAATTGCACCCAGTCACAGCGACATACTGGTAAGCCAACTGAACACTAGAGTATAACGACTGTGTGAACAAATATATCCTGTTTCCCACTCACACACTACTCCTACATATACTGGCCCATGTCACAGTGTAGTAGGAATCCTGAGGTGGCATGGGACATGTCTCATTCTGCCCCTACAAACATATACAGCCGATAGGCCACCAGAAAGTGGAATAGCATGCACAGTCAGATAGAAAAGGTGGTTTACCTTTACAACACCGAATCACAGTGGTGTGATTGCTCAAATGAGCGAATCGTAACCACGGAAATCAAAACAGTGACAGTTTTACGTGTTCGAAAATTAGCAAATCAAAAAGCAGATTTCCTGATTTTCAAACATAAATGTCAAAAAACGAATGTAATGAAGTGTAAAGCGGGGGGCAAGCACCCCTACACCCCCACATGTGGGGGCTGCACCCCCACTCCCCTACTTTAATATTCTAACTCCGAGATCGCACTACAGTGGGGAAATGGACCGTTTACTGATCCCCACTATAGTGCAATCTGCCCCAAAATGCTGAATCTGCAATGAGTGAATGTCAATGTGCATTCGCTCATTGCACATTTGAACCTTTTTTCATTCGGCGTTTGCAAACTTTGCAAATGGCCTTTCGGACAATTGCTGTTTGCCCTTGTGTAATACGCACACATGAAGGTAAATTAGAAAAGGACCCATGACACTCACATCCCCCCCCCCTACACAGCCCAACTAACATTTACACACTATACTGCTACACATTCTTGTCAGTCTGTTAACAATGGCCAGACATACACAGACCTCTCAACTGTACAGATTCCCACAGAATGTCTGGGCTTTGGCCTGATATATACGACCTCTTCCTCATAAAATGTCTGGGATTCTGCCACATCACTGGGACGATATCAGGAATGAAGGCACTAAATAGTGCTATACCGTACCTATCAACCTCTTAGTGCATGACATCTGGACAAAGTCTGACATAATTGGGGGGCAGAGGCCCGAAAACAGGGGCATATATGAAATATTGCTGTTGTAAATAGAGAAAGTTGCTAGTGTAACAGGGTTTGTTGTAACATATCTTATCTGAGGGATATGAAATCAGAAACACAAATGGATGTTAGCATTTACTGACTGCAATCCACACAGTATCCTACTGATTTGCCATGGAAAAAAATTGTCTGAGGAACAGACCAAACATAAGAGTCAAACCTCTGGTCATTCTGCAGATAGCCCTACAGTTGTCAGTTGTTGTTTATGTCATTCAAATAACACTGTCAAACCTGAAATCACACAGAAAATGCATGTGCACACAAACCCTGTTAATCTAGCATTATTCCAACTATATAACAGCAATACTTACATTCTGTCCCTAAGTCTGGAACCTTCTCCCCATTTTGTTGGGCTGTCTCCACATGTCGTGTTATAAGAGGTATTTCCACCTACCCTCTGTGATGCTGTAGTCCACACACCTCCATGATGTCCTCCTCACAGGCAAGGAAAAGGGGCAATGCCCACATGAAGTACTGAATTATAGGAGTGTGTTGCTATGCCATTGGCTATAGGAATAACAACAAAGCTGTTCTGCATGCAATTAGCAAGTGGGGGACACCAATTGGTGCACAGGCTATCACCTGCTTATGAGCATTACATACAAAAGGCAAGCTGCTGCCTATGCAAAACAGGTCTATACCTACACATCTGTAGACAAGGCAGAGTGAGAGTGAGAGAGCAAGACAGAGAGAGAAACAAACAAACAAACGAAATACAGGAATATTTGGAAAAAAGGTATGTCAAACAAGGAAGCACATAATGGAATGCAGTAGGGTCTATGCAATAATAGGAAATGGTTATTTAAACAAATATGTCTCAACAAGACTTGCCACACTGATATATTGCTGAACAGCACCTATGGCCATAGCTTCTGTCTCTGTTTGCAGTGACATACATCACAGCTCAGGCCCCTGAGTCACCCCAGCTAAGGACGGCTCACATATGAGTACTACTGGAGTGTCTGTTGAACAATACTGACCGTGACACTGCTAGGCCAGCTACTGGGATGTTGCAAATATCCATATGTTACTTGTGAATACAACTATGATACACATTTGTCTTACAAATCTAAGAGACCTATACAGGGTATGTGCATAGTAAACTACTGTCGCAGAAGTGTGTGTTGAACTGCATGTCATATACTGAGCTCATACCATTCAACTGTCTAGTGTTCTGTACACTGACCACATGTGTGTCTCATAGTTGTAGTCATTTCCTCATAGAATTGTGTTATGTCTATCAAATCATTGGCAAATCTGTGAACACTGACATCAGAACATAATAGCATGCATATGAATGTCAGACATCCTCCAGGGTATTTCTGTGAATGCAAAGCCTACTGTGCTATCAACTGACTTAAGTGTGTTACAGCAATATTAAATAAGGTGTCACTAATTTTGGGCCATTGCCCCCCATTCATGTGTGCCATCATCCAGATGTCCTGCTCTAACAGGTCGAGAGGTATGACTGAGTAGCAAATACAGTGTGCTATACTGACATAGAACAGAAATGTATATCAGGTATTACCTGTGCACATGTATGTATGAGTAGGTACAGCTGGAAGCCTCAAAACAACAGACATGAGATGCAAAATGTTGGGTAAATAAGCCGTACATGTAGTACACATGTGTAATCATAGTGTCAGTGCATCCAACAGACATAAATGTCCACAGCTACTGGTTGTTGCATTGCCCTGATACAGAAACGGGTACTAGATAAGCATGATTATCAGGGTGAAATTGGAGAAGTGTCCAACTGTGTTATGACCTCGTGTCCATGCCTAATACAAACAGCTATATGAGTTCCTACATAATTGTATGGGCTCAGCAATACCTGACTCGTAAAACCCGCCTCCACCAAGGTAGAGTAATCCCCTTTGGTGGACAGCAACAATACACAAACCACAGGATAGGTCACTATATTGGCTGTAAAGGGCCAAGTAGGAGCAGGCACCAACTTGGAAGCAAGTCCATCTTTGTCTGAACAACCATATAAGGTCACAGGTGAATCACTATAAGACTAACTATGAGTACTTATTGGACACATCCACCAAGGCCAATCACAAGGCCATCATCACATATGTCTTCAATCTCAGAAGCAACAACCCAACCCACACTGTACTGATGTGCAATCACACCACATACACATGTGCCATAGCTATAGCCAACCCGCTGCAGACAGGTTAAGTGAAAACATCACCCCCCTGTTCCTCCATCAGTATAGGTGGATATGCACAGCACCAGCACCCCTCACCTCATCATCAGGGAGTAGGTCCATAATGCCTACTCAGAGGCAACAAAATGAAGTCTCCATGGGATCTGATAACATCCCTGTCTGCATCCTACATGAACTCAGGCATGTGCTGCCAGCTCCATTACACACTGTAGTCAAACAAAGCCTGCGCACCATCAACATCCCATCTGCATGGCTGATGCCCACTCTCATCTCTCTACACAAAAGTGAATGATGAATGGAGGAGTATACAATTTACTGGCTCTCATTGGGGGGAGCATGACACATCAGGACCAGGAGGCCAATGCAAGGTCATACTGTGCTGATAGATGACAGGGGTATGATATGGTCGTAAGTGGTGGCTAGTACTAGTCAATGTTGATGTGCAGGTTCTGTAAATAACCTTGACCAATGTATGAGGTCCTGTGATGTGTTTCCCTGTTTATGCGTTCCAGGTGACATGCATTGTGCCAGACAGCTGCCATACTCAGACGTAGAGACGTCAGCTCTCATCGACACACTAGTGTAGCACCATGTAGTGATGTTTGGCCGTAGCCAAGTGCATCCACAGGAGTAGACTGCCCTGTTGGATGACCTCGTTCACAGAGGTAAATGACATGGTCAGCATGCACGGACTTACGAACAGGTCGGGCATTATTTGACTGACCTCATCCACCATGCCTACCAAAGGGCTGCTGCCATGGCCAGAGACCGCACAGCCACAGGTGGGGGTCCTGCTATGCAGGCCCTACTTACACCTATGGAGGCGCTCCTTGCCAACCTTGGGGCATCCACCACACAAAAGCAGCAGAGTCAAGACACCCACATTGTGGAGGTGGGTGGCACCCAGACACCAGGTGAGGAGCATGCAGGTAATGTCCCAGTGGACATCAATCTACTACTGTAGCAGCCATACTGGCATCCGTAGAGTATCTAGATGCATATGTCAGGTCAAAACACAGTTGTGGGTGGGGTTTTGTAATGCACAGAAGTGCACATCTATGGTGAATGACAGCAAATTGTATAGTATCGGACCTCATAAACTCAGTGGTTTAAGGATGTTTGTGACAAATCACTGAAGGTTGAATTTATTGATTAATGACAGGCATTTGAATTTCAGACATCATATTCTTCAGAAATTAAATGGTAACAAAAACCTTTTATTCTAGCAATTTTTTAAGTTTATAAGATCAGTATTTGAAAATTGTACCTAATCTGGAGCAAGTTTCAGTCTTCCTATCTTTTGGGAAACAAGCTGCTGATTTGGCATGTGTTGCTCTGACTATAGTGTACAGAGTCCTGTGTTCAATACTTGCCAGTGAAATGCATGGTAGTAACACAACATTTTATTCTAGCAACGTTCCAAAATTATATAAGCAATATTTAAAATGTGTCCCTGGTTTCTGGCCTTTTGCCCCACCCCCCCCCCCCAAAAAAAAAAAAAACAAATTGAAAATGAGTGCAAGAAGCTGTGCAAGATGCCTATGTCTTACACTACTGTCATTCTATTTTTATATGTATAGTGTGTGTGTGTGTGTGTGTGTGTGTGTGTGTGTGTGTGTGTGTGGGTGCATGTGTGTGCGTGTATGTGCTTGTGTGTGCGTGTGTGTGTGTGTGTGTGTGTGTGTGTGTGTGTGTGTGTGTGTGTGTGTGTGTGTGTGTGTGTGTGTGTGTAAGTAGACTTTTACGATGGAAATGTTCTGAACTGGGCAGTTTTGTCATTACTGGTTCATGCATTTTGTTTCATTGCCTACTGAAAAAATGTTCAAATAATAAATTTAAAATGTACTGTAACTAAGTGTGCTGTATTATACAAGGGAAGGAATATAAATTAGCAATTTTCTAAGTTTATAAGATCAGTATTTGAAATGTGTCCCTATTTTAGGGCTGTATTCCCCCATTATTGGCTTGTCCAGGTTTTTTGTGCTAAGAGGTTGAGAACTATGGTGAGAAGAGAGAACTGGATTCACTAAATGATATAGCCATTTAAGTTTCAGTCTTCCTATCTTTTGGGAAACAAGCTGCTGATTTGGTATAGTGGTATGTTTCTCTGACTGTAGTGCGCAGAGCCTTGTGTTTAAGACTTGCCAGTGAAATGCATGGTGGTAACACAACATTTTATTCTAGCAACTTTACAAAATTATACAAGCAATGTTTAAAATATGTCCCTGTTTTTTGGCCTTTTGTCCCCCCCCCCAAAAAAAAAACTCACATTGAAAATAAGTGTAAGAAGCTGTGCAAGATACATATGCCTTACACTACTGTCATTCTATTTTTATATATATATTGTATATGTGTAGAAATAGACTTTTATGATGGAAATGTTCTCAATTGGGCATTTTTGTCATTACTGTTTCATGTATTTCATTTCATTGCCTACTGAAAATGTTCAAACAATAAATTTAAAATGTGCTTTGTCTAACAAGTGTGCTGTATTATACAAGGAATATAATTTACTAAAGTCAGGAAAGTGTATCAAAGAACACATGTATGTTTCTTGTTTTGTGTGCGAGGGGCCAGTGATTTGAAAACAACCCAAAGGTAATCTTTATCCACCACTGCAGATGCATTTTCTTTGGATGTGGTGTAGGTTTCAATGCTATTTTAATGAATGTGAGTTTCAAGGGCAGAGAAGTTTTAATGCCAAGTCTATTTTCATTGTGAGAAAGTATTGCTTTGTTTAACAGATGTCTATTGGTGTTTGTGCATTGTGCTGTAAAGTGTAAAAATAAAATCCAAATAATCATTGTAGAAGTAAAGCAGTATGCACACATTAGTGTTTATGGCAAATGGGGCAAAATAGCCAGGTAATGGGACATTGGAATGGCTGCAGAGGGACTCTGGTGCCATATTTTGGTTGTCTGTTCTTCAGTTTGCATGAAAGTTGGTATCCCACAATTCCACTGGAATGGGCGGGGTTACATAATTATGTATGCAAATTTTATGTTAAACAGCGTACAGATTTGTACCTATTTTTCATGGGCTTGATGTTTCAAGTTTGAGAGGTATGATTGCTTTGTATGCCAGGCAGGGGTCACCTCAGCAGAGTCTGTATGTAATGGGATAGAGGGACATTGCTGTTAGCCTATCTGTGTAGGGTAGATTTTTGGGGTTTGGGGTAAGGCCTTAGTGTTTGCAAGACCCTAGTGTGTGGAGTCTACATGGTCTGTGGTGTGTAGTTTTGTAGAGTTCTCATGTGCTTTTGCCTCTGAGGTGTCCATTGTTTGGGTTTTGTTTTGTTTTGCTGTGGACTTCCACATACATGGGTGTGTGCTGTGTATCTGCAGATGATGTTTACTGACTCCTTACACTGCATGGCACCTATGTTACTGCACAATCTGTTCTGGTGTTTACATTCTCCATTTGTCTGGCCAGTGGTTCCCCTTCCCCTTATGTGTGTCTCTTTGTCCTTCTGTAGTCTAGTCACAGGCTTTGGCCACAGTGGCTGCTAATATGTATTGGTAATTTTGATGTGGGCGGGGTATATGCCGTTACATCACACACAAGGTTGTGAGATTCACACCTCTGAGTGTACCTATTTACCAGGTTGAACTTCAATGCACCACTCCATTTGCTGTGGTCCTTAGACATTTTGTGTTGCTATATGTTATTATGAGGCTACATGTGGACCTAGCTGTCATACCATCACAGACTGACATCTGGACAGGCCCAAATATGACAGTCAGACAAAGGCCCACACATGGGGACAGGGTGTTAATAATGTTCTGCCAAACATAGACAGTTGGGAGACTGATTTGGTAATTGCTTGTTTGCTCTTATGGGTATGATGTCTGCTTCCCCACTGTCTGCCACTGCTGTTTTGGCATGACCCTTTCTTGTTTTGCAGATAATTGGCAGGCAAATGCAATGTTAGGACAAGCAGAACAGATATACAAGGCATACTTGTGCTCCTTCTGTGACAACCTGTGTCTTTCCATGGGTATGGCTGTTGGCCAGTGACATATTGTCAGTGCTGACACAGAAAGGTGGCAGCCTTTTATACACTGGCAGTACACTGACCTTCAGGTACCTGCTGTCCTATTAGGCACCATACCTCTCAACCTTGAGAGCCAGACATCTGAACAAAACCATAAGTAATTGGGGGACAGAGGCCTAAATATAGGGACCATTTTTAAGTATTAGCTTTACAAACCTAGAAAGGTGATTCAATAACAGGTTTTGCATTAGCATGCATGTTTCTATAGGGCTACAACCTGTTATTATTTTCTGACCTTAGTCTTGTGTGATTTGCCAATGAATTGCTAGACAACCACTATTTCATGTTATACAGACCACAATTATGATGCTAACCTCTGAACATTCTGCAATAGGTCTGTACAGTTGAAAGGTATGGTAGGCACTGTGTAGGTTACTCCAAGCTGTGTACTGTCCATATGTGTGGCCCCCTCTCTATGACCTGTACAGCTTTCCTGGACTAACAGATATTGACATCTGGACAGGGTGTACAGCTCCTAATGTAGGTGTAGCTGACATGCAGAATACTTGGCACTGCAGTTCTTGGAAGATGGCCTGTCAAAGACAGCACTATGCCTAGGCCACTATGACACAACAGCCTGTGCTGGCCACATCCTGACAGTATTAACCATACATATACATAGCTCATTGACCCCTGCATATTGCAGACATGCAACAAGTTATCATGTTGATTGGGACTGCCCTGGCAATGTGTGCTCTGCTGCTATTTCCCTGCAAACATACATGTTACTGCATTTTTATGGAATTGTGTGTCTGTGTGTGTGGGGGGGGGGCACACCTGTAAACTGTACACATTTGCACAGACTGTGCTGATATTTGCTTTACATTTTGCTTCCATTTAGCATAGTATTGTGCCCTGTGTTGGAGACTAGAGGTATATCACTAAAGATCACAGGTCAGATTGTAATGGCATACATTTGAGTTTCTTACCCTTCAGAGCCTTACTGCAACTGCAACACCTGCTGTGCTATCCCTGTGTAAGTCTGTAGGGGGGTATTTCATCATTGTTCCCATTTGTGGGCCTTTGCCAGACATTTCTTTATGGTTTTCTACAGCTGACTTGCTTGGTGAGGCTGAGGGGTGAGTATGGGACCCCTACACTGACATCCATGCCTGTTACCTATGACCCCCCAGTTAGTTGGCCCTCCACATATACTGCAGTGGGATTTGTCACCTTGGGTGCTGCTGCATAGTACGGGGAAGCCAGTATTGGGCAAACATTTCCTGGTGTCCTGCATAGCTGTCAGTTGTCTGCTGCTATCCCAGTAGGCTACCCCATACCCTTGCATGCATGCAGGAATGCCATAGATATGCTACCAGAAAATACTAATCCATTCATTTATTCTTAAGAAGACTGACTTACCTTGTTCCTGCGGCATTTGTGAGGCCAGTGCTTCAGGGCTACCTATATGGGATGCACACAGTACACTGTCTATACATGGTAAGTTACAGGTAGTGTGATGTGTGTGGCATCCATTTTACTGTGTATGCAAGTCAGAGACAGGTGTCAGTCCCTGGGTCCCTGCAGTGTCAGTTTGTGGGCTATTCGTTGCCTCTTTGCCAAGGCCAGGGCATGCCTCCGTCTGCCTACAGGGGCTGGCTCAGGGGGTTCCTCCTCCGAGTCCCTCTGTGCCTGTGGGGACCTTGGCAATGGTGGAGGGGCTGCGTGGCCCTTCCCCATGCTGTTCCTGATGCAGCTGTTTCCACAGGATCATATTGTGTAGCATGGCACATACTATGAACATGTGTGCACATGTAGCTGGAGAGTACTGCAAGGCTCCACCAGATATGTCAAGGCAGCGGAACTGTGACTTGAGCATCCCAAACACATGCTCTATAATGGTCCTGGTTAGTGCGTGTGCCTCATTATGGCATTCTTGAATGGGTGTGTGCATTTCCAATGGGTGTCATCATCCATGGCTCCAGTGCATAGCCAGCATCCCCCACCAGATGGCCATATGGGATGGCCCCCCGGCAAACCCCTGATACAGCTGTGAGGAATGCTAGTTGTGGGAGTTGTGATAGCTTCCAGGGCTGCCAGCACATACATTAATGATAATGCCCTGGGGATTGCACACGACCTGGCAGTTGGAGAGAAACCCTTGCAGTTTAAGTAGACCTTACCCTGCTCCCTGGGTGGTGCTCTGATGTGGATGTGCGTGCAATCTATGGCACCCAGTACCTCCAGGTAGTCTGCTATATGGTGGAAGAGGTGCATATTGCTGGTCCTCTCCTCACTGGTGCTGGAGAAGTAAATGTACTCACCGGCATGTGGTAGCATGGCATCCAGGAGCTGGTGGAGTACTCTGGATGCAGATGCCTGTGAGACCCCCATGATGTCTCCAGTAGGTCTTTGGAAAGTATCTGTGGTTAGGATTCTTAAGGCTACACATACCTTGGTATCCACTGGGGTGGGTTCCCCTCTGTTTGTTCTGCGTCTGAGGTGAGGCCGGCACAGCTCAATGACTTGCTTAAGTATGGCCATGTCCACCCTGTAGCGCTCTAGTATCTCCAGATCATGTAGCCCCTGGTAGGTTACCCTGGGTCTGAACACACTTCTCCTCCTCCTCCTCAGTCTCGGATGGTTGTCAGCATTATCCTCTTCACTGCCCTCAGCCTCTAGCACATACTGATGTATCAAAGCAACAGCAGCCATTAACATTTTGTTGGTTAAAATTCCCGAGTGTGTGCACCAATGGTGTAGAGTTTGTGGGAAAAACCAGACTGAAAAGTGTTTGCACAGTTTATACTGTTGTGCTGCAGATGCCGCCTGTAAGATTGGCTGACTATGATACATTCCACCTGCCAGCTATGTTATTTGTACTTGACTGCTTTTATGCTGCTATTTCCCTTTTTTCCCTTCCCATTTTAAGCTCTGCGGTGTGCCACACAAACCTGCTGCCTAAATATAAACAGTTCTGCTATTTCCGTTTTTTTTCTTTTTTGTTTTGTTTAAGACCTGGTGAACGTTGTGCAAACCCATTTAGCTAAAGTAAACACTTTGAAGCAGAAATGGCCCACCCCTGGATGCGAACATGCTCTTCATTTCATGGAATAAGTAAATACAGCCTCAGACACACCCCCTTGCTTAGCAGTGCTTAGCTAAGCTCAAATGGAAGCCATGGAGCTCCAGTGTGCTTACACCAAGCATGACACACCCTCTTTTAATGTCAGCTGCTTTTCCTTCTTACACCACTGCCTTATAGCTCCTACATGGTTAGGTGCAGCCAGAGAATGGTCTCTCATTTTGTGATTCAGTAAAGTTTGCTCATTTGGATAACCCACTGCCTTAGTCCCTTGCTACACCACTAATCCAGAGCCTTTTCCCTTAGCAACCAGTGTTACCTGTTATTGTTTTGAGTCTGCATGCCATACACTATAATGGCAAATTGCAGATTTCACTTAAAATTGTCTTTTCACATTTTTTTATTTTTGGCACAATCTCATTTGCACGCTGCTGCGTTATACTTAAACGAACAAAATCGGACAAAAAAAACCCCTTTAATTTCCATATATTTGCACCATATTTTTGGCCATTGGCATGCCTAATGATTATAATATATGCTTTACTTTGAGCTGTCATGCCCCCGTTTTCATTTTTGCAGAAATATACATGGTCAGTAACCGAACAGATTTCTGCAATGGACACTGGTCTGGCACAAATGCTTGTCTGCTTGCTGAATTGCTAATTCTATACAACCACAACAACCAGCAAAATACGATGGTTAGCACTAAGTTTCCAAATCCTTTATTGTTTTCAAAGCATATTCATGTTCCAAACAAAATAACCAGACCGGTTTCGGCCTCACAGACTTTATCAATGGTTAAATAAAAAGAAATTGAATTGCTAATTCACCTTATTTGCATGCTTTTTCACCAGCAAATGAGGTAATTAGCATTATTCAGTGGTGTCCATGCCAGAATAGTGCTGGCAGGCTCTTGCATGCCCCCAGCCTTGTTTACTGAATTGCTCGGTGGCCATATTTCATGCAGGAGCTGCTGCACTATTCTTGCACAGAAAAAACCCTTTATTGAATCCCGGGGATACTTTTTACAATTCTGAATATTCAGTAGGCAGTAGTATCCTTTAGTCATGAAATGTGAGAGTTGCTCAATCTGTCAAAAGTCACAGAGTGTAAATAGTCCCTGCTAATCAATAATAAATATAGTTATACCACCAAATATGTGTTCATTTGACAAACCATACCATAACCACAAAAATGTCCATTAATCCATTGCCATCTACAATATCAAGATCTGGGGCTGGAAACAAAAGAGCAGTCTAGTAAAGTATCACATTCAGATGTGCCATTATGCGAGGTAACAGGCATGATCATTTGTTCTAAGATTGCAGTGAATTCCATTGCGTCATATAGAAAGGAGGGTATATGTAAATTAAAATCTGCAGCTGATACCAGTTTGTCTTCCACAACAAATTCTTCATAAAATTCTCAATGTTGTGTCTTTCGGCTTTTCCCGGTTAGGGGTCGCCACAGCAGAACTCCGGTCCGCTAATGATTGGCAGTTGATTTTTACGTACCGAGTTGCCAGCCCTGATGCACAACCTTCAACGAAGGTACGCCATTCACGCATGTCTCCACGCAGAAGACGTTCTAGCTGAGAATCGAACCGGACAGCGTCTTACTGTGAGGCGACAACGCTACCGCAACACCACCAAAAACAAAGAGCTGTCAGGTTTGGGTGGTTTCCAAACTCTACTTGGATTCTCATGGCCCATCAGAACACATATTTTTTCAGACTTGCTTTGTTATAATACTGTTCTAGTCATCTGTTAAGTGGACATACTCATATTGGCTATCTTGGCCCTTATTGTTTATTTTATGGAGCTGCTACCTTTCCTGCTTAATTCCTACAAAAAGTGTGTACCAAACCGATGAGTGAAAGCTGAAGATACAGCAGACTGCTGAAAGGATGCTCTTATCTGAATCTTTGTACAGAAAAGTGAGTATAGAGGCAGAAAGCCGTGACATTGGTGGTCTGTAACAGCTAAAGCATTTCTAAACAAAATGATTGCAAGGCCTTAGAACCAGTTGCCGGTAGGACATTAAGCTATATAAAGTTACAATATGCAAATGCTGTCAGACACATGTGAATGGAGTCTTTAAATGAAGAACTAGAACAACATTTTTCATTTTATATTTATTTGATTGTTTATTTCATTTGCTGTCTAGGTTAATCCCACTGAGCTAAAAATTCATTTAATAGGGGAAATCCAGTAAAAAAAAAAAATCACAGTACAAAGTCCACAGTACAAATCTATAGAAAATTCTAGAATAGCCACTCTACCTATGCAAAACGTTCTTGCAGTGGTAGCACAGGCAGATAATCTACTGCTCTTGTGGTAACCAAACCCTATAATTTCTACTCATATCAGTTTTTTATCTTAGCCCTTCACTTCCTGTATTGTTTAACTGCTTTTTGCTAAAATCATGCATTGTTTAATTGTGCTTTTTTATACTGTACTAGACTGTAGGTTTACTAAATGGTTTAAGGTTTAAGGTTATGACCTGCTAATGAGTTACTTCTGACAGTCTTGGATTTAACTCTTAATCTGCAGTTCTGAGCTATGTGATTCTGAGTGAATCAATAAACTGGACAGTGTTCCTCAGTTTTCCTTGAACAAATAACACAGTATAATATGTAAATTCTACCCAGACAACATTAGGATGCCAGAACTGAAACCCTGAGCTATATGAAGGGTAAGGACTACACCAGTCTGCAATGGTTGTCAGCAACAATCTGACATATTTTCAAACTGTTTGTATAAATATATCTTTCTGTTCTAACTTGGTGTACATTGATATTTTGTTCGTTCTGAATCAGAACGTCTGAACTAATATAGTACTGGCATACTAGATAAGTGCAGTAAATGTGGTATCTGGAGCAATTTTAGGACTTTTAAGTCTGAATTTTTCAGAAAGTCAAGGTTTTAAACTTGCCATGGCATAAGTTCCTATTGTGCATGCATATGCCTGCTTCAGGACAGCTATTTTTCAAATGAACAATACCAAACTGCAATACTATAGCATCATGCTCACGGATTTTCCCCACAAAATAGCACTACTAATGAGAAACAGCATTATAATAATTTCCTTCCTTTTTACTCTATGTATTCTATATTTCAGACTATGGTCATCGTGTATTTATGCTAAGTTTTACTTCTACAAAGTCAGTCTCTGCTGTGGGAGGGGGAGAGGTGAATATAAGAATGGAATGACTAAGTCAGTTGAGTTGTTAAGCTGACCACAATTTCCTGTATTCCTTTGTCTGGTCACTGCTCTGTTTTAGTCATACAGGTTACTTCTGTTCAGCCAAAACAGATCATATTTACAGACTTACATTTATACATCTGCATGCATACTTAAAATTCCATATCGTTTGTATAAATTTCTGAAAGGTGAGTTGCACACAGCTTATCAGAAGATGACACATTTTTTAACAACATGATTTCTTATTCTCACAGGTTAAGCTGCTACTATTTTATTTTGTTTGTTCCTACTCAGACACTTGAATATACTGAAATAGCATACAAGTTTATGTATTATAGTTCTCAGGCATCAGAATCAGGCTCCTTAAATGTCCCTATTTTGAAGAAACGTCCCTGTTTCAGGCCTGATTTACCCTTGTACAGGATGTCCACATATTTGGGGGTATGCCCGTATTTTCAGACTTGATTTACCACTTACACAGTTTTCTGAATCCCCCTCATCATGTGTGATTTCTGAAACTATGTAGTACACAGAAAACCACACTATATGACCAACGTATTAGTGGCATCGATAAGTTTAAGAATAAAGGACATTTATTTTACTCTCTTTTTCTGAAGCAAAACTATATATGACCTCTTGTGGTAGACATTTACAATACAGTTTATTAAAGTCTATAGATTTTATACTGTCTCTCTGATAATGTGCTTATATTTTTTCATCAGTTTTGTAACCCTCTGTATTTTAATCATGTTTTTCTGAGTAGTATTCCACATTATCACTGAAAGCAGGAAGAGCTGTGTGCTATTTGGTATTTATATTTTATGCTAATTAGACGTCCAGATTTTTGGCTGGATGTATTTACTTTTCAAGGGATTTGGTTCCTATTTTCAATGTCTGTAGGTTGAGAGATATAATCAGAATACCAAGAGTTTGCCATTTTGTACATCATAGTACTTAGTCAAACTAATGTTTATTAAAAATATAGCTTATTTAATTCAGATCAACATCTACAGTAATCTTTCTTTCTTTCTTGGAACACTTGTTTAACTGTAAAAAGAAAGTAGTAATAGTAAGCTACTGCATTTTCTTTACAGTTTTGAAAGATATTTTCTCTTTTTAGGGAGAAAATTGCATTTGTGTTTCTGAAAGTATTGTTCATTTTCTGTTTAATGTTAATTTATCAGATTTGGGGGAAATGCCTTCTGTACTAAAGTTTCATAGTAAAAGTCATGCTCATTAATTAAACATTAGGGAGCTAGTTGTGATATACATGTGAGAAAATAAATACAGTTCAGTGACTCAGGAACAGTCCATGAATGGTACTAATAAAAGATAAAGTGAATGGTTAACTGTTATCGACCTGGATGTACTCTTACGAAAATGTTTTGAATTAAGTCACCTTTTACTCAATACACTCTTGTTTTGAAATTTAAATGCAACTAGCAGTACAGTTCAAATAAGCAAACAAATATGGTTACAGATTCTTAGCTACTAGGCTAGCTGACCATGTGGGCCATTTTAAGCCTAGCAATTCCCCTTTTGATGCTCAAGATAACCAACCCCATTTGGTGTTAAGCTGGCCTTACCCATCCCATGGTCGATAATTATATATTACCCCTGATGAGAATAACTGGGATCATACCACATGTAATTTGAGGGGAAAGACAAATATAAAACAAGAAGTAATGCCCAATAAAATAAAAAGTCCACTAGAACATGCCTTTAAGTGTCCGTAGTCAGAGTAGACACCATTCTTCTGGATCACCCCACTCTCCGACTCAGAATCTTTATACACCAAGTCAGAGCTTTCAGTAGAACAAAGATTAGTGCCAAGCTCTGCAGGTTGGGTGTATGCTTACCTTTAATAGGGTTACCACCTGTCCCTCTTTGGGCAGTTGTGTCCTGCGAAAAAAACTAAAAAAATGGCAGATGTCCTGAGAGCTAGGACAACAGATATTTCTTAAGTTTTCTTTAATAGTTGCATAAAACAAATTATTTTGCATCTAAACGACTCAATGTTATAAGAAATAGAATAACTCAAATGCTATAAGAATACGCTTTTAGTTTGGCAAAAAGTAAAGTTCTGTCCTTTGCACTGGCCATGGATATGTTTTGTCCAGCAAAACCTCATGTTTCTACAAAAAATGTCCCACATTGGGCAACTGGAAAGGTGGCAACCCTAACCTTTAACACTAGAAGGGTTTGTGGTTTGCTAGAAACTGGGTGTAAATGTGGTTTGGTAACAAACCAGTTTGTCCAGGGTCATCTTCAAAAGGGGCTTTAGATAAATATATTAGTGGGAGTTAAGAGGATGGGGGGAATGAAAGGGTTAAATCGGAAGGAGGGATGACTGGGAGGAAATGAGGTAAAGGGTGAGGGGCTTAAGGGGTTTAGGCTAGTGTAGCTGGCTAAAGGATCACATTTTGGCATGAACTTGCTACCTACCCTCCCTCCCCCTTTTTGGTGGATTGGTAGGGATTGTGCTTGTTTTATCAGTCTGGGTAGGGCAGAGAAGAGGGACAAGCTTGCCGTCTTTTGTTCCCCCTCTGGTGTTGGATGTTTAAGTGGTCGATATAAGCGAGTGGAGGTAAGGACGCTGCTTATTTGGTTGGGGGTGTAATTCGATAAATGGTATATGAAGCGAGTTGTTGGATGCTGCCACATAACTAAAGTAACTGAGTTGAGGTATGGATGCTGCTTACTGGGTCAGGATGAGTAAGGCCACGCGCTCCTGACTTATTTGGTTGGATGTGTAATTCAATAAATGGTATATGAAGTGAGTGGTGGGATGCTGCTTCATAAGTAAAGTAAGTGAGTGGAGGTAGGGACACTGCTTACTGGGTCAGGATGAGTGAGGCCATGCTGTCCTGATTAACACTGCATGGATGTTTATGCTGTGATTAAAATCAGCTATATTATATTCAGTTGTAATTAATACCATTGGTTATTAAAGCTATGTTATGGAAGTTTAATAAAGGTCATCAAACGTCATTCGGTGTGATGTGTGTTTATTGAAGGGGACTGGGACAGTTTACAATTTCATATTGTGCCAATATACTTATGATTTTATGTTTTAGACATTTACCTGTGTTAAAAAAGGAAACATGCAACTCTGATGTTAAAGTAATCTAAAGATATTTGCAGTGAGGATGTTGTGAATATATAATAAAAAAGTAACAGTCAGAAAGTTAAAACATGAGCTGTGCTTTTACTATGTTTATAAAAGATCACAGACAATAGTTTTTGTCATTTGCACCTACAGTCTGTCACTGTTAAAGTTGTCCATTCTGATAATGCATGTTAGAAATAAGTGGTTGGTTTTCATATACAATTTTTTCTCAGATATAATCATCTGACAGTGAGCTCTGCAGCCAACACTACACAGTATTGCTCCCAGCTCATGTAAGAGGCTATAGATATTAAATTATATACAAAAATGCATTAGAAGCAAGTTCAGTCTAAATAACCAGGAGTTTGTCTACTAAACTACAAGCAATTTGTCTAAAAGTATTCAAAACCTATGAATGGGAATGTATAAGAATTCAACATTCAGAAACATGTTTAGAGTTATACTCAAATCAAAATCTATCTGATCATGTTGTAAATATTCAGTTTTCTAGAGCTGCTTTTTTGCTGATTCCCTGCTTTTTTTATTAGACTACATATTTTCCTCAGACTATACATCATTCCTTGGCCAGACTGTGCTGGTCAAGGATTGCCTTTCCACACAGCTTTCCTTTGCGATATCAACACATTTACCCTGTTTTACAGATTCAGCAAAAACGGCAGCACACTAATTTACTTCAAACAAGATTAAGAAACAACCCACAGAGCTAAGCAAACTGTCCACCAAACTATCACTAAACTGTTATTCACAATGGGTTCTCCTTTCATTCCCCATAAACCTGCCACTTTTTAAGGCAAATTCCTCCTAATACTCATTATCAACTCCTTTTTAACCTGATTATTATTACTGTTCAGCAGTGACAGCTCTTTCTTTAGTCTTTAGGTCTCACATTACAAACAAAAACTGACATTCAGAATTGCAAAAAGAACACACTTACCCAAAAACCTGGATGTGTATTGTTTTATGTAAAAATTGAATCAATGGAGGGATAGGTTTCTGGAAAGAATTAACAGTCACATCCCACCAAATAATATGTGACATACATACTGGATAATGATTATTTTTTTATCTAATTTATCACTCATTTTGTTTAAGTACCACCAGGGTTTGATGTCCTTACTAGTAGACATCACATTATTTAAGAATACTCGTGTCCTATAACATCATATAGAGTTGTTTGCAATAGCAGGTACTGAGAAAAATTATGAAGCATAAGCAGCATTAAATACCCTCTTTGAAGTACTACTGTCCGAGAATGGAACTTACTTCTTTTCCAGTTAACAGCACATTTGTTGTTCGGAGTACAGAATTATCCTCTGCTTAACATTTGGAAAATACTACAACATAAAACGTGAAAACACCATTGTTCATATGGGACTTCAATGCAATATTCAGCAGAAATTAGCTCTTATGCAAAGGCTTTTATATTTCATCAATAAGTAAATTGCATGTTGTCATCTTTACAACATTGTTGTGGAAAAGCTTCAGGCAGTGTATCATAAGAGCAATTTATTTATGAAGCTCTCTTTTCATGCATTTCTGTTTATAATGTCAATGCACAACCTTTTTAGTGAATGATTGCTACGTCTCTTTTCATCAGTTGTATGCATCCGTGATCAGTTATATAGTAATTTCATATCTTTTTTAATGGAACATAGCTCTTGCCTTTAACTGGAATTATTGCTCTACAAGTGCAGTTCTTTATGTTCCCCTTTAAGTAAGCCATTAATGAAGAAATCCGTCATAAACTGCATTTTAGGAAAAAAGAATATAATCTATGTCCTCTCTCATACTAATTCCCACGACAAATGCCCATTAAGACTGTCTGTGAAAGCAGTTTTGTGGTACTACATGTACTACTACATGACTCCTTTTTTAAATTCAAACATCCAACAGTAAAATTAGTACTTTCATGTTGTATCTAAGTAGGGTAATACACCTATTAATTTACTTCCACAAATACTCCGATATTTTGCCTTGATACCTGTGGACATTCATTAATTACAGTCTAACTCTGAATTGCTATTTGAATCAGAAGTATATTTGCAGCTGTGTGTCTTACAGTAGTTTGGGCTGAAAGATGTGAAGTAACTGAATATCTACAGTATTAAATATTTGTATGAGACTTTCTGCTCCCCCTAACAAAATGTCATGTGGCATGCTCTTTTCAAGCTATGCCCCATACATATATACATATATATATATATATATATATATATATATATATATATATATATATATATACACACACACACACACACACACACACACACACACACACACACACACACACACACACACACACACACACACACACACACACACACACACACACTCCGGAATAGCTGGTCAAGAGGAGGTCAACACTTGCACCATACCACATGGAACACATAGTCCTCCTGAACACACACCAGCACTGCTTTCACATAAAAACACAAACCACACACCCACCTTCACGGAGGCTCTGAATAAAAATCTACCCAAACAGCAGAGGCCTCCAAGGCAGAAATGCACTTGACCACCACAACACAACACTAATCATGAGACACATAACTCTCCTAAAACAAAACAGCATGCCCAACACACTAGTTATAGGTGACTCAATAGTAAGTCACACTGATGTCCCACTTACTAGGTTGAATAAGGAGAAAGTAACAGTCAGCTGCCTGTCAGGTGCCAGTGTCTGCCACATAACACATGCACTCAGGTCCCTCAACAACAGATACAAATATGACTCTGCCATTGTACATGTGGGTGTGAATGACCTGAGATGTACCTCCCCGGATTACATGAAAAGAGACATGGAGGAGCTCTCGGATTATGTATCCCACGTGGGTATGACTCTAGCCCTGAGCATCATCCTACCATCACCCAGAATGATACCACAGTACAAGCAGAAAATTTTATTTATTTATTTTTATTTATTTTATTTTACATTTGTTAACCGGGCTAGTCTAACTGGATATATTTCCATTTTCAGTAGAGGCCCGGGGAGAAAAGCTCCACATAGATATAAACACAGTTACATAATATACAAAAAATGAACGAGGTAAAAAGGAGAAGGAGGGGGGATATGCAAATATGCAGGAAGACATCATAGGATTTAATATTAACATAACATAGTATGATAGGATTCCTCATTCTCGCACAATAAAAATAAAGTTTAAACTTATTTCACATTATTTTATAGGAAGGTTATATAAGGAGAGTAAAAGAGAAAAGAGAAATATACAGAAAAAGAGTGAGTAGATCAGTAAAATCTATACTTTCAGTAAAAGAAAATGCAACTAAAGGAGGAGAAGGATATTAGAGAGTTAGCGCTTATCAAGTGATGGTCGTAAAGCTAGTAGAAGAAAAGAAGGAGGAAGGAGAGGGAGAGGGAGGAGTAGAGGTGGTAATAGGGAGATCTAGTCGGGATTACAGCAGGGACATAACCATTGATTTTTAAGGTAGGTTCTGAGTTTTTGTTTGAACAGAATAGGAGTTGGAATAGAAGTAAGTTCAGTAGGAAGTTGATTCCAGTGTTTACCAAGGGCGTTAGAGAAGAGGGAGTCACCAGCAAGGTTGTTGGATTTAGTTAAAGTTACTAGTAGTTTACTGGAGGAATGAAGTGAGTTCAGGTTAGAGTAGGGGTCAGAAGTTTGGAAAGTGCAGGAGTGTTATTAGGTTGATAGAGAGCTCTATGGACAAAGGAGAGTTGGGAAAGAAGCAACATATTTTCTAATTCAAGCCAGTGAAGTTGTTGAAGGTTCAGGCAGTGGTGAGTTCTAAATTGATTACCAGTCACAAATCTAGCAATACTATTATATGTGTTAGCTAATTTTGAGAGATTGTTTTTCTTCAGGTTAGTGTAAATTGGTGAGGCATAGAGAAGAGTTGAAATAAGGTGAGAGTGGGCAAGAGTAGCTTTGGCTGCAGGGGTTAAGAATGTTCTAATTCTGTAGAGGGAGCCCAGTTTTCTGTTTACAGTTTTAATGGTATTATTGATGTGACAATCATAGGTAAGGTTGTTGTCAATCATGACACCTAGCAGTTTGGTAGTGGAGTCAGCTGATATGAGGGTGCCATTAATAGATGAGATAGAGAAATCTAGTGTGGGGTATCTAGTAGTAGGTTTAAAGAGGAGGAGTTTTGTTTTTTTAGCATTTAAGAGTAGGCAGCGTTTTAAGAACCATGCTTCTACTGTGTGGAATACATTTTGAGTAATAGTTTGTAGCTCTGGAATGTTTTTAGCTGAGCAAATAAGAGTGGAGTCATCAGCGTATTGTATGCAAGTAGCTTGTGGAATAGCTGCTTGTAGGTCATTTATAAAAAGGGAGAAAAGGAGAGGTCCAAGAATAGAGCCTTGTGGGACACCAAGAGAAATTGGAAGGAGAGAGGAGAGTTTGTTTTCCCAGAGGACTGCCTGTTTCCTGTTAGTGAGATAGGAAGTAAACCAAAGGATAGCTTTAGGTTCTAAAGCAAGAGATTCTAGGATTTTTATGAAGAGGGGTGGTTAACCATGTCAAAGGCTTTGGACAGGTCAATAAAGAGTGCAGAAGAAAGAATGTTATTATTGCGGTTTGTGTTTATGAAGTCAGTAAAGGAAAGAAGAGCAGTGGTAGTACTGTGAAAAGGCCTGAAGCCGTGTTGACAGGGAGTTAGAATGTTATTTTTAGTTAAGTAGTTCATTAGTTGGTAGTGGACACATTTTTCCATGATTTTAGCTAGGGGAGATAAGAGTGCTATAGGCCTGTAATTAGAGTATTCATTGGAGTTACCTCCTTTATGTAGGGGTATAATGTGTGAGATCTTCCAGACGTCAGGTATGGTACCTTCATTAATTGTTCTATTGATAAGGATGGATATGGGATAGGCTATAACCTTAGCTGCTTTTTGGAGGTATTCAGATGGAAGTTGGTCAGCTGATGGGGTACATGGTTTAAGTTTTTGGATGCATTTTTGGATGAAGGTGGTAGAGATAGGTTTTAGAGTGAAGGTAGGTTGAATAGAAGCTGCTTGAGCAGGGATGCTAGAATTGTCAAAGGAAAGGTGAGAGGCCAGAGAATTGATAGTATTAGTGAAGAAGGAATTGAAAGCATTGGCAGTTTCATGGGAAGAATTTTTTTCGGATCCAGAGGGAGAGGGGGTGGTAGTTTGTCCGGGGTGAAGAAGTCTATTCAAGGTTGCCCAGAATCTTTGGGGATTATTATGATTAACTTGTTGGAGGTTACTATAGTAGTTTTTTTTGTCCGAGATAATAGCTTTTTTAGTACTATTTCTTAAGTGTCTGAAGGTCTGTTGGTCAGAGGGAGCTTTACTAGTTCTCCATTTTATCCAGGATTTGTTTCTGAGGAACATTTTTTTGCCTTGTTTCCTTAGATAGCCAGGGGGCGGGTTTAGTTTTGACTCTGATAGTTCTTTTTGGTGCATGATTATCTAGGATGGATAGGAATGTGTTGTTAAAATATTGAACTGCTTCTTCTAGTGGAAGAATTTGTAGAGGTATCCAGTTACAGGCATTCAGTTCATTGTTAAATAGGATGGGGTTAAAGTTTTTAGTACTACGAGAGGTTCGGATGGTAGGGGCATTAGTAGCAATATTCTTCTTTCTTATGATATAGGTTAAGTTGTGGTCACTAATGTCATCTGGCAAAGTGCCGGTTTGGTATTGTAGCTGTAGTTTATTAACAAGAATCCAATCTAGTATACTTTGTTGTTAGGTTTATTAATTCTAGTGGAGGTATTAATAGTCTGAGTAAAGCCATGGAGATTAATATGAGAGACTGGGTTAGTAGTATTAACTGATGACCAGTCAAGGTTGAAGTCTCCAAGTATTACAGTTTCTTGTGGAAAGGTGGATGATGCCCAGCTAAGGAGATTTTCTATAATTATGGAGTTATTTCCAGGAGGTAGATAAGTACTGATAATATATATGGCTTTATTTGGGTTCAGTTGTAGCTTTGATATAAGGAGTTCAGTTTTGGTGTTCTCTGGGGGAGCATAGGGTACTAAGGTTATATTTAGATCAGTCTTAAATATTAGTGCAACTCCCCCTCCTTTGCGAGTATTGCGGTCTTGTCTTATGATGTTATAGCCTGGTGGAATGATTTCTGTATCCTTGGTGAGGGGTTTTAGCCAGGTTTCTGTTAAACATAGGATGTCGAAAGAGTAATATTCAAGGAGAGAGTGGAGATGGGTGACTTTGTTGTTTACACTTCTGATATTAAGGTGTCCTATGAGTAAGGAATGAGCATTAAAGGTTGGTAAATGAAGGGAGGAATTTGAGATAATAGGTGTAGCTTCAGAGGAAATAGTAAAGGGTCCTGGGTTAGGATGTATATCGCCATCTACTAGGGTAGAGGGATTGTAGTTTAAGTGTGGCTTACAGGTAATCATCATCAAATATTTTAGTTTTCTTAACATGAGATTATTAGATTTAATATGGGATAGTCTGTGATATTTGGCTAAGAGGTAGGAAGAGGTAGAAGTAATGTTTGAATGTGTGAACTTTGGGGTAGTTAAATTAGTGGCAGTTTGTTTGGAAGAGGTTTTAAGGTCATAATTATAATTTGTTTCATAAGAGGTTAGGAGATAGGGTAGTGTGAGTACTAGGGTAAAAATGAACAGGGGTAATAGCTTGGCTGGGTTCTGTTTTATTATAGGGGCCAAGGATGGTGTTTTGTTGGTTTTAAAAGACATGGTGAGTAGTGGAGAAAAGGAATTGTCAATGTAAAGGTAGGTTAAGATTAAAGTGTAAGTTTGAGAGACTTGATGGGAAGAGGCACAGTATTAGCTTAGGAGTAGGAGGGAGGGGGGAGGAAAGGAAATAGAGTGGTAGTAATTAATGGGAGGAGATATACAATTGAGGTCGGTGATATGGATAGGTGGGATTACTTAGGGGTAAAATGATTGATTTCAACAATTGAAACTCTTTTTGTCACAACTAACCTTTCTAGTTTACTAAGTTTCTGCTTTAAACTCTGTTGTCAAAAGTGTCTATTTTTGTCTTGTACCTATTATTGTATATACCAAGTTATAACTCCTTTCCTTATTGCTGTTCCTTTTTTGTCATGTGATGTAAATAAGGCTAACTTGACGGGGTTTTTTGTTACTATGTATAACCAAATTTTGATTAGTATCCCTTTATGTGTATATTTACTCATGTATATTAGTTGTATACAGCCGTTATGGAGCTTTTCTCCCTGGCCCTCTACTGAAAATGGACATATATACAGTTAGACTAGCCCGGTCAACAAATATAAAATAAAATAAAATAAATAAATAAATAAAATTGACTAAGTTTCTGGTGCCATTCTAAGGGGAGCCAGTATCTGTCTGCCTGGGATGACATGACTGACAGACCTCGATGCTTTGTCAGAGATGGCCTGCATCTGTCACCCCTGGGCTCTTGCCACCCCTATAGTGCCTTTCTTAGGTGGTGTTCCAAAGACCAAATTACCACAGTAACAGCTACAAACAAATGCAATCTGAGGGTCATACTGCTCAATGCTAGAAGTCTAAATCTCAAAATGCACTCGCTCGAAGCACTCCTTAAAATGGAGAACATTGACATTTGTGATGTAACAGAGACCTGGTTCAAGGCAGCAGAAAGCACCCCTGCCTACCAGGCTATAACTCATTCCACACCTTTCAGCCCCAGAACTTGGACCAAAGCCCCAAAGGCGAAGGTGTTTCCATATTCATAAAGGATGTGCACACCTCCAGGCTGGTGGCCCAACATAGCACATCAGAGATACTTCAGGTGCAGCTAACACTGGGTAAGACAGTGATTCAGGTCATAGCCTGCTATAGGTCCCCATGTCCCAAGACTCACACTCCATGTTCCTAAGCACCCTGGAGAATATTAGGGTCCCACCTAACATTCTCATACTGGGCAACTTCAACTACCCCTCCATTAATGGGGAAAACTACTCATGTACCAATACACTTGCCCAACGTTTCCTGAAATTCATTAATACCAATGCCCTGGAGCAGCTGATTCTTACCCCCACTAGAGGTAGCAACATCCTCGACCTGGTCATTACTAGCATGGGCGACCATTGCTCTACTCCAATAGTCACCTCCTCCCTGGTTAGATCCAACCACAAACTAATCACCTTGGAAATCCACATCCCTCCCATCCCCCGGAATGGTAACCACCATGAAAAACTTCTCCAACGCTAACTTTGGGCTCCTAGAAACAGAGGTGGCTAACTTCACGGCACCCATGCAAATGGAGAATAGTTGCATGACTGCCGAATCATACACCAATGCACTGTATGAACAGGTACACAAATGCATGGATCTCGCCATAACCAATATAACCAAGATACTCTCCTCCGAATAAAGAAAGTCAATCTGGTGGTCCCTTGCCATAAACAAACTCTACAACAGAAGGAGGAAACTGATGTGGAATAAGGTGAAGTCCCAAGACTAGAAAATCTCCCTTATCAGCCTCAACAAAAAGTTGAGATCCCTCATCAAATCCTCTAAAGCTAGCTATGAAAACAGAATTGCAGCAGATAGTAAAGATAACCACAAGGCCTTCTATTGTTATGTAAGAATCTCCAAAGCAAAACCCAGATTTGCTCTGAGCTACTGCACAATGCTACCTCCTATACCGAGCCAACAGATATTGCCAATATACTGGCTGACATATTCAGTGCCAACTTTACCCCTGTCTCCCCTCCAAAGAACAAAACACAATACCAATAGATTGCCAGGCACCCAACATTACTGCTGCACAGGTTAAAACAGCACTGTCCAAGGCCACGAATCCAGTTTCTATGGGACCTGACAATATCCCTGGCTGTGTTCTACATGAACTACAGAGGGAACTGGCACCTCACCTGTGTGCCCTGTTCAATCACAGCCTCACCTCAAGCGTTGTCCCTACCAAATGGCGCACTGCTGCAGTCATCCCACTCCACAAAGGAAGAGCAACTACAGACCCTGGGAACTATTGTCCCATTAGCCTGATGAGTCTGATATGGAAAGCTATGGAATGCATCATCATGGACCTAATAAACAAGGATATAGTGAATTTCCAAACTCTGGATCCCACACAGTTTAGTTTTGTGAAGGGGAGATCAAGCCTGCTCAACTTGGTCAAATTCTTTGAGTCAGTCACCAGAACTGTGGATGAAAAAAAAGGTGGTTCATACAGCCTACCTTGATCTGGCCGAGGCCTTTGATACCATTTCCCACTCAGAAATCATAGAAAAGCTCACTAAGCTAGGCATCAACCCCTGTATCACTAGGTGGGTTGCAAACTGGCTCACAGGTAGAACCCACAGTGTGAAAGTAGCTGACTCCAAGTCAGACTGCCGACCAGTCACGAGTGGAGTCCCACAGGGTTTGGACATGGGTCGTCTCCTGTTTGATATCTAATTCTCTGAAGTCCAGGCCAACACAAACGGAGTCTGGCTGACAAAGTTCACAGACGATATTGCAAGTTGGGAGCTATTATTAACTCCCCAAGTGATGTTGACATCCTACAGAAAGGTCTTACTGAGATCAACGATTGGTGTCAGAACCATGGCCTTAAGCTCAATGCCAAAACATGTGTCATCATCCCCTTTGAGGAAAAACCCTGTTCTCATGAATTACCACATCGATGGTAGTCCACTGAACACAGAAAGCGTTATGAGAGATCTGGGAACACAGGTTGACAGCAACCTCTCTTTTGCTCACCACATTGCCAAACAGTCCTTCTATGTGGCACATCTCATTACTAAGGGTTTTGCATCCAGGAAGAAAGAGGTCATTGTCTCCCTCTACTCTTCCCTCATTAGGCCAATCATCGAGTACAATGCCTCATTTGGGATGTTCCTCACTAGACACCTGCAACAACTGGAGAGGCCGCAAAAGTACCTCACAAAGAGGATCCTAGGTCTGAAACACTTGTCCTATATGGACAGACTCAAAAAACTCCAACTATTCTTTGTCTTATATCGCCTACTTAGAGGCGATCTCTGCTTGACTTATAAAGCCATGTCTGACCCATCTCTGTTAGAAATGCTACATCTAAAGAAATCCCAATTCCTCCGCACTGCACACTCCAGAGACCTCAACCTCATTATCACAATCAACAGAACGTGCTGGAGGGACAGGTTCATAACACAGAGACTGCCCATGCTATGGAATAGAATTCCCATACATGTCAAACCGAGCACCTCACTAGCCCTCTTCAAGAGAAATCTTGATGAGTGGATGGGAAAAAGAAAATTCACCCCAGGGATTACTCCAGTGGCTCTGCTCGACAATGGCGCTGGGAACTAAGGTCAGGTGGCACAATGCCAGGGTAATCCTATGGGCTAGGCTTGTAAAGGCTTCAAGGCCATTAGCCTAAAACACACCTATGAACCTGTGAACCTATATGTATATATGCAGAGAGAGAGAGAGATAGGTATATATACATATATATAGAGTAAAGAAATCTAATCTCCCTTTTTATTCTATTCTTATAGGATTTTTGTAACTTAAAGAAAGAGCCTTATATGTATTTTTATTGTCATTAGTTACTCCAGTCACAATATGAATATTACATTCTATTTTAAAAAAAATCTATAAAGCTCTTTTATCAATGTCTGAAAATATGTACCATTAAATACTATCATTTGTATGGAAATCGGGTTTCCATACCATCCCTTAGATCACTCAATTAGAT
Source organism: Protopterus annectens (assembly GCF_019279795.1). NCBI lineage: Eukaryota > Metazoa > Chordata > Ceratodontiformes > Protopteridae > Protopterus > Protopterus annectens. The sequence continues at coordinate 971,401,933 of NC_056727.1, read as the reverse complement.
GTAAAGGATAAAACTGAAATAATACATGAAATGTATAATTGATTAGTAGTTTTTTTTTTGTAAGACAACATGCTATTCCTGTAAATGTTTCCATTATTGACCTACACATTAACGCTATACAAGTACAATCACATGAGCTAGTATTTTCTGTCAACCATCTATGGATCTAAATACTTAACATTAGTACCACAACATATATTTTCACTTCTTAAAACCAACTGAGATTCTAAAGTGGGAGCAATAATAATATAACCCAGCTGATACAACACTGGTACATAGTGACATTTCCCATAAAGGAAACGCCTTGTCCAGGAAAATACAGAGTACACGTACACAATTAGCTCTCTCCAGAAATGAGTAAGATATATATCATTTTACATTTTTTGTCTCAAAAACTAGGTGGATCATACATTATAGCTATGCAAACTGAAGTTAAAACAATAAAGACACATTTTAGACAAGAAGTGCTACAATCAGGCGTACACTGATGAATAATGAGGTCTATTCACTTCTCTTAGTCTTTGAATAGACATTTCATTTTTAATAATTTTGGGGAGTTTTGTATTGGTGATGTCTTTTCATCCTTATATGTTTGTCCAATTCAAAATTTCCTAGTTTTAGAAAAAAAAAGACAAAAGAAAAGAAAGTATTAGTTCTTTACCAATGTAGTCTGTATTTCTACAATTTACACTGGCATAACTTGCCTAAATGAACTAACCTTCGTTTATTTGTTATCTGCAGATGTTTTGAGCTCTCTGCTCTACTACAACAGTAGGCCCTAATGTCTTAACAGTAGTAAAAGGACTGTTGAGACATTAGGGCCTACTGTTGTCCTGCATCTAATCTTGAATCATGCACTTGCTTGTCTGCACCAAACACCAGGTTGTCAATCATAACACCTTCTAGATTCTTCAGTAAATCTGTCATTTGATGTTGGAAAATGTCAGCTACTGAGGTTATACAAAGGGAAGCTTTTAGAATGAGAATCTTTCCGTGGGGCTAATGAAACTTGTGAGCATTTTGGCAGAAAAAAATGTGATATTTTAACAATAAACAGTTTAAATTTGGCAGAGAAGGAGTTTGTGAGATAATGTAGCTGGTTTTGGTAGTGGCAATTAACTACGATTCTTTATGAATCACACAGCTTGCTACAACATGGTTCTGTTACTTGTAAAGTCTTTTTTCAGTTTTTTTATTTATGCAGAAACCCATTTTTGAAGCTAGGCAGACTGCTTCTGGTGAAGATTATCTCAGAAATGTCAAGATTCAGCATATGTTTCAATAAACAAGTAATGTAATTACAAACGACATGTCAGCACACCATAAACAATGTTAACACTTCAGAATCTGACACCCAGCTGATCATAGTTCAACACTTGAAATGCATTATGGTGAAGACATACTTAAATGGGCAATGACATATATTTGTATTAAAAAGGGCAATGGCATTATGTACATGCACACAATATACACATGCATTCCAGCAGTTTTAATTCAGATTTTACTACATTGAGTAGCACTGGGAATTTAAATCTCATTTGGTAAGTGTATAGGTATTGTTCTACATGCCATTAGTTTAAAAGAAAAATATCCTGTTTTGTTTTCCCTTGACACTTGAACAGCAAAAAGATATTGGGTAAACAAGTTATCTAGTCTTTTCCTTATGTTTATATCATCATAGTCAGTCTGGATTTAATTATATGATTCTTTCTCTGTATTATACCTGCTGACTGAGGATGATAAGATTCATGAGTTTTTTTGTTGTTGAATCCTTAACAAGTTACACATTTATTTCATAATTCACCCTCAAAATATGCTCCCTTGTAACTTTTTTTTTTATTTGAGCTGCATTTTTCACAGCAGTAAAACCTCCACCCACTTTAAAAAATGTGCTAGCAATTACTAATGCATACATATACCCACCTTTTGCAAGTCAGAAGGCTAAGTGTACATTACTGTGATAGTGAGTAGTCTTGTCTCTCCCAGGTAAGGTGTTAAAACATCAATGAATAATAAAAATCAGTGGGGGAGGGGGTGCTCACTCATGCCCAAAAGACATGATGCCACTGTTCTCGAGTAGAGTGGAACACTATTGATTTCCTCCTCTTGTACAATTAGTCACTGATCTCGCTTGCTTTTTTTCAAGAACATCTGCTGTATTCTAAAGACATTGTGCCCCTACTTTTGTTTTATTCTTTTTAGTTTGCTATGCTATCAGTACAGGTCCGTATGACTTCTGTAAATTAAATAGATTAATACATATCAGTTGCTGCAGGCATTCACACATCTGAACATTTTTATACAACTGATATGAGAGTGACATTGCAAAAAATGCTCAATGAGAAGGCATAACATATACCTGGAAGGATACTAAACAGTGGGAATGCATATAGGTACGGCTGAATAGACAAGATGGTGGTGTACTATAATAATCTCTTTAAAAAAGAATAAACAGTGAAGGCATGCACCAGCTCAGGATACAAAAAAAATAGAAACTCCTTAAACTATTCATACTACTTCAATGAAGAAGTATTTAGAACAAGCTTTCCTACTATAGTACTATGTCAGTGTGATACTCCCCCAAAACAGGAACAGTAAGAGAGAAAGAGTGTGTGTGTGTGTGTGTGTGTGTGTGTGTGTGTGTGTGTGTGTGAGTGACAGAGAGAGAGAGAGAGAGAGAGAGGGAGACAGAGACAGAGACAGAGTGAGAGTGAGATAACATGGAAGAAGTGTATGGCATTAATGTAGTTAATTACAAAGTCATTGCCTCATGGCAAAATTCATGTTCTGTGATGTTAACACAGACTTTTTCACAGCCTACATAATATACTGAAGTAAAACAAGTGATAAGTTCACTTGGCTAGAGGAGACAACCTTAGTTTAAGTTCTCATCTTGTATTCATTTAATACATAATCAGTTTTCAGTAGTAAATTGTTAAAACTGCCCATTTGTAAAGTAAGTCTTAAGGCACAATGCCTTTGCCATCAAAATTCTGCATGGAAAATTCACCCAAAGAAAGGGGAAAGTGAAAGCAGAAAACAATATAATAATGAATCAGATGAGGTGAACAGCAGGCCATGAACCTAGCCCTTTAGGTATAGCATGATCCTTGAATGATTACAGACATATATTTTTGATTTGGTACTAGCGTATAATAATAGCATTTCTTCATTGTGTTTGGATGTTGTACAAGAAGAGGTAGTATGACATATCTGAGCATGGATAAAGCAATCTTTGTTAAAAAAATGAAGTATTGCAGCGTTTTCTTCAGCTGCTTGTTGTATTCTACATGTCTTACAGCGATAGCAGCACTGTATGCACCACATGAAGTTCTTGTAATGTATTTTAGGATGAAACCTTCTAGGCTGCTGCATTAATATGGCCTTATTTTTATAATGCTAGTTCTAGGCAATAGCTACTAATGTAACACGAAGGTAGTACAGCTTTCCAGGTAGCTGCCTTCCAAATGTCTAACAAATGAATTTCTGTAGAGACGACTTTAGGGGCAACATTGATTTTGCTGTCAGCCGCTAGTTGTTAACAACAGGGGAATCCTTAGTAGGTGTCGTGACAAGGCAAACACAATAAAGTGGTATTTTTTGCACACCCATTGACTTTGGCTGTACCTGTTGTGATATGGCAAACCCAATAACAGCATCTCCTTCTAGTAGGTCCCATGTCACCACGGCGGACTTTGCTTTCAGTTCTGTGATGGTTACATTGACAGGTGCCATTAGTCTGTCTGGAACATAAAAAAGCAATTAACTAGTTTGCAAAAATCATATGACAATATTTTTTTCTCTGTCACGAAAGAAATACAGCTGTTATCATTATTATTAGCATAATTGTTACCCGCAAAATAGAGTGACTTAAAAACGTATGAACAATTGTTGGCATCTAGATTAAGCAAAGGCTGAAAAAAAAACAGTAGCCCATGTAGCTATACATACATGTATTACATGTCACTTGTGATTTTGTGTTTCCATTATAAGAAATGTGCTATTTCAAGCCATTTTATTATGAACAGAAAACAAAGCATACTTTTGTCTCTAAAGAAGTGTCAAGGGGCCTTATCTGTATAAAAGAGAAGTAACCTTGTTCACCTTATGTGGTTATACAATAATCATTGGTCTCAACATGTCTGAGTAACCACAGGCCATATTCATAAAGGTTACCACAAAGTGTGCACTTTCTGAGTTCAAGAAAAGTCCTTGAATAATGCTTGTGCTCTCTATTCACTTAGAAAGGTTACACTAAGTTTACATATGGTGTATACTTTGTGGTAATCTTTATGAATCCGGCCATGTGTTTATTTTGGTGTTCCCTGGAGAATCATCATGTTGTATGGTTGAAACACTTTAGCTAACCCATGCAACACACTGTAGTGTATGGCAGAGTGCAATTTATCTGTAATATAAAAATAAAAACCTTTATGTAGGTTCAAAACACCACAATATAGCAGCAGTAAAATCAGTAAATGAAAGTACCAGAATCTGCTCAGCTGCTTTCATTAACTGGGTCGTTAAAAGTTTAATTAAAAAAAAAAAAAGATTTGTGAATTTTGGGTATACCAAAAACATCTGTATTCTGGGTTTACTCACTGTAAAATATTCTGTAAAGTTAGAATCAGTTAAGTCATTACACATTAGGACACATTACGAAACAATTTATTCTTGAAGTAGCCTGTTACACCAAGCATTACACTGAGTCCCCTTGTTACAAGAAGGTCTGTGGGATTGTTCAAGTTACATAAGCAAATGAGAAACGAATGCCCAGTTCTGAGCCATGAATCAAACTCACAATGCCTATGGACTTAGAAATGTATGCTGGTGTTGAGTACTACTGTAACATTTCTATGTAGCAGAAAGGCCTCTTAAACTGAATGGGTCATTCTGACAGAGGTGGTGTTCCCCCTGTATCTTTGTACTGGCATTGCAGACATTATAAGGTAGAAAGGCCAGTAGTCTGCAGTATCAGTACTAACACAGAGGCTGTGGGGCTAGCTGAGGACGGTATATATATATATATATATATATATATATATATATATATATATATTTATATATATGTGTATATATACATGCAGTCATAGTCATTTTTTCCATGAGTTATGCCTTCCAGACTCAGGAAATGACTCAAATCAACTTTAGTGATGGACTTTGGGCTGCACTCCATTAGAATAACTTCTGACCTTGCCATTTTATTTTATTTATTTATTTATTTGACATTGGTTAACTGGGTTGGTCCAGCTGAGCCAGAAGCCCATTTTCAGTGGAGACCTGAGAAGAAAAGCTCCATAGTAATACAAGCTAAAAAATTATAATTACAAAAAACATAAGATATTACAATACTTGATAACAAAGCAAAAATAAACAAAAATATGTAAGGTAAATCAAATATGTCCACAGTGGTTATAACAAGGCAGTTAAGTATTAATATACAAGATATTTAAAGAGTAGCTACTAAAGTAGAAAATAAAATACACATATTTACATAGATGGCTGCAGCACTGAAAATGGGGTATGACAACAGTATGAAAGAGAAGAAAGAGTCATAGGAGTTGTACATGAAGAAGAAATAAGGATATAATTAAGTAGAGGATGGGGATGAGGGGGTTAGGTAGGGTCATGACAAGGGCAGGACCATGTGTTTAGTAGCTAGTGTTTTAGGTCTTTTTTGAAATGTTTTAAGTATGTGATATATCTTATGTAAGAGGGGAGTTTTTGTCTCTATCATTTTTAGATGTAAGATGTAAGAATTACCTTTCAAACATACACATGCAGGCAGTGCTGTGGGGATGGCTGTCTTTGGAGAATTTTAGCAGCTAAAGGGGGGATAGTCAGTGTTCATCCTATGCCAGGAATAGCAGAATCTCCATAGACTGCTTCAGAATCTCATTACCTGGTCCTGACATTGTGAATATGCTTCACAATTACAGTACTGACCTATTGTCAGATACTGATTACAATGCTATGTCTCCTGTAATGATGTCACATCAAGGAACGTAGTTGGATTTAGTACAGAGTAGGACTACAGAATGCTGGAGACTTTGTGTAACACCCCCCCATTCTTTTTGGATTGTTGGGATTAGTACATACAAAACTAAATCTATTTTTTACAGAAGTGCATGAACCATTCACAGATTCATCCATCCATCCATCCACAACCCCCTTTTCCCCATTTTTTTGCACATGGGGTCAGGGTGCCACTTCAATAGTGCCAATCATCTAGAGCCAAGGTTTACACCACTGCATGCCTAGCCCGGCCCTGGTAGTTCTTCCACAACACACACTTGCATGCACACTCATACCTATGGCCAATTTAGAATGTCCAATCCACCTACTGCATGTCCTTGGAACATGGAATGAAAGTACAGTACCCAGAAGAAACTCACAGGAACAAAGGGAAGACCCACAGATGCTACACAGAAGGCACTCTGGGCAAGAATCGAACTGGCAAACCTCTTGCTGTGAGGCAACAATACTATCCATAGCATCTCTGTGCTGCCCCATTTGCAGATCATCTTGATAAATTTTTCTGTCAGACTACATAGTTACCATCTTGCTACTGAAAACAGTGACATCCATAACATTTTATAATGTGGGTATCATTGCTTCTTTTGCATTTATCAGAAAGCTGATGTTTGCTCTGTAGTCAAATTAAAAAAAACATGGTTGCATGGACAGGGCTTGAGTATATGCCAAGCTTGATGCACCTGTGTTCTTAAAAGCAATAGAACTGGAGAGAAGCATAAAGCCACTTATCTTTCTTAAAATAAGGGTATACTTTGTTTATATGTGATTCAGCTTTGTTTAAGAGAAATCTAAGGCTGGACTTTGTAGTGAAAGTTTTTAAATTTCAGATACATTCTACAAGGTTGGAACATCTTACAGGAGCAAATGTGCAGTCTTTTTTACCTAGCATATGACAGTCACAGTCATCAGCTGATCATATTTTTTAACCACATATTGGCAATAATAAATTTTTTTATTGAAAATCTCACATCTGTCTTTGTTAGCTCAAAAGATAATGCTATTTTGGCCTGCACAGGACCATTCATAAACTGTCAATGTGATCTCTGTTGTTTTTGAATGTCACCAAGACATCGACAATGCCACAAATTCCCTGCAGCACTAAAGCCTTTGCTTTCTATCTAATGGGTGCTGCCACTTCAAGAAACAATATGTTATATTAAAATTATCCTACTGCATGTTAGTGGTTGAAATCTGCCTGGCCATACCTTTCGCCTCATTTTGCAAGTACACCTTTGCGTATGCTTTTGCAAGCATGCAGTATTCATGACATGTTTTCCCTGTTAGGGTTGTAAAAATGCCCTCATGTCATGAAAATGGATATTGTACAATATGTAACACTCAGATAGCAATGAAGGTGAAATACAGATATGAGTATCTCTTGAGTTACTTTTCAGTATTACATGGTCTGTAGACATGACTCATTTACTCCACACCATTGTGCCTTACACAGTGTTACTGTACTTAATTGTGGTACAAAATGTGTCACACTACAACTACATCTGGAGCATCTATATTACGTCGCAATGTCATAACATCGAACACCTAAACATCGACCCGTATTTATCAAAACGCATTTACATGAATTGATGAATACTTATACTTACAGTGCAAAAAACACTTGCCCCACAATCCCACGTAACTAACCTAACCTAAAACAACCCCACCATGTGGGAGGCATCACCCCCCCACACACCCTGACATGGGGATCTGTACCCCCCACACCCCCCTAACTAAATATACCAACTCCAAGATCGCACTACAGTGGAGAAAAGGGCAACACAGTGTAGTTGGCCAAATACATCTTTGCCTTGGAAGTATTCATCGATTCGCATAAATGTGTTTTGATGAATACGGGTCGATGTTTAAGTGTTCGATATTACGATATTTTGACGTAATATAGAACCCATCTGGATAATCTCTGTGAAATTTGTGACTAACATGCTGTTCTAGCTCAGTCTTGGCTTTTGTACTTTTCCTTTTCCCCTTTTTCACAGCAGAAACTTATTTTGCATTTGCTAATAACTGTGACAGCTAGCCTCTTGTGGTCTCCATGCCTCCATTTTGTGGTGGCGTATTTCATATCTTAAAGTCATACTAGTACAGTTCAGTTTTCCTATATACACCTGCCTGAATAATGGTGCCCCTCCTGTTTTGTACATGTGTAGTTTGACACCTGTGCTTCATCATTAAATCACTGGTACCTTGATCTTACATCCAAATGCCACTTTTTCAACAGTATCCATCCTTATTAGTACTTTTGACTTTTTTTTCAGTGCTACATCTGAAAACATTTCCTTATAGTCACTAATAGACAAGGCTGCTCCTCTTTTCAATCCTATGTTCTCTTTCACCCCCACCAATGGAGTAGTCATGTGGCCACTGTTAGTCATATATTTTAAAGCTCTTGTGTACAGAATTTGCATCACTTCTCATTTCTTCGCATTCAATTTCACAGTCTGAACTGCCTACTTCATGCATCTCAGATGCCTTCTATGTATTTTTTCTGTATTTTATGTTTATTTGTACTTTTCTTTACACACGTCCATGTGTGCCATCACTAAATATTGCCATTTTTGCAGCATTTCCTTCAATTTTTTTCTGTAGTAGCACTCAGTGATATTTTGTAGTTTGTTGCAGTGAGAACATGGTGCCTGTGTTTGCTAATGAGTTTATTAGTAGTGCACTCAGTCATATCCAGTTACAACTCAGCCACATCTCATGCTGCTGCTGCTATGGATACCACAATAATTAGTGCATTATCTAATGCTTAATGGTTCTTTGACAACAACTGTTTTTTTTTTGTATATCTTCATCAGAGGTGGAAGAGATGTCTGCATCTTAATGTCACACACACACACACACACACACACACACACACACACACACACACACACACACACACACACACACACACACACACAAAAGACTCCCTGGGATTCAGGTAATTCCTTTCCACCCACACTACTTGCTCAATAAAGATTGGTCAGTTATGGGGAAAGAGACAAATTCCAATTCAGAGAGATGGTCAAGTTGCACGAAGAAACAACTCATTACTGGCTCATTACCATGTCCTTGAATTAAACACGTTCTCTGACCTAATCATGCTAGAGTTTTCCCTAGCATCCCATATAACATGTTAGCAAAAGTACCACCTGCAGGCAAACACACATAGAATCTGACACACACACACACACACACACACACACACACACACACACACACACACACACACACACACACACACACACACACACGCACACATATTTATTCAGCCTCATTCATGACATACAGACCCAACCCACTCAGACACATCTACACACTGACAACCCCCAGCTGCAATGTTTTGCTGAACTTACTTGTACTGCAAGTATTTCCCTAGAAGTGAATGGGTGATCACTATCAAAGATGATGTTCACTTTTCTCCTGGAGTTAAAGTTTTCTTGGCTTTCGATTTTTTGATTAAGGCGGGGACCACAAACATTTTTGTGCGAGAGCACATGGATAATTAGTATTAGCCACTCCATCAGACTGATGCATTAGCATGTAGATTTTTCTGAGAGACTACTGTCTGTGCTAAGACCCCCACAAGGGGAAAACTCATAGTGGAAGACCAGTATAAGAATCCCAAAGGCTTACCGTGATAAGAACATCTTAAATTATAAGGCTTCTGCAGTACAGTAGGCCTTTCTGAGTCCCAGGGACTATGTTGTAATGTCTCAGCCAATCCTCTGCTCAGATAACAGTGCTCTGCCAATCTAAATCCTGCCTTCTAGTAAGACAGATTTCTGCTTACACATGTGTATGCACACCAATGTATAGATAAGTTCACTACTGATCCTGGAAATCATTCTATTTCACAAAGTTACATTTCAGTTTTACTCTTGCAATGGTAAGCTATTAGGTATTCAGATGAAATCTCAGAAGCTTGGATTATGCAAAAAGACCAAAAGGGAACTAGTGATAGAGGACAGATGGATAGAGCTGTGGAAACATAGCAACCTTCAGCCAGGAGAAGAGTGTCAGAAGTGGTTAGCAGTAATAAATGCATTGATGTTTCCAATGTTCTTGTAGTGCTCATGGTTGCGTTCTTGTAGACCATGTAACTGAAAAAAGAACTTCAATCAGTCTGACACACTGAAGATTAGTGTACAGTTTTGATACCGTATAAAATATGTCTCAAAAGTATATCAAGGATTGTTAAGAAAAGAGGCATTACATTGGGACTGCAGCTTGCAACTATTGACTGAGCATGTTATGTGCATCCTTTTACTGCATTTCATAAAGGGAAAGAGTTCTCACAATGCTTTTGTGTGTCACCCAGAAATGTGGGAAATAAAAATGGAAGGCATGCAGGGAGTCCTGTGGAATTCTATGAGACATAGCTGAGGAGGAAATTATATTATTTTGACACTTTACTAGTAGTTCTCTGTTATGTTCTTAGCTTGCAAACCACTTGATTTAAGATGATTTTATGCCAACACATTGGACTCTTGCAATGAGAAGGTCATGTTTCACACTATCAGATACTATGGAAAAGTCCAGAAACTTGTACATACTTCTTACAACTGCTACTACGTTCTGTATTATTTTTATTTCTCTTTCTATGCATCTGGGAGGAGACTGAAACTGGTCTGTTGTGCTTGAGACTTTATCCCAGTCAACTCAGTCAAATAAAATAAAATATTTAGTTGATAAAGCCCTGGTAAAACCATACATACATACTAATATTTCAAGCATGTCTTTCTAGCTTGCTTGCCCATATACCGAAACACTTGTTCCCATAATAAGTGACCAGGCTGTTCTTAAAAATATCTAAACTAGTGTTATCTGTAACACATGTAATCAGTTTACCCAATTTCAGTTCATCTGCATATAGACAGTAGAACACCTCACATGAAAAAATTAGGTCTGAAAGATACAATCTAAACAAATATAGGTTCATAGGTTCGTACTAGGCTATCTGCCCTAGGGCATTTATAAGCCTAGCCAGAGTGTATGTGGCTTACACCACCCCTTAGGATGAGAATACTACGCCCTTTTAGGGTTTAGTTTACTATGCCTCTGTCTAGTAGTGACACAGAGATGACCCCCGGGGTAAACCTACGATCTCCCATCCACTCGTCGAGATTTCTCTTGAATAGAGTCAGTGAGGGGCTCTGCCTAACATGGACTGGGATTCTGTTCCAGAGTGTAGGGAGCCTCTGGGTTATGAATCTGTCCCTCCAGCACGTTCTATTTATTTCTGTGTTGAGGTTTAAGTCACTTGTTCTCGTGGCTCTGATGGATTTGGATTTTCTGAGGTGGAGCATGTCCATTAATTCAGGATTGGACATGGCCTTGTACGTCAGGCACAGATCACCTCTGAGTAGGTGGTATGCGACTGAATAGAGCTGGAGTCTTTTCAGTCAGGCAGCATATGACATATGTTTAAGACCCTTTATCCTCTTGGTGAGGAACTTTTGGGGTCTTTCCAACTGCTGCAGGTGTCGGGTGAGATACATCCCAAATGGGGCATTGTACTCAATCATTGGCCTGATAAGAGAAGAGTACAGGGGCACAATGACCTCTCTTGATCTAGATGTGAAACCCTTCATGATAAGGTGGGCAATATAGAAGGTCTTCCTAACCACTTTGGCAATGTGAGTGTCAAATGAGAGGTTACTGTCAACCTGGGTCCCTAGGTCCCTGATTACCTCTTCCGTGCCAATGGATTACCGCCTATGTGGTAATTTGTCGGTACCTTGTTTTTCCCAAAGGGTATGACTATACATTTTTGGCGTTCAGCTTAAGGCCATGGCTCTGGCACCAATTATCTGTTTCTATGAGGCCTCTCTGAAGGATGTTTGTGTCCGCTGGAGTATCAATTATGGCGCCCAGTTTGCAGTCATCTGCAAACTTTGTCAGCCACAATCCTCCTATGTTTGCCTGTACCTCGGAAAAATAAATGCCGAACAAGAGGGGTCCCAGGACTGAGCCCTGTGGGACACCGCTTGTGACTGGCTTAGAGTCTGACATAGCTCCAGCAACTCTGACCCTGTGGGTTCTGTCCTTGAGCCAGTTTGCAACCCATCTTGTGACATATGGGTTTACATTTAAGCTGGTGAGTTTGTCTATGATGCCCGAGTGGGGTATTGTGCCAAAGGCTTTTGCAAGGTCAAGGTAGGCTGTGTGAACTGCCTTACCCTCATCAATGGCCTTAGTGACTGTTTCAAAAAATTCGACCAAGTTCAAAAGGCAGGATCTGCCCTTGACAAAGCCAAATTGGGTAGGATCCAATGTCTGTAGGACCCCAATGTCTTTGTTTATGAGTTCCATAATGATCCTCTCCATAGCTTTGCAGACCAGGCTCATCAAGCTTATGGGGCGGTAATTTCCAGGGTCCGTAGAAGCACCGCCTTTGTGAAGTGGGACCACTGTTGCCGTACGCCACTCTTTGGGCACGTATCCTGTGGTAAGGCTAAGATTAAACAGCAGCCTTATGTGTGGGTTTAGTTCCTCTTGGAGTTCATGTAGCACACAGCCCAGGACACCATCCGGTCCCATTGATGCTGTGTTTTTAGCTTTAGAGAGGGCGGCTCTCACCTGGGCATCTGAGATGTTAGGGAGGCTACACCCTGCTGGGATAGTTATTTCTCCTTTTGGGGGGGAGGAGAAATTTGCACTGAACCTGTCTGCCAGAATGTTGGCAATGTCAGTGGGTTCAGTGTATTTTGTGTCATTTTGGACTAACTCTGAGCATATCTGGGAGTTTCCACCCAGGTTTCTAACATAGCTAAAGAAGGCCTTGTGATTGTCTTTTGTGTCATTTGTGATTTTTCTCTCAAAGTTGGCCTTGGATGATTTTATGAGTGATCGTAGTTTTTTGCTAGTACTGATCAGAGATGCCTTCCCTTTTAGGGATTTTGCTATGTCATGTAGTAGCTTCCTCCTTCTGTTGTAAAGTTTGTTTATGGCTGGGGTCCACCAGACCGGTCGCCTGCCTTTGGGGGAATAGGTCTTGGTTTTATTTGGGATTGCATGATCCATGCATTCTTGAAGGTGCCCATAGAAGGCATTTGCAAAGGATTCAGCAGTGTGGGTTGTGGTTTCCACTGGCCCAGGGGCCTTGAAAGATACCACTTCAGTCTTAAGAAGTGTGAAGTTTGCTTTTGAGAAGTTCTTCACTGTGGTCTTTTGTGCAGGGGTGGGACGGGATGTGGATTTCCAGTGAGATTAATTTATGGTCTGATCTTACCAAAGAGGGATGTACTTCCGGTGTGGAGCATTTTGTCCCCATGTTTGTGATGATCAGGTCTAGTATATTGTCTCCTCTTGTGGGAATGGTGACTAGTTGTTCCATTGCATTTGAGTTTATGAATTCTAAGAACCTTTGGGCTAGGGTGTTGGGGCTTGAGTAATGTTCCCAGTCTATGTTTGGGTAGTTGAAGTCTCCCAAAATGATGGTATTTGGAGAGACATTCATACTCTCCAGTGTCTTCAGGAGGGCTGTGTGGGGTTCCTGAGTTTGAGAGGGTGGTCTGTAGCATGCTATAAACTGTAAGGCAGTTTTGCCTATAGTTAGTTGCACCTGGATAGTCTCCGATGCTTCGTGCGTTGCCACTAACCTGGAGGTGTGGGTATCTTTGATGAAAATGGATACCCCCCCTCCTTTTGTGGTTCTGTCCAAGTTTTGGGGCTGAAAAGCATGATATGAGGTAAAACCTGATAGTGCTGGGGTGCTCTCAGGAGCCTTGAACCAGGTTTCAGTCACTGCACAGACATCGATGTTCTCCATATTGAGGAGGGCTTCGAGGGCGTGCATCTTGAGGTTTAGACTTCTGGCATTGAGCAGCATTACCCTTACTTTTTTTCCACTTGTGTTTTCTAGGGAGGTAGGTTTGTCATTTGAGCCTTGCCTAAAAAAGGCACTATGGGGGTGGCAAGAGCCTTGGCCAATATCCGGAAGCCCAGGGGTGACAGGTGCAAACCATCCCTTGCGAAGCAGCGTGGCTTGTCAAGCATGTCATCCCAAGCAGACAGACACTGGATCCCCTTAGAATGACACCAGTAATTAAGCCAATTGTTAAAACTGATCATTTTGTCTTTGTACTGTGGCATCATTCTTGGTGAGGGTAAGATGCTGCTCAGGGTCAGGGTCATACCAGCCTGGGCTACATAATCAGAGAGCTCCTCTATGTCTCTTTTCATGTAGTCCAGGGAGGTATGTCTCAGGTCGTTCACACCGGCATGTACAATGACTGAGTCATATTTGTACTTGCTGTGGAGTGACCTGAGTGCTTGTGTTATGTGGCGGATTCTAGCTCCCGACAGGCAGCTTACTGTGACCCTCTCCTTGTTCAGTCTGGTGAGCGGGACGTCAGTGTGCCTGACTATGGAGTCACCTATTACAAGTGAGTCTGGCATGTTGTTTGGCCTTAAGGGCTGTGACTGTTTAGCACACTGACTTTGTGAACTATGTGTTGCATTTGCTATGTCTTGAGGTGGTGGTTGCTTGGGTGTCTGCTTTGGAGGCCTCTGTTGTTTTGGTAGATTTTTTATCAGCGCCTCCGAGTATGTTTTTGTGTGTTTATGTGTTTGGTTTGCAGTTGTGATAGTTCTATGTGAGACTGGGTTTGTGGTGTCCGTGGTTACCTTCTCCTCCTGACTGGTCTTGCCAGTACTGAATTGAGAGAGCTCAGCCTCCAGTTTGGCTATATAGTTGCATCTCTCGCATATATTTGTGTTTGTTGGGCCAAGAACAGAGCCCTGTAGGACACCCTGACTGTAACCAAGGATTTCATCTGTCTAGTTGTTGTCACTTGCCATGTCCTATTTGTAAGCCATGCAGCTATCCATCTCATCAAGAGTAAATCAATACCTAGTTGTACTAATTTATTGATCAGTGTTTTGTGCTGAAGTTAACGCTATATAAATTACATCACAGCACAATTTTTAATTCATAGCTGTCATTATATTGTTATAAAACACCATGTTACAGGTGGTAATAGATCTGCTTTCAATATATGCATGTTAATATATGGTTTCAAGTCTCAACCTATCCAGTTCTGACAATAACTTATCCAATATTACCTTCTCTATTATTTTTCCACAACATGAAAGTAGACTTAAGGGTCTATATGACTCTGGGTTTGTCCTACTCCCCTTTCCTTTAAAGACAGGTTTAATAAGTGCATGTCTCCAGTTTTGAGGAATCTCCCCATATTTATATAACTTAGTGAATAACAGTGTGAAGATTGGGGAAAGATGGGTGAAGGCTGCCAGCCTAGTCAAATAGAATTTGATACATAATTCTTATCTCAAAGTGTGGGTGTGTGTCAGCTACTTGGGCAGGGACACGAAGCACTGGTTGGACAGAGAGGGTACTGGAGGTTAGCTTGCCAGCTAGGCTGAGATCTGGACCCTATAGCTTTGCCAGTGGGGAATCTTATTGGGGACCTGGAGAGCATGGGAGCAACCAGCCCCAGACTGACTGTGATCTCTGTGTGCACTTAAGGGAAATTGTACTTTACTGTGTGCATTAGTTATCCTTTCCTCTTCTATGAGACAACCTCCCTGGTGTTAGTGGTGAGGATTGAGGCTCCTTGATTGCTGGGCCAGGGCATGGTCATCACAAGTGGTGGCAGTGGTTGGGATAATATATCTTCATAAGTGGTGGCAGCTGTTGGGATAGGATATCCTCACAAGTGTTTGGCAGTGGTGTGGGTAGAGTGAATCCTATAGCTTATGTACAGTGATCTCTGAAAGTGTTTTGCACTCTAAATCAGCCATGCAGAGTATACTCTGAGTTCAGATGACAATTGTTTTATTTCTTTTCTTAGCTTAGTTAGTCAGGGTGAGCAGGCAGCATGTCAGCACAGGAATATGGAAAGCTGACAAGGAGCCAGCTGGTGGAGATGTGCCAGGCTAGGGGACTGGTAAATTGAAACCTGACTGAGGCAGACCTGATTGCAGCCTTGGTTACAGCTGCATCAGAAAACAGCATCCAGGAGGACAATCAGACTGGCAGTGGAGATACGATATCCTCAGAGAATGGACAGCTCAACCTTTCTTCAGTGGACTTAAAAATCCAGCTGGAGCTAAAGAGACTTGAGTTGGAGGCCAGGCGTTTGGAGATAGAAGCCGAACAAGAGGAGCATCAGAGGAAGCATGAGAGGGAAATGCTGAGTCTTCGCCAGAGTCATGGAGGTAACGGGGAAGGGAGTAACTGGACCACAGAAGCACAACAGGTCAGTAAATTTCTTCCGTAATTTAAAGAGGGTGATATTTTTGATAGTTTCATTCACATGTTTGAAAGGGTATGCAAACAGTATAGTGTTGACCAAAGGCTCTGGGTACGGTTCCAGACCCCCTTACTCCATGGGAAAGCTGTAACTTGTATATCACAAATGCCTGACTCTGTCTGTTTTGATTATACTGCTGTAAAGAAATGTCTGTTACAATATTTTAAGCTAACACCTGAAATGTATAGGAAAAAGTTTTGTGAGCATAGACGCAAGGCAGATGAAAATGTATGTGAATATGTTGTTGAACTTAGCACTTATTTTCATAGCTGGGTGAGTGGATATCAGGTCACCACTTTTGAAGGGCTGGCAGACCTTTTGGTGAGGGAACAAGTCCTTAGCACTTTGCCTGAGGACATGAGGATCTGGTTAGTTGATAGACAATGTGCTACTTCAGATGAGTTTGGGAAAAAGGGAGACCTATACCTGGCCAGCAAGGCAGCCCTGCACAGGAAGGGGACCCCCAGTACTGCTCATGGGTCTAAAGGAACCCATGGTGGGCAGCACAGACTGCCCCAACAGAATCTGCCAGTAGCAGGGGAAGCCACTAGTCCAGGTACACGTCCAGGAGCTAGGGTTAAATGTTTTGAATGCAACCAGTGGGGCCATGTGGCATACAGGTGTCCATGGAGGCAAGGTGGGGAACCAAAGGTGAGGGAGCCAGTAAATGGGAAAGACAAAATGCCAATAGTGGGTTGTCTTGAGACAAGTGGGGTATGGAACTACCATCCTGCAGATGTCTTGAGAGGGAAGGATTTGGATGAGGCAGCACTATGTACTCACCAGCTACATGCAGTGAAGTTAGAAGACAAGCATGTGGGTTTGGTAGCCTGGGGGAGACCCAGACAGACTGTATACTTGCAGCCAGGACTACTGAGGTGGTTACGTCAGGGAGGGAGCTGCTCTGTAGCAGTGAGACTGAAGGTGAGCCACAGCTGCTTGTGGGTACTGATGCTCCCTTGGACAGGGTAACTGCAAAGGTAGAGGTGAGTACTTGTACCCAGGCTGATAGTGAGGCACCACTGTCAGAGGATGCCAGACGTCCTGTGGAAGGGGAGCTGGGAAGGGTTACAAGGAGGGAGTTGAGACAGGCTAGCTCTCAGACCCTACATTGCAAGGCCTGAGGCAGGTAGCTAGGGAGGCACCTGATTCTCAAGGGAAGGGGAAATCTGTATACTGGGACAAAGAGTTACTATACAGAGAGTAGACCCCTGAGGGAGGGCTAAAAGGTGAAAGAGTACAGCAGTTGGTAGTGCCTAGAGCTTACCATCTGGAGCTTCTAGCTATAGCCCATGATATTCCCTTTGCAGGTCATATGGGCATAAAACATACAAAAAGGCATATTATGCAAAACTTCTATTGGCCTGGAATTTCCAGAGATGTAGCAGGGTACTGCAAGACCTGTGAGCAGTGACAAAAGGTAGGCAAGGCAGGAGACAAGGTGAGAGCTCCTTTGATGCCTTTACCTGTAATTGAGGAGCCATTTCAGAGGGTAGCTATGGATATTGTGGGTCCTCTGAGTACCCCAAGTTCCACAGGGAAAAAGTATATCCTAGTTGTAGTGGATTATACTACACGATACCCTGAGGCAGTGGCTTTGTCCTCCATTGAGGCAGAGAAGGTGGCAAATGCTTTGTTAGAGGTTTTCAGCAGGGTAGGTTTCCTAAAATAAATACTAACTGACCGAGGTGCCAGTTTTATGTCAGACCTGCTGGCTTGTCTGTGGAAGTCCTGTGGGGTGATGCACATGAAGACCACCCCCTACCATCCCCAGACTAATGGTCTTGTTGAGAGGTTAAACTGTACAATCAAGTCCATGCTACAGGCATTTGTAGATCAGTTTAAGAGGGAGTGGGACAAATATTTGCCCCATCTGTTGTTTGCTTACAGAGAGGTTCCCCAGGAATCCACAGGTTTTTCATCCTTTGAGTTGTTGCATGGGCATAGGGTGAAGGGACCTCTAGATTTAATTTGAGATGAGTGGGAAGGTGAGTGTGAGTCTCCCAAGGAGTCTGTTGTGGCATACATCCTAAACCTCAGGACAAAGCTCAGGGAACTCATGGCCTTGGCCCAGGAGAACCTGGCAGAAGCCCAACAACAGAAAAAGGTGTGGTATGGCAGTAATGCTCGAGCTAGAGAATATACTGTGGGGCAGCAGGTAATGTTTCTCATTCCTGTCAGACACAACAAGCTGCAAGCAGCTTGGGAGGGAACCTACAAGGTGGTAAGAAAGGTAAGTGATGTTAACTACATGGTGGAAGTGCTAGGCAGATGGCAGGAGCACAAAGTGTACCATGTTAACATGATGAAACCTTACCATGATAGGGAGACCCTTGTGCTAAGCATTTGCAGTGATTTGCAGGAGGAGTCTGAGGGAGATCTGGGGACTGATCTCCTCAGTGAGGCTCGGGGTGACACCTCGGTGGAAGGGGTAGCAATATCCCAGCAGCTATGTCCTACCCAGGTTCGAGAAATCCGAGCAGTGTTGCAGGAATTTGGGGACGTGTTCACTGGGAAACCAGGGTGCACCCACCTGCTGCAGCACCAGGTGGATACACGACCCAAAAAGCCTATTAGGCAGGCCCCTTATAGGGTGCCTGAGAGAGTCAAACAGACTCTGAGGGAAGAGGTACAGAAGATGTTGGAACTAGGGGTGATTCAAGAGTCCAACAGTCCCTGGGCCTTGCCAGTAGTGTTGGTGCCAAAGAAGGATGGCAGCACCAAGTTCTGAAGGGATTACAAGAAATTAAATAGTCACACAGAGTCAGATGCTTACCCCATGCCTAGGACAGATGAGGCCCTAGAGCAGCTGGGTCGGGCTAAGTATCTTACAACCATTGATCTTACTAAGGGTTACTAGCAGGTGCCCTTGACTCCCAGTGCTAGAGAGAAGTCAGCCTTTCTGAC
Organism: Protopterus annectens; assembly: GCF_019279795.1. Classification (NCBI taxonomy): domain Eukaryota; kingdom Metazoa; phylum Chordata; order Ceratodontiformes; family Protopteridae; genus Protopterus; species Protopterus annectens. The sequence continues at coordinate 971,382,710 of NC_056727.1, read as the reverse complement.
TCCTTTTGGCTTGTATGAGTTCACAAAGATGCCCTTTGGGAAGAAGAATGCCCCAGCAACTTTCTAGAGGCTGGTGGATAATATCCTAGCAGAAGCAGGAGATTTTGCTCTTGCTTACCTAGATGATATTGCCATCTACAGCCATTCCTGGCTAGAGCACCTTCAGCATGTCAGGGAGGTGCTGGGCAGACTACAGTGGGCAGGGTTGACCATTAAGCTGAGCAAATGTCAGGTGGGTATGGCAGAGGTCTCCAACCTAGGACATAGAGTAGGGAGTGGTAAGATAAGGCCACAACCTGCCAAAGTGGAAGCTATTCGGGCATGGCCTGCACCTGTTACCAAAAAGCAGGTGAGGGCATTCTTAGGGACAGCAGGGTACTACAGAAAGTTTGTCCCTAGTTATAGTACCATAGCTGCTCCCCTCACAGACCTGCCAAGGAAGAACCGGCCAGATAAGATAGTGTGGACTCCAGTATGTGAGCAGGCATTTCAGAATCTTAAAGAAGCATTGGGAGGACCCCTGTGTTAGCAAATCCAGATTACAGCAAATAATTAGTTGTGCAGGTGGATGCTTCGAACCATGGGGTGGGGGCTGTACTTAGCCAGATTTCTTCAGAGGGGGAAGAGCACCCAGTGGTTTATCTCAGTTGTAGGCTCCAACCCAGGGAGGAATGCTATGCAGCTGAAGAAAAGGAATGTCTAGCCATAGTGTGGGCATTGCAGAAACTTCAGCCTTATCTGTATGGAAGAAAATTCAATGTAATCGCAGATCACAACCCTCTAATATTCTTAAACAGAGCTAGTCAGCAAAATGCCAAACTGCTAAGATGGAGCGTGGGGTTGCAAGCATATGATACATCAGTACAGCACCACAGTGGGAGTAGCAATGCTAATGCAGATGGGCTCTCAAGACAGGGAATGGGGTGAGGTATCCTCAGATTGACCTAACCCTCTCAAGCGGCGTTTCTCAAGGGTCACTTGAAAAACTAACTTGAGTTCTCCAGGGGGGAAGAGATGTGAATATTGGGGAAAGATGGGCAAAGGCTGTCAGCCTAGTCAAATAGAATTTGATACATAATTCTATCATTTGTATAAATAAATGTAAAATACACGCTTGTGTTCTTAAATGAAAGAAAACACTGTAAAATGTGAACTTCAAGATTGTTGCAACATTGCCATCTGCTGTAAGGAAAATCAAGCCAAGCATTTCAAATGTTCTTTGAAATTACAATTATCTAAAAAAAGTGGTGCCGAAGCATCTGCTGAACACATTCTTTCTATTGTCTTAATTTAAGGAATAATTGTTAGAATATACATGTGAAATGTCTTTTATTGTAGTTTCCTGAGCAGGTGTTAGCTTGCTAAGTAATGCAGTTTGTTTGCCTGGGAACTCCAGACGAAGTGTCAGATGCAATGTGAATAATGGGAAAACCTAAGTGTCAAAATGATGTAATTTGGGAGGGCCTTAGCAGAGCTGTTTGTTAGTGCTTTAAAAACTACTGTTCAGTGAGAGACTATAAACATTTGTCTTGGACCATCAACTCAGCACTACTTATGCTCTTTATATCTGTAAGTAGGATTACAGCACTGTATGTTCTCTTAAGAATGGCTAAAAATTAGAAAGTTAGATTAAGTGTTTTTCTTTGACATCAGACCTGTCCTACTGTATTATTTTAAGTTTCTGTGTGATCTCTGAACTCTCAGAGATCTCTGTGGTGTAGTAGTACTGTCTTGTGTTTTAATTATTTATTATTAAATATTTTAAAAACCTTTACCTGTGGCTGGTTTGTGTAGAGATAGGCTCTGGAGTACATTGCATATTTATACAGGATGGTAATAGGCCACTCTAAGCCTTAGACTGAATAGTCACATTACCAATTGGATAATAATATTGCACAGTAATAATTGGACACCCTTTCAAGGGCCTTTGGGTAGCTGATAATTATTAAGCTGGTGGTGGCAGTAATTACTGCCATATAGTCTGGGTAAAGGGGCACAGCTGGAGAATCTGTGTCAGTCTTTCTCAGGAGTGTCTATGAAGTTGTATAAATACTTATCTCAAAGTGTGGGTGTGTGTCAACTACCTGGGCAGGGACATGAAGCACTGGTTGGACAGAGAGGGTACTAGAGGTTAGCTCACCAGCTAGGCAGAGATCTGGATCCTATAGCTGTGCCAGTGGGGAGTCTTATTGGGTACCTGGATAGCAAGGGGGCAACCAGCCCCAGACTGACTGTAATCGCTGTGTGCACTTAAGGGAAATTGTACTTTACTGTGTGCATTAGTTATCCTTTCCTCTTCTATGAGACACCCTCCCTGGTGTTAGTGGTGAGAATTGAGGCTCCTTGATCGCTGGGCCAGGGCACGGTCTTCACAAACAGATATAATGGTACGGTAAGTTCTTGCTGAAGTGTTATCAGGTCATTGGTACTAATTCTGTCTCCTCCCTGTGCCATGACTATATGCATATTTTATTACTATTTTATCATCAAGGGGGAAAGCAAGCAATGAAACACTGCAAAATAATCTTTTTATATCAGTAATTTATATGGTTGCAATTTCTCAGAGTCACTGTTACATACTGTGGAAAATTTAGATTTTTTAGTATGTGATTAATTGTCATATAGCCTAAGCATCTTTTAATGTTCCCCAACTAAGATACAATGATTTCCAAATGGAATGCATTGCTTGGTATTTAAAAATAAAGATGTTTGTTGCCATCAGTATAGTTTCTTCAGTATTGGCATAAAATTAGTCATTGACAATTTGATTAGTCTTTCCTTTGTTCAATGTGAGATTGCAATTTGTGTATGTAAAACAAGACATGTATAAGCATTCAGTGTGGTTCTTACAGGAAACCTTACTAAGAGAAATATAAATTGTGCTTGTTTGTTTGTTACTTGAGTAGACAGAATTGTGTAATGTAATGAACTACTTGGGGGGAAAAATATATGTGTATATATATATATATATATATATATATATATATATATATATATATATATATGGATCTACTTCATTTGCCCTAACTTCCGATTGACCGACACCCATTTGCCTGACCCCATTTGACCAAAATTTAATTTGACCGAAATTTCATTTGACCGACACTTCATTTGACCGACAAGTACTATTGGCAAGTAAATGGGATATGCTCCCTTCCCCACTGTAGTGCGACCCTGGAGTTAGAATATATAGTTAGGGGGGGTGTGGGGGGCCGTGGGAGGGGTGAAGCCCCCCACTTACTTTTGTTTTACTAAGCAATATTAAAGCAAAACTAAACAATATAATATGAAATTAAGTGGGGGGCTTCACCCCCACACCCCCCCATTGTGGGGTGCTGTGCCCCCACACTCCCCTAACTATAGATTCTAACTCCAGGGTGGCACTACAGTGGGGAAGGTGGCATATCCCATTTACTTACCAATAATACTTGTCAGTTAAATGAAGTGTCCATCAAATGAAATTTCGGTGAAATGAAATTTCAGTCATTTGGTGTCAGGCAAATGGGTGTCAGTCAATCGGAAGTTAGGGCAAAGGAAGTAGACCTATATATATATATATATATATATATATATATATATATATATATCATCATCATCATCTTCTTTCGGCTGTTCCCCACCACAGCAGATCACCTGTTTCCATTTCTTCCTGTCCTCTGCATCTTGCTCTGTCACACCAACCACCTGCATGTCCTCTCTCACCACATCCATAAACCTTATCTTAGGCCTTCCTCTTTTCCTGTTACCTGGTAGCTTCATCCTTAGCATCTTTTTCCCAATATACTCAACATCCCTCCTCAGCACATGTCCAAACCAATGTAATTGTGCCTCACTGGCTTTGTCTCCAAACCTTCCAACCTGGGCTGACCCTCTAATATACTTATTCCTAATCCTGTCCATCCTCGTCACACCCAGTACAAATCTTAACATCTTTAATTCTGCCACATCCACCTCAAACTCCTGCCTTTTTGTCAATGCCACTGTCTCCAACCCATATAACATAGCTGGTCTCACTACCCTCTTATAGACCTTCCCTTTCACTCCACTGCGGCTTCACTGACTATATATAAAGTCAGTGAAGCCGCAGTGGTGCAGCGGTAGCGTTGTTGCCTCACATCAAGAGGTTCTCCTGTTCGATTCTCGGCTGGAGTGCCTTCTGTGTGGAGTCTGCATGTCCTCCTCGCGGTCGAATGGCATTTGAAAGACATGCATGAATGGGTGTGCTTTGTTGAAGGTTGGGCGTCGGGCTGGCAACTCAGCACCATAAAAACAAAATCTACTGCCAATCGTTAGCGGACTGGAGTTCCGCTGTGGCGACCCCTAACCAGGAAAAGCTGAAAAGACAAATAAAAAAAAAAAAACATATAAAGTCAGTGAATAATGTCTTGCTTGTAAGGGAAGCATTCCATAACCTAGTAAAGTATTGTGCCACTTTTTTATCATTGCTATTTGTGCTCAGTATTAGGTTCTCTGATATGGTTTTTGCACCCTCAGTAGTGCATTCAGGGTATGGACTGTCAATTGCGACTGAACAGACACAGCGTTATAGACCAGGCAAACTTTACCTTTGAGTAACCTGCAAGAAACATTATCTAAGGACAATTTAAAAGTTCCTTATTTACTGATTGTATTGACACTCAGGCACCATATTTAAACAAAAACAGCATATTAACTGATTTTCATTTTATCTTATTATTGAACCTACAACTACAACTAAAGGCCTGGGAAAAACGCAAGGATAAGTGCTCTAGCCATGCTGATTTTCCCTCAGCTTGTTTATTAGTATTTTTCAGTACTATTTATGGGACTGAGATAATAATCATCACACTATTATACTCCTACCTCTTGTGATATAAATATGAGGACACATCTAGGATAAGCTGTGTAAATGCAGCCCAGAACGGGGGCTTGCTGTTTGAGCTACGTTATTTAGAACAGCCCCCACAGCTGAAAATAATTGATTAGAAAATGACAACTGTACCTAGTAACTATATAGAATTAGACTGGCCTTCAGATTGCTGCACATAGTAATGGTTCCTCAGAATATTGTATTAATTGCTGGTGCTGTTCATTTTGTTAGATTATTACAAAACCATGGCTTCCTGTTTGTCAGCCATTAATGAAAACACAGTGCATTAGTCAGCGTGCATCCCCTCATAAGACTGTGAGTAATGTTTATGTGTATTCCCGCAACTGGGAAATGTAGAATAAACTACCACCACTTAAGATAAATGAGCCTCCGTTTTGTTTTCTATCCTCAACTGAAAGTAAGGAAGACATGGGGAGAATAAACCAGAGACAGGAAACGAATGTCAGACCATAAACATATCTGAATTAGAAATTCAGCTTGACATAGTAACATGAAATAAGTACTAAACCCATTTACTATAAACTTTTTACAATTAGAAATAAAAGGTTTGGAATATTATTTGTTTGATAGAGAAGCATGTTTAAGAAATGCATGCAGTTAAAGTGTGCGATAGGGACAGACTTTAGGGTTACGGGCGGGTTAAGTGAGTTAGTGTTAGGGCGCGGGTTAGGTGAGTGTGCAATAGTGATGGACCTTAGGGTTAGGTTTTGGGTTAAGGTTAGTGCATAGATAGTTGTGTATGTAAGGTTTAGTGTAGGTTTGTAAGGTTTTTGGTGTGCTTGTGTTGTGTGTGTGTTTTACGGAAAAGGTATTTGTTTTGTTTTGTTGATTGTCGGGATTGTGGTTTGTCGGGCATGTGAAGTTTCGTGTTTTTGAACTTTCGGTTTTGTGGTGTCGGTTATCTTGTTGTCGGTGTTTTTGTGTGCCGGTGTTTTCAGGTATACCCATATATATATATATATATATATATATATATATATATATAGAGAGAGAGAGAGAGACACACACACACACACACACACACACACACACACACACACACACACACACACACACACACACACACACGCACACGCACACATATATACACATGCACGCATTTATATATATGGTCTATATTGTTCTGCTGAGTTGCCAGCAGGTTCATCAAAATGCAACTCAGAAAAAAAAGAAACACTGAAACTCATCCCAGTGAATCTAGGTGTCCTGCAAATGGGCAAGTCCTTCAGGTTACAGGGAAATTTATAATAGAGCTTTTTGGCTAGGCTTGAAAAGGTCTACAGATCAATTTATTTATTTATTTGATATTTTTTACAGGGAAAGTCTGACTGGGCCAGAAAGTGCAAATTTTCAGTGGAGGCCCGGGGGGATAAAGCTCCATAGTCACAATCGTTCAAAAATCAAGTACAGATATTTTAAATCACAAAGTATCATTTGTGGGGGGGGGGGGGGGCGACTCACCCAGATGCTGTATATCCAGTGATTGTTGCTTTTATTGTGTTTTTTTTCAATCTGTCAGTAATTTGTTAAATAGTTGTTGATTGATTGACATGAACTCCTTTGATTTGCCTAATTGGAGAGTTGTTAGTAAAATATTTATTTTTTTGGCATTGAAATTCCCGGAGCTAGAGACTTTGATTTGCCTAATTTGAAACTTGTTGATTAGGGCTTTTTGTGAACTGAGGCAAAGGATTTTATTTATTAAGCATTTCTTAGTCTGAAGATCCACTCAAAACTATTAGCCCTGAAGTCAGGTTTTTGTATCAGAACTGAGCATTGCTGCTAGAGAAGCTTGCTTTATGTATAGATTGAACTGTTTTTTCTTTCGCCTGTCTTTACAACTTTTCTATTTGTTCCATGGCAATGTTAGCTTGCTTTTTGTTTCATTAACAAAACCACAGTTTTCAAGACTTCTTTAGTATGTCTACTGTTTAAAATATCACATCTGTTGGAGAATATAAGCAATTGAAACATCACACATAAATAGTAAAGTTCTTATAGCACCTGTCACTGTCAAGCAGTGAGAATAACTTCTTGTGGCAAATAAAAATAATTATTTATTTTCCTTCTGCTGTTTTCCTAGTCTTGAACTATGATCTTACTTCTGCAGGGTTCCCAGAGCTCTGCAGTCCAGAGATGTACCAGTGTCCCATATGAGACGCTTGTGGTCCATGTGATGACCAGAGTAGCACAGCTGCTGCAGACAATAGCCACTATTGCTGCTACATGAATGGTAGTGGTAGATAAAATGAGGCCAAGCAAGGCCTACTCTTCTATTAAAGCCTCTTGTTAGTGAATCAGACCTCAAACCCTGTCTGGTGATGTTTGAGGGTATAGTGAAGTAGAAAGGTTAGGATCAGTCCAGTTAGCCATGAACTCTGGCAACTAAGCGCACAGGGGAGACCCTCCATATTTACATGAACATGCCTAGTTCAGACTGTAGTGCTTTTGATATAGTAAGCAAATGTCTGCCAGTAAGGGTAGGACTCACCCTTAAGATGCAAGCCCTTAAATTTTATGATTTGACTTTTTCTAGAAACAAAATAATAAGAGCACAGTTGTTTAAACTAAAGCATATTATATATATTTATTTAATTAGTTATCCTTTGTTGACAGGATTAGTTGCACTGGGCTAGTGGCCTTTCAGAGAAGACCTGAGGTGGTAGTTACACTACTTGGGGAAATTTGCCAGGACTTCAAGGAACATACCCTACTTTTTTCAGTAGGTACTGTGGCATCTTTTACATCCACCTGAGCTACAACCATTTCAAGCAGATGGGACCTTAGTTTAATGTTCCATCCAATGGATGAGTACATAAAAGCAATTAGTCATGTGAAATAAAATCAATAAGTAAATAAAATACATTCTCTCTCTAAAATTAACAGTTTGGTTTTATGATAAGTGTATATTAGATTATTTGAAAGCACAAGGCAAGCTATATAAAACACAACTGATAGTATGTCCTTGACTGCATTCTGTCAGTAGTATCTGCTTAGAGCAGAAAGGAAATCTGAATGGCTATGTACTTATGCACACCCAGTGTTCATTTGAAGGAGAACTTGAAAACCAGATCATCAGTGGTAAACTCTGAGTGTACTTCTACAGGTACACTAGTCTGTTGAATGCTAAATCAGAGAAGAACACATCATTTTGTGGTTACACATTTTGCACTACTTATTTGAAGTGCAAGGAACAATTGTCCAGGCCCTGTACTAGGTTGTGTTGTCTCACTGAGGGCTAAAGTTCAAACGATACTCTAGGGTATGTAGACTTGCTGAAGGCCCTAGTCAAATAGCCTTCTACTTACTCGTTCACTGAATATTGGACTATCAAAGACGTGTTTTAACTACTGTATATAACTCAACTGTGCTGCTGAAACTGTTATTGTTTAACCCTACTGTAAGGTTTTTGGTGTGCTTGTGTTGTGTGTGTGTTTTACGGAAAAGGTATTTGTTTTGTTTTGTTGATTGTCAGGATTGGGGTTTGTCGGGCATGTGAAGTTTCATGTTTTTGAACTTTCGGTTTTGTGGTGTCAGTTATCTTGTTGTCAGTGTTTTTGTGTGCCGGTGTTTTCAGGTATACCCATATATATATATATATATATATATATATATATATATATATAGAGAGAGAGAGAGACACACACACACACACACACACACACACACACACACACACACACACACACACACACACACACACACACACGCACACGCACACATATATACACATGCACACATTTATATATATGGTCTATATTGTTCTGCTGAGTTGCCAGCAGGTTCATCAAAATGCAACTCAGAAAAAAAAAAGAAACACTGAAACTCATCCCAGTGAATCTAGGTGTCCTGCAAATGGGCAAGTCCTTGAGGTTAGAAGGAAATTTATAATAGAGCTTTTTGGCTAGGCTTGAAAAAGTCTACAGATCAATTTATTTATTTATTTGATATTTTTTACAGGGAAAGTCTGACTGGGCCAGAAAGTGCAAATTTTCAGTGGAGGCCCGGGGGGATAAAGCTCCATAGTCACAATCGTTCAAAAATCAAGTACAGATATTTTAAATCACAAAGTATCATTTGCGGGGGGGGGGGGGGGGGCGACTCACCCAGATGCTGTATATCCAGTGATTGTTGCTTTTATTGTGTTTTTTTTCAATCTGTCAGTATTTTGTTAAATAGGTGTTGATTGATTGACATGAACTCCTTTGATTTGCCTAATTGGAGAGTTGTTAGTAAAATATTTATTTTTTTGGCATTGAAATTCCCGGAGATAGAGACTTTGATTTGCCTAATTTGAAACTTGTTGATTAGGGCTTTTTGTGAACTGAGGCAAAGGATTTTATTTATCAAGCATTTCTTAGTCTGAAGATCCACTCAAAGCTATTAGCCATGAAGTCTGGTTTTTGTATCAGAACTGAGCATTGCTGCTAGAGAAGCTTGCCTTATGTATAAATTGAACTGTTTTTTCCTTTCGCCTGTCACTACAACTTTTCTATTTGTTCCATGGCAATGTTAGCTTGCTTTTTGTTTCATTAACAAAACCACAGTTTTCAAGACTTCTTTATTATGTCTACTGTTTAAAATATCACATCTGTTGGAGAATATAATCAATTGAAACATCACACATAAATAGTAAAGTTCTGATAGCACCTGTCACTGTCAAGCAGTGAGAATAACTTCTTGTGGCAAATAAAAATAATTATTTATTTTCCTTCTGCTGTTTTCCTAGTCTTGAACTATGATCTTACTTCTGCAGGGTTCCCAGAGCTCTGCAGTCCAGAGATGTACCAGTGTCCCATATGAGACGCTTGTGGTCCATGTGATGACCAGAGTAGCACAGCTGCTGCAGACAATAGCCACTATTGCTGCTACATGAATGGTAGTGGTAGATAAAATGAGGCCAAGCAAGGCCTACTCTTCTATTAAAGCCTCTTGTTAGTGAATCAGACCTCAAACCCTGTCTGGTGATGTTTGAGGGTATAGTGAAGTAGAAAGGTTAGGATCAGTCCAGTTAGCCATGAACTCTGGCAACTAAGCGCACAGGGGAGACCCTCCATATTTACATGAACATGCCTAGTTCAGACTGTAGTGCTTTTGATATATTAAGCAAATGTCTGCCAGTAAGGGTAGGACTCACCCTTAAGATGCAAGCCCTTAAATTTCATGATTTGACTTTTTCTAGAAATAAAATAATAAGAGCACAGTTGTTTAAACTAAAGCATATTATATATATTTATTTAATTAGTTATCCTTTGTTGACAGGATTAGTTGCACTGGGCTAGTGGCCTTTCAGGGAAGACCTGAGGTGGTAGTTACACTACTTGGGGAAATTTGCCAGGACTTCAAGGAACATATCCTACTTTTTTCAGTAGGTACTGTGGCATCTTTTACATCCACCTGAGCTACAACCATTTCAAGCAGATGGAACCTTAGTTTAATGTTCCATCCAATGGATGAGTACATAAAAGCAATTAGTCATGTGAAATAAAATCAATAAGTAAATAAAATAAATTCTCTCTCTAAAATTAACAGTTTGGTTTTATGATAAGTGTATATTAGATTATTTGAAAGCACAAGCAAGCTATATAAACACAACTGATAGTATGTCCTTGACTGCATTCTGTCAGTAGTATCTGCTTAGAGCAGAAAGGAAATCTGAATGGCTATGTGCTTATGCACACCCAGTGTTAATTTGAAGGAGAACTTGAAAACCAGATCATCAGTGGTAAACTCTGTGTGTACTTCTACAGGTACACTAGTCTGTTGAATGCTAAATCAGAGAAGAGCAAATCATTTTGTGGTTAGACATTTTGCACTACTTATTTGAAGTGCAAGGAACAATTGTCCAGGCCCTGTACTAGGTTGTGTTGTCTCACTGAGGGCTAAAGTTCAAATGATACTCTAGGGTATGTAGACTTGCTGAAGGCCCTAGTCAAATAGCCTTCTACTTACTCGTTCACTGAATATTGGACTATCAAAGACGTGTTTTAACTACTGTATATAACTCAACTGTGCTGCTGATACTGTTATTGTTTAACCCTACTGTACTAAATGAAGCTGTTCTGAGCAATACTTGTTTGTGCATAAGAAACTGTTTTTTTCTTGGTCTAAGCCCTACTGTGTTAAAAAAGCTGCCCTACTATGATAAAAAAGCTCTTGTTGGTTTATGCCCTACTATGATATAAAAGCTGTTGTTGGTTTATGCCCTACTGTGAGACAAAAGCTGTTTTATTTTATACCAAGCAGTAGTTTGACTCTAGCTGCATTGTGGAAACAGGAACTGTTATAAGCATAGCTGTACAATATTTAAAATAACTGTGTTACAAAAGCTCTGTGCTAACCAAGCCCCTCAGAACTAACTGAAGCTGTTGTATTTATAGTTTCTCTAAGCTGCTTACTGCTTATAGCTGTTTATTGCCTCTTGCTGTATTGTGGAAACAGGAACTATCTCTCCAACCTCCCCTTTCTCTCTCCCCTAACTCCTTCCCCCTCCCTGTCTCTCCCCTAACTCCTTCTCAGTCAATGTTCCTCAGCTTTACTACTACTTCCCCCTACGAATTATACCAGTCTTACAGTGTCTCCTATCAACCTTCTCTATACCTCTCCTTCTCCTCTGCACTACCCTATTCTAGCTAATAAGGTTCTCACATATGTAGTCCTCAACCATTATCTCTTCCTTTACAGGTACCCGGCCTTGCCTCATAGACACGAAACCATTTATCAATCCAGGAAGTCCGCACACTCCCTCTCTGAACTCTGCTCATCAGTGGATACCTCCCCAGCAACAGTTACCCTTAAGAATAGTGTATGTGTGAATTCAAATGTTGTTTTTGAACCCTGTCTTTTAGTCATATTTCTGTCTATTATTGAAGAGGCTCCTGGTCAGCTACAACCCGTCGCGGTGCATCCCCCACCATCTCAAGCGACCAGCCTAACTTTGCTACCTGCCTACCAAACTAGCTCCAACTCTGCAAGCTCCATTGCCTGTAAATCCCCCCCAGTTGCCTATTTCTTCTCCTTCCCCTCCACTGCAGGCCCCACCTTCACCTGTTTGCTGATTCTCCACTTACTCTACCTTCCTTTCACTCTGGACACACTTAGTCTTCCTACTGCATAACCCTCTGCTCTTTCTCCCCCTAACCTCCTCCTCTAATCCTCCACTCCCACCTCCCTGGCTCATCTCCATGCTCTGAGGTCACTCTGTCCTTCCTCCATAGACTAGGGCTCAAATCATAGCAAAGGTACTATCAGCATAGTTGCCCCATTCGTACCTGAGTCAACCCATTGCAAGCCCAGTGATACCAGACCTTCTGGCTCTTTTACTTTAAGTCACATCTTATACTACTAGGTTTATAATACAAATCTGCAAGCAGTTTGAAAATGACAAAAGCAATCATTTCACACTCCTTGAGCTTAAAACCTATGTAGTGGTTTTTTAACTACAGCTGTCCCTCTCTAACTTCTCTAAGCACTCTCCCTGATTGTTTTTTCTTACCTGCTTCTCTTAGTCAGTGTAAACCCGCTCCGTTTGCTCCGCTCACTTCGCTCCCCTACCCTACCCCCGTTCCCACCCACCCCATATCAATTACTCTTATGATCACAAACCACGCCCACAACCACTGCTACAACTCAATTACCCAATCAAATCAAATCTAACGTCCCCACTCTGACATACTAAACTACATTCAACACAATACCTTTCCAAACCACCATTACTGGCACTCATACCCACAACAATATAAAATGCCCTCATACATGTACTCCACCATGCTACAATCACTATGTCTCACATTTTCCCTCTCCGCTCTCTTCCTCCTATCTATCCTCTCCTCATATCAAACACACCTCCACTTTACCCCACCACCACCATGGCAAACTGACTCCACTACCAACCTGATTAAAGCTGAACATTCTCCTCTATCATCTTGTCACCTCTCCTCCACCACACCTTTCTCCTGTCTATATAATATTCTCAGCTACAAAACTAAACAACGAAGGCTTGACAAGTTAATCCACAAACTGAATAAACTCTATCTAAACCTAAAACAAATTCTCTCATGTTGTGGTGACATTCATCCAAATCCAGGTCCCAAAAACAGCAACAATTAAAACCCCACAAACCCTAACCCTCTATATCTAAGACCTGCCTCATTTCTCCTCTTTCTAAACATAAATAGAAGGAGTATTCTTAACAAAACCCAAGACCTCCATGCCCTACTAGACCTGTATAAGCCTGATATAGTAGTACTAACAGAAACATGGCATAAACCTGAACATCATGATAATGCAATAACTGCCCCTGGCTGCAATATTATACATAAAGACAGGTCAGGTAAAAAAGGAGGTGGCCTAGCCATACTATACCAAAGTCACCTCTCCATTGAACAGTTCGAATGCAACTCCCCTGAAGTCAAAGACATAGAATTAATTTTAGCCAAACTAAAACGTATCCCCAATAAACAAATAATTATTGCAGGAGGATATATCCCCCCAGGCAATAATACCAGTATACTGGAAAATCTACTTAGCTGGATGTCATCTTCCCTTCCACAAGAAACAATACTTGCAGGAGACTTTAACATTGACTGGGCTGAATGCACCAGCCACAATCCCTCTACCTCCATTAACCTCCATAGGTACACCCAAATTATTTCCACCCCTACAAGAACAGATAAAACCTCCAAATGTCAATCCATCTTGGACTGGATTCTACTATCTGACCCCACTCTCACCCACCAATCAGGCTGCCTCTCTGACAGTCTGAGTGACCATCAACCTACATACTTAATTAGACACCTGTCCCACCAAACAAAGCAATCAATACTCAGAACTGTACGTAACAAAAAAAAACTTAAGAGCCCAGGACCTAATCTACTCACTACAATGCTGTAACTGGTCCCCCCTAAAACATCTATCACTAGATGAAGCCATAGAATACTTTAACTCTACCTTCCTAAAAATCCTAGATTCCTATGCATCACCCAGAATGACTAGAATCAAAACCAGCCATGCCCCATGCCTATCTAAAGATACCATGTCCCTAATGAAAGAAAGAGACAAAGCCTGGTCACACTTTCAAAAGCATGAAACTACTACCCAGCGACAGAACTACCAAGAACTCCACAACAACACCAAAAAAACTAATAAAGCTAGACAAGACTATTATAAATCCATGCAGGAAAAACACGCCAACAACCCTCAGAAGTTCTGGGCTTCATTTAACAACCTACTTCACCCTGGTAAAACTACTACCCCTTCCCCTATATTACCAAACACCCACAGTGACATCCCTACCTAGTTTAATAAATACTTCACTGAAACAATCCAAGCCTTAGCAAAGACCCAAAAAACTACTTCCAACCCCACAGCAACAGTAACCCCCACCCCCTCTAATACATTAAACAACTGCAGCTTTTCCCTGAATCCAGTCCCCACTACTACAATAGCGAAGCTCCTCAAAAAGCTTAAACCAACAACATTAGCAGCAGATAATCTCCCAGCCAACTTTCTACAGATTACAGCACAGGCTATAGCTTATCCCGTGTCCATCCTCATAAACAGGTCAATAACCGAATGTAAAGTACCCCACTCCTGGAAAATAGTGCATATTATACCTTTGCTCAAAGGAGGTCAATCACTTGATCTTACCAACTACTGCCCTATAGAAATTCTAGCACCCTTATCAAAAATATTAGAGAGAGTCGTTCATGCCCAGATCATGCACTACCTCCAAAAAACAACCTCCTATCTACATCCCAGCATGGCTTTAGGCCTTCCCATAGCACCACCACAACACTGCTCTCATTTTCCAACATTGTGAATCTACAAAGAAACAAAGGTCTATTCATATCCTCTATATTCCTTGATTTATCCAAAGCCTTCAATATAGTTAACCACAGTATGCTTCTAAAAACCCTAACTACCCTGAACATCAGCTCCTCTACCATATCCTGGTTCTCTAACTATTTATCAAACCGGCAACAGGTAGTCCTATGAAAAAAACAGTTGTCCCCCCACTACCAGTAGCCATAGGTGTCCCTCAAGGGTCCATCCTTGGCCCCTTGCTATTTTCACTATTCACTACCCAGATAGCCACATCCTCACCTTCGGCCTCTATAGTACAATACGCAGATGACACCACTATTATATGTGCCGCACCCACCTTGATAGAACTAAAAACCATCACCCAAAATAACTTTTCCCTAGCAGAAGAATCGTTCACCAGCATCAAACTTATACTTAATCCAAAGAAAACCAAACTTATTATCTTTAGTCCTGGAAAGTCTCCTCCTGTATACAGTAACTTTGACATAAAATCCAAAGATAATACACTAATAACCCCAACAACTCACACAAAGCTATTAGGAGTTGAAATCAATAATAACCTGAAGTACGACACACATATTGCCCAAACAATCAAGAAGGTCAACAGAAAAATTGGCCTCCTTTATAGGAACAAACAGTTTATGTCTAAAATTACAAAAGCCATGATTGCAAGAACCCATCTACTATCCATCCTCATGTATGCCTCCCCTATCCTAACTAACCTTTGTAGCTCAGAACTAACCAAGATGGAATCTTGCTACAACAAGATTGCAAATTTGCTAAGGAAGCCAACTATAGGTCTCATCATTGTTTGGCCCTCAAGCAGCTGAACTGGCTTGAGTTCCCTCAGTTCCTCCTCCTCAATCAACTCACAATTGCCCACAAGCTCTACCACCACCCTGAAAATAACCCTGCCCTTCATCAACTTATTCACCCCTACCTACATCTAGAACCTTAAGATCCACTTATCAGAACCACATAAGTGTCATTAAACACAGAAATTAGGCAGGCAAATCCCTCTTTGCCTGCTCTATTGCCAGAATCTGGAATACACTTCCAGCCCACATAACCTCCACAACCTTTACCTCCCAATTTAAAAGACTTCTTAAAACCCACTACACAACAAACTGTCTCTGCCCGTGTCACTCCCAGGTTAAGCCATAACTGTTCTCTGTTGCTGGAATCCCCTAACAAATAAAAGTTAGCTCACCACCATCCTATATCTACAGTATACCCTAGATCTATGGCCCTGCCCAGAATACTGCTAATCTTGTTCTACTAAACTCTTCCTGTATGTTCTGCTGAATATATTGCTTCTTCCTGTATGTTCTGCTGGAAATTACTGCTGTGTGTTAATGAGAAATTGCTATAGCAGGAAATGTGTGACTGTTGAACTATATTGTATTTTTAACTTTCTCCCAGTGTGCATTCTGTTATATTACAAAATGTGTGACTCTTTAATATATATTATATGGAGCTTTTCTCCCCGGGCCTCCTCTGAAAATAGACCTTTGTCCAGTCGGACTTTCCCGGTAAACAAATATAAATTAAAAATAAATAAATAAATGGTGCTTCTTTCTGTCTATTGGTCTTTTGTTCTTTAACTGACTCTTTTTTTAAATAATCTGCATTGTAATTTATTCAAATTTCATGCCTTTGGTTATAAAGAAACAAGCTTTATTTGGTGCCGAGCTAAATCAGATCCATCAGTTAGGTAGCATCAGGAAGTTTGCGGGGTGTGAGCCTTAGTATTGAATGCATGTGGAAAGTATTAGCTGAAATACTGGGAATGGCTGTTAACAAATACAGTAATAGCCAGCTTGTGGGAATGATTTTAATTTTACATAATGTCATATAATTAACACTTATTTTTATAATGCTATAGAGAGGTTAAGATTAAAGGACACAAGATGCTCAATTTTCTACATTACAAACAGAGAAAATGCTCTAGGTAGTCCATCTGAAATTTATTTATAAAATCACTTGTTCTGTCACCTGCAAACTACTACTTCTGAAGATATCCTTTATTCCTACACTAATCAACTTTAAAATTCAGTGTTTTTCTTTTGAGCATTACGGCTGTAGTGTGTTTATGACTGAGCCAATGATACTTGCCAACTGCAAATACTTGAACCACCTTTCAGCTCATATAACAACCTGTTTCCCAGGGTATGTGCTACACCTGTAAAATAGTACATACATTCCTGAAAACATTCCAATTAGATGCCTCTCATGTATCACATATATATGGTATAAGGTCATTATAAGGTCATAGTGTTCTAGTTAGAGCAGGCATCCAGTAGATGACATATAGCTGAAACTGTGCTGATAGATGGCAGCGCCCTAAGGAGAAAGATGTAAGCCTTTATCATGAATCTTAGATCTTCTGTAAGAATGCTTTTACATGGCACAAACTGACAACTAGTCAGTGGCCATCTTGTTCATTAATCAGGAAAACTAATTAGTGAACCTCACCTACAACTAGTGAAATTATGGTAGTGGTATATGTCAGTGCTTGGAAGACCTTGCTTTTTAAACTTATTCTAGGTGTAGATTGCACCTACTAGTAAAATACACCCCAGTCAACACAAAATAATCTACTTAACCTATTTAGTAAATCTTTCACATCCTGTGACTCAATCAATCCCACAGAAATATCTAATTTCCTACATCTTCTGTCACATAATTCATAATTTCCTACTAATCTACAGAAGTACAAATAATGTTTCACACTAGCTCCAGGAAGCTCCAACTACCTTCTAATGTTCAATAAACCAGCCCCAGTGAGCAGGCTACTCTCTGTATTGCCCCAGAGTATCATTTAGTCATCATCACTGATTTTACACTTTTACCCACATCAATCACTTGGTGTCTACACAGTCCTGCTCCTAACTCTTCTGCACTTAATGCTACTTGTGTAGTATTACCCTTCCTCTCTCTGTCTCTCCAATCTGTTGACTCTCTCAGGCTTTATATTCACTCATTGATGTTAAACCATAATACACACTGGAAATACCTTGGAGCTTGACTCTGCCAAACTTAATTTGTTTGCCAAAGGTCTTGTTTATTGCACAACTGTTATGCTTACATTTCTTGATATGTTGCATACATCTGTTGTAAAACTTCAAGCCAAGCCTGAAAATGGTCCAGCAGGAGTAGTGCTCTACCCCAGTAAAAACATGTACATAGATATAAATCTTGTCCTAGATCTGTGGATTTATTATACTCTTGAATATTCACAGGGTTTGTAGCCAGATTTTTATTCTGCCTCTATGCCAGTGTTCAATGTGCTTAATAGAGGATACTGTTTCACCTGTTACATAATTCTTGGCTACCAAACAAATTTCATTATTGATCCTAATAATAATCTTATCAGCTTCTCTCCATAAATTTATTTGGATGTAGGTATCTTCTCCATTCAATATGTCCATTTGTAGTAACTTGTCAGACTGCATCATTGACTTCCTTCCTATATTTGTAATTTGACTTCCAACTAAAGTGCAAAAAATATAAATATTGTGTCTTCTAGGAAACTTTTCAAAGTCTGATATTTTATCTTTAAACAATGCATTATCTGATGCTGACTAATATCCTCCTTACTCAGTTGTCCTTTAAATTGCTACATACTATTTCCATTACATTTTCCTATCTGCTTTAAATACATTTGCTCCAGTTAGAATAAATGTATCAATTCAACTTCTCTACCATGGATAACTCCAGGAATAAAAAAGTTAAAGTTTAACAGAGACCACCACTAGGTGTCTTGTAGCATGGAACTCAGAACCGAAGTAATTACAACAAATTCCTGGAACTTCATAACTAATCAAAAATGCCATCATTGCAAGCAAAAAAATCATATTTTACAACTTAAAAATTGCAACATACAAATAATTCAAAGAAATTCAGAACTCTGTTGACCAGCTGCTCCACCACGGCCATCTTACTACCCCTCATCCTTTCCACATTTTGGTGGTCCTTCACTTGCCAAATGTTTCTATAACAATTTCAATGACTCCATGCATACCTTACCTTGCAACCACCATATCCCAACCTTACCTTTTCTATACTGACAGGAAGGACTTGAGCAATTCATAGGTTAATAAGGAAACCAAGACTTGGATTTCTTAATGCTGATAACCTCCCTCCCGATGTTCTAAAAATTAGAGCTTCATCCATTGTCCACCCAGTAAACACATTAATAAGCAAAGCCATCAAGGAAGGTTAGAGTCCACATTGTTGGAAAAATTCTGTCATCATTCCCTACACAAAATGGACTCTGCATATTATTAAAAAACTAACATCTTATTGTATTACTTCTCTCATCCTCTAGTAAATTGGACAATACATTTATAAACAACTCCTTAGCTATCTGGTCAGTTATAATTTTATATCTCACATTCAACATGAATTTTCACCTGTCCATGGGACTAACACTGCTCTGCCTCACCTCATTGAATTTATTTATGGTGAGAATAACTCTGGAAAGTCTGTGGATACAATTTTTCTTAATCTTTCTAGGGTTTTTGATGCTATGCTACATAATAAAGACATACTATTGCTTGAAAACATTGGTCTATCAGCCAAAAGTAGTCGTGGTTCACTAGTTTTCTTAATGATAGTACCCAGGTTGCAAAATGGAACAATGCAACAACCTCCAAACATCTAGTCACTGTAAACAGAGCCACAAAAGTCTGTATTGGGTTTAATTCTAGTTACTGTATTTGTAATCAGATGTCTGAAAAACATCATAAAGGCAAAATCAATTCAATATGTTAATGATCCTGTCATTACTACTTATACTGAATATCCAAATGATCTCAGTTTCTTCCTGTCCAATTCCTTCCATTCATTCAGGTCCTGGTTGAACAGCATATGCCTTCTCTTAAGCAGTTTCAAAAACAAATATATGCTCTTCTCTCATAAACTTCAATTGTTTGCAGGCATTTTGACAACTTCAAATGGTAATTTCAGTTAAACTCTCAATACTTCTTCAACTGACTCTTCATCCATTGATGCAGTTGACTCGGCCATCATTTTTACTTTATTTTCTAGGGTAGAGCACTGATTAACAAGGTCATTTCTCAGACTCAGTCCAGGAGCAGTGCCTGGTTAAGTGACTTGCTCAGAGTCACAAAGTTAGGCAATGGAAGCTGAGGGAATCAAACCTTGCACCACTAGACCACAAGAACAACTTATTAACAGCTCCTTAATCCTCTAAGTCAACTGCCAACTCTTGATAGACAGTTACATTTGTATTCTTAAATATGGAAGGCAGTCCCAAAAACTTAATATCCCATTAGGAAATTGTACAGAGTAAACTCAGTTCTTGCTGGTAAATCAAGAACCTTTACTGCCAGATCTTATTTACTTTCATCTCTTATGCATGATTTCTATGTTTAGACCAACTTAAATAAATTTTAACAATCCTATAAAAATTGTTTGGTTCACTACAGGTCATAAAAGTTTCACCTACTACAACCTTTTTGCTTCAAGAACTTGGTTGGTTAGAATTTGGTCATCTGCTTACTTCTGCTTGACTACTCCTGGTAGATAAACTACTTTAGAAAGCTTACTGTCCACCATTAGGTGCTGGTATTACTCAGAAAGCTACTATCTGGACACTAAATGGAGACTTATTTTTCTGTCTTTGTAGGTAAACATTTGAACAATATCCTTTCTGATATATGAATCATAAAATATCTAATATAAATGCATTATTTGGGTAGCCTTCAATAGCTTGTATTACTCACTGGATACACTTTTTTGGTTGCATGTGGTGAATTGAGGAAGTAGGCCATAGGTATGTATTTGGTAAAGTTTTGCCTCTTTTCATCAGTAGTTTGGTGTGTGACCTAGAAGCTTTGGTCTGATTTGCTCAGGGCTTGAAAGTGATCTAAAATCTCTTGTCTAATTAAATGACTTGGTAAAAGCTGTGCTGCTTTCATACAGAGGTAGCAGGACTCAAATCACAGTATGTAGGTTGCAGCTAAGTCATAGGTAATGGTTTTAACCATTAATGCACACTACATTCAAAAAGAGAGGATGAAAGCTTCCTTTATTAATCAGAGGTGATCTGAGCTATCAGAATGGTTACCTATATTAAAGACACAACACCATGTTGTGGATTGAGTTAGCTTGACCCTCGCGAGTAGCAGCTTTTTAAATTTTTACAGGTTGTGTGACTGCATTCTGTCTCTTGCCTTTCTCTGAAATGCAGCTCTCTAGGGAATGTATCTTCTTTTCATTTTAATTGCACTAGCTAAGCAATTTAGTAAATAAGTTGATTCACAGTGAACCAAATGATATAGAGGATGCTGAAGTACTGGAAAATGTTAGACCAATCCTTCCTGTGCAGATTAGAAAAAAATCCTCCCACCAATAAAAACATTTCTGGTAGTGGGTGCGTGGGTTTAGCAAATGGCATTAAGTTGTTTTGAGCCTATAACATCATAGCAGGAAACAGCACCCAATTATTTACCTAATCTCAATTATTTAACACCACGTGTGTGCGTGTGTGTGCGTGTGTGCGTGTGTGTGTGTGTGCGCGTGTGTACGTGTGTGTGCGTGTGTGCGTGTGTGTGTGTGTGTGTGTGTGTGTGCGTGCGCGCGTGTGTGTGTATGTGTGTGTGTATGCATGTGTTGGAGAAAGACTTTAGCTCAAAATAAGTCCGTAAAACTTTCTTATTAGAAAGTGCCTTGCCCAGAAGATAAAAAGAGTAAGTCCATGAAAAAATTAAGCACATTTTACCACAACAGAGAAACAGTAGCATTTTCTTAATTTTGTAAAGAATTCTGATCAGCAGTAGTTAACAAGTTTTATGGTTTCAGTATATGTATATGTGTTTTAGGATTTATTTATTTTTGTAGGCAAGGCAATAAAACACATAACGATAACATTTCTAAAGAGCACCAGAAAGTGAAGCCAGTTATCCACTTCTTGCAGTACATAATGATAATGGCGGCGATATTGAAAAGCATTATGCCACTTAACACATTATGGCAATAGGTTTCTCCATGATCCCTGTAAGAAAAACATCGGCACTCTGCAACCAAGACTAAAACAAACCGGGAGCCACCAGATCAGACTATCCTTAAAACTTCAACACTATATTTAAGAAGAAAATATTGATACAATTCTTTTTCAGGTCTGACTACAGTGAAAATTGTTTTTGTGCTTTATTTGCACGCATCAGCAGACAGCACCTGTCACCACATTTAATTTGTTACTTCTCTTTCTGCACTATCTCTCTGCTATATCATTTCCTCAAGGCCATGTATAAAACTAAATCATGTAGTGGGTCAACTGATCATTTAACTGTAAATAAAACACAGATGAAGTATTATAAAAACTCTACTTGTCATCACATCATCAAAATGCATGAAGTACCAGCAAAACAATACAGTCAAGAGAGCCAAGAACAACTGAAAAACATCACGTTACCTTATAAATTACAAGACTTCCTTTCATAGATAAATGCAAATATAAATTATTAAACAAAATTGAGTAACACAACTGTAAGTGTATTACTATAAACCAGGACTTTAACATTGGATGCTGTCCTGCTAGTATTGCATATAAATGCATTTGCTCATCATCATTCTGTGTAACTAGCTGAATGGTATAGAAACAATTGTTTCGGCAGTAAACCATTCAGTTCCCAGCAGAACACAATAATCCCATATGTCAGACTTTGTGATTACTACAGTAGAGTCTGCAAGCCTCATATCTGAAGTCTGCCTGCAAATGATAAAAAGTGATTACGGCATAGTCTCCAAAATATGCATAAAATGCATCTGGAATAATACAAAGCAAGTCACCACTGATTGGCTACTATATTTTTGCCTGCCCATAGTGCACTGCACATGAAATACTCCTGCTAACAAGCTATTTTGAATTATTTTTTCAAGTCAGAAATGCTCTGGCTTTGAATTTATTGTGTTTTTGTGTGTGTGGGGGTTAGTGAGTAACTGATAACATTTTCAACTTCTTTTTCTCTATTTATTTAGGCACATTTGATCCCCCTGGTATAAGTTATGCATTTGTCTCTCCTTATGCACTGTTTCCAAAGATACTTTTCACTCAGATGATTTTTCTGGTATTACAACTGTGGAGCTGAACTTTCCTTGAACAATCCTTTAATTTTGGAGCCACTACTATATTGCTGATCTCTGGAGAACTGAGAATGAAGGGCTTATAACCAGTTTCAAAAGTATGCCATTGGTAATAATTAAGTATTAAATACAATGTGTGTGTGTGTTTGTGTGTGTGTGTGTTTGTGTGTGTGTGTGTGTGTGTGTGTGTGCATGATTGAGATGGATGTATATATAAACAGCTGAACCATGAACATTAAATTGAAATTGCTACTTGCAGTACATTTATTTTTATTTTATGTTTGTTAACTGGGTAAGTGAACTGGTTAGACGACCTTTTCCCATCACAATCCAGGGCAAACATGCAAATGTACACACATACATAAAACTTTGGTCCAAATAGGAGGATATATATAAAAGTCATAAAATCTAAAGATTGTATGATTAAAACGTAACTTCCTGATGAGAAGCTTAAAGTATGAAGAATATGTATGCAGTGCCTTTGAGATAAAGACCTTAACCATTATACTGATCCCCATGTAAAGTAAGTGAAACAGGTACAGTACTGGAAGGCATATACAAAAGAGTACGCATGTAAAATAAAGCAAGGTAAACCAGGTAAACAGAAAAAGTAAAACAACATATGGAAACAACAGCAGTAGCAGCAGCTGAAGGGCGATACAGAGAAAGAAAAGATTATGCATTTGCTTAAGAATCCAGGAAAAGGTTGGAGAATGCAGGGAGAACAGTACCTGGTAGAGAGAAAACATACCTGTGAGATTTTGCATGTTTCTCCGAAGAAGTTACATTTTTTTAACAATGACTAGACCAGAGCAAGGCTTCATCTTGAATGCTCTCAGATCGTTGAGCTGTCGAATATCTTTGTGTAGGGAGTTCCAGCAAGCCGGGGCAATTTTGAAGACATACGGCTTATTGATGTACTGAACATGCATAGGGCAAGTGCATAACTTAGCTTGCACAGCACATCACTAAAATGCAGTTAATGTCACTTTTTTCTTTTCTGGGAGTCAGATGTGCACATGCAATCAACTGATTACATTAAGATGTTTGCTTACTCCTAACAAGCTCAAGCAACTTTTTTATATTTTTCTTTAAGTTTTAGATATTGTGATTTTGTGAGGATATTTTTATTGTGTGCTGTTGTTTGATTTCAATGTCTCCACTTAATGTCAAGGAGAACATGATACCTGTAGTTATTGTAAATTGTGCTTTGTTTTATTTTTTCCTTTTGGAGTTAGGCTTGTTTCGGATGTTAATGCAATATTTACATTGGGCACTGTGATTGCTTTATCCCACCAGCATGCACATTTCTGAATTATGATAGGGTGTTCCTGTATAATTTGTCTGAAAATGTCACACTTGTTTCTGCATACCCTAATCCCATTTTCTAAGACCCCATTTACAAAGTAAATAAATATTATTCATTCCTTTTTCTGCCACCAGTTTATCAGAACTGCTAATCAGAAATTCCATGGAGTGTCCTTAGAGTGCCCAGTCTGTTATTTTCCGGAAATCACAAATGACCTGAATCAGCTGGGTCAAGTGAAGTTTGATGAGTTCTTCCTCCCAGTGAGGGCTACAGAACATCAAAACATTTTCAATACCCAGCAATGGATGTTGTGCAGTCCTTATCACTGCCTTATCAATGACTCTGAAATCTCTGTAGATATTGTGAGAATTTTGATCATGTTGATCAACAGAACAGTAATGTGTGTTTTACAATATATGTCTGTTTATGGCAAGTGAAATCAATAATTCACAAGCCCTAGCTTCAAGAACTCAGAATGGTTTACTTGAAATATTCAGCTCAAAGTAAACCTCTGCAGATTTTAACCATTCATAATTCATTAAATAATGCTGCGGTGGTGCTGCTGCGGTAGCGTTGTCGCCTCACAGTAAGGCGTTGTCCTGTTCGATTCTCAGCTAAATCATCTTCTGTGTGGAGACATGAATGAAAGGGCGTACCTTCGTTGAAGGTTGTACGTTAGGGCTGGCAACTCAGTACGTAAAAATTTACTGCCAATCATTAGCGGACCGGAGTTCCGCTGTGGCGACCCCTAACCGGGAAAAGCCGAAAGCTACAACAACATAGTTTATTAAATAACGTTTTGCAAGCAAACTCTTCCTTGCAACACAAGCACAGCAGGAGATGATAAGTATGATAAAAGTTCCTCCTTGCAAGTGTTTGATTCTTCTTTCACTGCTGCAGCTTTCATAGGCCAGAGCTTCAACAATTCATCTCACTCTGGCAATGCACATCAGCTTCTCTCCTTCACTCTCCAGACCTTGTACTTTACTTTCATTGACTCCCTAAGGCACACCTTCTGCATGTCATCTGTTTGTATAATAACAGTCTTTAAAAGAAAAATCCATTATCTAGTTTCTTTTATCATATCATGATATTCTCTGCAATACAAATGCACAAGAAATGCTTGGTTTACTATCAGCTGATAGAACCACAGTTGTCTGAAACTCAAATGGTTGAACGAGTTTGACTGAAAAGCCATTTGACTGAAACTTCATTTTACTGAATTACAAATTATAGAAAAGTGTAGAAGTGTACAGGCAGTATGTGATAATGTCAGTTCGAAGGATATGATTTGCTATGGACATGAGTCTAGAAGATTATGTGTGGACTGGCAGTGTCCCTTGTCATGTTGCTGCCCTGAATTTGTAGATGTTTGCGCACCAACACTGATTCCCTGTGCATGGTATTTTTTCTTTTCTTCATGGTTGTATGACTGTGGAGTTAGTATATGTAATTAAGGGGGTGCAGGGGCAAAACATTCCCACTTGGAGGTGCAAGAGGCTTGTGCCCCCTGCAAATATTCTTTTATGCTATATTTTGTTATGAGTAATATTTTCTATAATTTTTGATTCACTGAAATGAGGTTTCAGTCAAGTGGGGTTTTCAATCAAATTGGTTACATCATTTGAACGCCAGTCAGCTGTGATTCTATGAAATTATAGTAAACTGGAGTGTTCAAAGTCTTTTTTATTGTACTTCAATTTCCTACATCCCAAAGTGACTGTCATGGGGTGTATATTACTGGCATGATTTTGTTTCCCTCAGTCATTATCATGCTCATATAATGCAACTTATATTCCTTTTAAATGACTAATCCTAGACATACTACAGAGGTGCCCCCCTTCTTTTAGCTAAAATGACACTTCTGTGAGACTCCTAGAAGCTAATGGTTTTAATTTTATAGTGATTACCCCTATTTTTTAATGGAAACCTGTATAAACCTTTTTCATGGGACATTTAAACCTCCTTTGAAATAAACTGCCCAAATAGCAGTTTTTTTTTTAAGAAGTCACATCGGTAGTCTAAACAATTGTTAGATCGTCCCCCGCACTTTTCCTGAGGTGTCAAGCTTGTTATTCAGTCTATCAGCTCTATTCATTTATTTCTAACAAACACTTTTCTCCTCAGAGAAATAGTTATTTAATAATGATTGCATGCATAAGAGCATTAATTCAGTGGCCAAAAAAATGAGCGTACTTAATCGTTTTTTGTAAGAATGGATTAAAATTCAAGCCTGTGCAGCATATAAAGATTTAAATTAAAACTGTCATTTTGAAAAAAAAGAGTTTTATTTTAGCTGATAGTATGCATTGATATAAATTTACTCATCTCAGTAAGACAAAGTATTAAGATGCAAATCTGTAAACAGTGGCTAACTCTTCAAACCTAAGAAGCTATACTTCAAGGAGCATAATTATAACTAGGTTATGTGGAACCCTGTGCAGTTGTGTTATTCCCTCACCTGCCCCCCGCTTCAAAGTTAATCCATTTTTTTATGCTTGCACTGCACTCCCACACCATCAGCACCTGCATCTAACATACCCTAACACCTTGCCTTTCGGTCAGCTACCCCTTTTTCCTGTGGCTTAGAGCACTGTGCTCATGGTCCAAATTTAGGGGAAAAAAACTAATTTTGTTTAGCACCTTTTTGATGAAAGAAAGGTACTTAACCAAGTTTTGTTAAGCATCATTCAGCACTGCTAAGCTCTAGTTTTGCACAAGCTCATAATGGCAGTCAAGACAAAACAACATCAGAAGCATTTCCACTGCTTTAGACATGGTTAAGTCCTTTGCTGTCACTCACAAAAGTAAATGTGAGGCAAAGGGAAATGAATAACTGCTTTTATTGCCACGTTTTTATCAGACAGACACTTCACTTTTGCACACTGTCTATATTGCAGCAAATCTCTCAGCTGTCCAGGTTTTTGCAGAACATATAGAGTTTGCCTCATATTTTTGATCTGTGCCTTCTAAAATGTGTGGTTTTGTGGCAAATCATTGCGGATTGAAGTCACTAAAAGATAACAGACATCTGAGTTTCAGACTTCACATCCTTAAGAAAATAAATAATAAAAATGTTCCCTGATTTTGGGCCCTGCTCTATTATTTTGGGCTCTGTCAAGATTTATTAAGAAGAGGTGTGGTGGCAGTTGTAAGTGTTTTAGTGCTTTCAAAGTGGTAAAACACTTTGCCATGCTACACTTTTTTCTATAACTGGCAGTACATGAAGCAGATAAAGGTCCCTGCACTATAAGGAATTATGATTGTGTTTCTCTAGTCATAACGTCGTTGCTATATGTATTCCATATGGATTTCAATGTTCACCTCTCAGACTTTACTTTATTCTGCATTCATAGTGGAATTTCTCGAAATCCATTTCTCAAAGCCACAACTTGGTTATGATCAGAGACCTGACACAGGTCATACAGACTGAAACAAAGTGCTTATTGAAAGATTATGCATTCTGAAGGTACCTTAATGTTTTTGGACATCAGTCTTGATTTTAAACTCTGCACTTCTAAAGTGAAGCCAAACAATCCACAAATGCTGTACAGAGGAGGAAAAAAATAAAGGCCAAAACATGATATGTCTACAGCTACTATGGTTTGGCTTTATTGGCCTGTATGTACCCATAACAACTTAAAATGTAGAATGTAAAAAAAGGTCATAGGCATTCAGAAGCCAAGTAGCTCACACACTGATATGTCCTTAAGGAGTCATATGCATATATCCCATGGAACTTCACTATAGGATGTTTAAGGTATTGTGTAGTGAAGATTCTAACTTGACTGGGTACCTTCTTGCACTTTTACTGAATTTTTTCATCTGTGTGTCCTTTTTATCATTTGGCTTGGAAAAAGCAAAATGGCTGGATGTTCAAGATATCTGGCAATGAAAAGTGGAAAGGAGTAAATTGAAAGGCATTTGTGAAATTCTTGGTATTAAAATGTATCTATGTGATATTACAGGGAGAAAAAAATTACTCTGAGATAAGGTTAACTACATTGAAGGGTGGTGTTTTCCTTCAAACAGTTTTTTAATTAGTTGTCCTCAACTAGGTTACTGAGATGCAAATGAACAATTACTCAAACATAACCTGAAATGTTGTATTCTTTGCAACTGTTTTGCTTTGTAATTCCCAGAGTGCCTTAACTTGATAATGAAATTTTGCAGTAATTTCTACATGTTTCTTCAGCAAAAATTGGTTTCATTCTGATGAAACAGAATTTATCGGCTTGTAAACTTATATTGAATTGTTACTGCTCTATTTAAAAACACGCACAAAAAATGTATAAAACCCGAGTTCCACAGAACCTGCCAGAGCTATTATAACTGGTTATGTTCATTATTGTTAAGCAGGTTTATAGAAGGAAAATTAAAAGTGAGTATTAACCATGTCTTCCTCATTAAAGTTAATGTTACTCACCTTCCTGCTTGCCTAGAGTCTGTGTGAGATTTTATTGCTTATGTATGTAGCAGAACATAGTTATGACATCATCAGGATTAATTTAATAATTTGGAATCAAATTTGCAGCTGGTATTAATGCTATAAACAAACCTGTTCTTACATTTGCACAACAGAAATAGTATTCAGATTATTTATGTATTTTAGAGTGTTAAACCATACTGAACAGCAATAATTTTTCTCTCTACATTTATTTCTGTTCTTCACATGCTTTGCTGACTATAGCATTGCCAATTA
Organism: Protopterus annectens; assembly: GCF_019279795.1. Classification (NCBI taxonomy): domain Eukaryota; kingdom Metazoa; phylum Chordata; order Ceratodontiformes; family Protopteridae; genus Protopterus; species Protopterus annectens. Next base: position 971,353,892 of record NC_056727.1, on the reverse strand, counting down.
CCTCCTTATCTTGGAACTACAAAACAGAGACTTTCATATAAGCTGAGTATAATATACTGTGGAGATGGAAATATCCTACCACATATAAATGCATGTGATTATCTGCCATCCAGATAAATAGTTGTCACATTACAGCATCCCATGATACAAGCAATGGGTAGATGTGCAGACACTGTCCTATTTCTGATAAAGGTGCATATGGCACGAACAAGCATAGCAGCATCATTTGTCACTATTTGTTGGAAATTGGAACAAAATACAGCTTCCATGTCTTTAGAAAGGGTGTTCAATTTAGCATTCATTGTGTACAAGAAACTTAAATAGCACATTATCTTATATATATATATATATATATATATATATATATATATATATGGGTCCATGTTAGATGGATGAAAAGCCACATCAACAAAGACGATTCCGCCGAGATGAGATCGCCAACAATGGAAATGCCCAACAATGGTAAGTAAACAAAGTACAGCACAAAACCTCTTTCTGACTCTGTAAAACACCAAAACAAAATCCCAAGTACCTGTATAGCAGGGGGGCAAGCCCCCATGCACCCCCCATGTGGGGGTCTGTGCCCCCCATACCCCCCCACTTAAATATTCTGACTCCGAGATCGCACCACATTGTGGGAATGGGAATACATCCCATTCCACACTACTCACCATTGTCGGCGATCTCGTCTCGGCGGAATCGTCTTCGTTGATGTGGCTTTTTGTCCATCTAACATGGACTCATATACACATATACAACAAGGTTTACTAACATGCAGACAAGCTTTCAAGTGAGTAATGGATTATGGTTTCATGCTTTATGCATAGATTACAGAATTAGATGTTGCAAAACTACCCTTCCTAAGTAAGAACATTTCTAACATAAATGTGCAGCTTATCTCACTGCCCCTTTGCTCATAGCTTTACACAATCCCATTTGTTTCTCTTGTTTTCTTCCTCTTTAAAATTTCATATTCATTGTTAACAGCAGCATTCCTACAATCAATTCAGTGCACTTTTTTTCTGAAAGATGTTTTATGGGCCAGTAAACTGTCCTGCAAAATTGTTCAAACTAGTTTCTAATACATAAAAATAAAAAGAAATCCACCAAACTCAGTAATTGTACTCAAATAAATCCAAAATAAAATGACCAAAAATACAATAATTACTTTAATGGAATACTGGTACGTGCTTCTATTCTCTTACATAGAACATCATCAGACAAACCCATTAAACACATTGCACCATTTGAATAAGTAACTAATCACATGTTCATGATATCAATGCTTTAACCCTTTCTTTTTCAAAAAGCTTTAAAATGTTCTTTATCATTGAGACCTGGAAAACTGCAGGCATTTAATCTTACTTGCCAGCAGTATTCCTTCCAAACTAAATCATCTTCTTTTCAAACATTTTTTCAAAATTATAAACTTGATATATAACAGAAACAAACAAAACCACTTTTTATCTTTACTTTGGAATGTACCTGCACTATATGCTTATGCTTATATCTAACTTATCAATTGAATACAGATGTTCATATATTCTCACGTAAAAGTCCCTAGTCATCTTTCCTATGTAAAAGCTTGACATTTATTACACAAAATGATATAAACCACAAATAACTTATATGCAAACTTATTGCATAACTTAATCTCAAAAAAATTCCTACTTGTTAATACAATATTGGATCCTTCTTTAACATATCTACAATAATTACAATCCTGACACTTAAAACATTCCTATAGGGTTTATTAAAACTGTTACTAGAAACACAATTTGATTTTATTTGAAAAAGCTCTTTTAAAAGTTTACCTTTTTAGTAACAAATATTGGACTACCTCCTATCACATTTTCAATATCTGGAAAGTTCATAAGAAATCTCCATTTATTAATAAGATGTTTAATACTTCTTTCACTGAATTAGCTAAAAAGCAAACCACTGAAAAATCCTTTATAAATATTTTACTCTCCTTATAAAAGCCACTTGTATATTCACTGACTGGTTTATATTCAGTTTTCTCTTCTTTACCACTTTGTCAAATAAATCATCCACTAATACCGTAGGATACCCTCTTTTATAAAACTTGTGTTTCACCACATCACACTCTTTTTCAAAGCACAGTACTAAGTTATTAGTCAGCCTACCTGCCCAAATAAACTGACCTTTAACTATGTTATTTTTAAGACTCATATTATGCTTGCTCTGAAAATGTAGGTAGGCATTGCTTTAGACATTTTTCTTATATATTTTAACATTTTAAACATCATTGTGTGTATGTTTATATACTGTTAAATGTATACTATTAGTACCAACATTAAAATGAAATGTTAAATATTCTGAATATTATTGAGATATGTTGAAAAATCTATAAATTTTATTCTATTGCCTTTCCATAAAATAAACCCACCATCAATAAAATGTTTATACAAAATTATATATTTAAAAAACTCTGAATTATTGACATATTAGTTTCCCTAGCTAGTCATAAATACATTTGCATAATTGGGAGCCATTGTGGCTGCAATTGCTACTCCATTTACTTGCTTAAACAGTTGATTATCAAATACAAAAAAAATGTGATAATATAGCATCTAACATTTCTGTACATAATCTAATTTGCTTTGTTGAAAAAATACCAGAAGAAAACATTTCTTAACATTCAAGGCCTTCTACATTTAGAATGACAGTATAAAGCAAAGTAATATCTGCTGTAACCAAAAGCATAGCTTCATCTGTTTTAACCCCATAATACATTTATTAAATTCAAAAGAGTTTTTAATATAAGACTTGCTTTTACAAACCACTTTCTGTAAAATTCTGTCAACAAAAATGGCTATAGTTTCTGTTTTACCCCCTTGGCTTGCAGCAATTGGCCTTAGTGGTGGTCTTCCTTAACTTCTGTGAACATTTGGCAAACCAAAGGACCTACATAGCTTAGGTTTGCAAACTCTAAAAAAATCAGACACTTCATTAGAAATAAGCCTCTCTATCAGCCATTCCTCAATATAAGCATCAATTAAACTATAAGACACTTTTACTTCAGACCAGGTAACCTTTTTTATAAAAGCACTGGTAATTTAGCAGTGAAGATATCACTTCATAATAAAATATATTATCCAAAACTACAATAGCATTGCCCTTATCAGCTTTAGTTATATATAAGCCTTTATTATTTCTTAAATCCCATAAAGCTTCTTTTTCTTTGATGCTTAAATTATAAAATGTATTCATATGTTTAAATTTTAATAAATCTCATATAATTTTCTGTAGTTTTTTTTAAAGCTTCAAATTATGGCTTCAATGGAGGATTAGAAACACTTGGCATTTTAAACAAACAACCACTGTTGTCTAAATTATTATTAAATAATAATTTCAAATTTAATTTTCTCACATATTCTCTAACAGCATTAATAGCATCAGTAATATCTACTCTAGCAGCTGGTACAAAAGACAGACCTTTACTTAACAGTTTTACATGGTCATCCTTCAGAATAACTGTCAACAAAGTCACAATTTTAAAAGATATAAAAATAGTACCTTTTTCTTCTTTCCCGGTTAGGGGTCGCCACAGCGGATCATCTGTCCGCTCATGATTGGCAGTGGAGTTTTATGGTGTCGAGTTGCCAGCCTGGCACCCAACCTTCCACAAAAGACACACACACACACACACACCTAGGGCCAATTTAGAGTGTCCAATCCACCTACTGCATGTCTTTGGGAGGAAACTGGAGCACCCAGAGGAAACCCACACGACCACAGGGAGGACATGCAGACTCTACACAGAAGGCACCCCAGCCAAGAATCGAACCAGAGAACCTCTTGCTGTGAGGCGGCAATGCTAAACACTGCACCACCGTGGCCGCCCACATAAAAACAGTACGTTGAAGCTCATAAAAATGTAATATTTCCTGAAGTTTTTTGTTTCACAGCTTCTTCTGATTGTTGCATATTTCTGGATGAGGAGATTGAGCTGCTATTTGAGTGCATGTTTTCTACCCAGTTTCCCCATCTTGGAACACTTCTTACTTTCGAAAATCCTGATGGAATTGTTCATATGCTGAAGTTCTTCTTGACACTCCCACCAGTTCCTTTAGTGTTATTCAAGCTTACCCTCATTCTTTTTCGCTTATGATCCTCACCTTCATAAGCTCATTCCTCTACCCCCTCTTGTCTCCTTCAGTCTTTTGCTTCTCATTACTGTTACCATGATGATCATACATTGTACCATCTTCATAATCTTTCTTGTCTCTCTGGAATTTCTTGTTTTCATTTCTTTTATTCCTCATTTTCTGCCACAGTTTTTGCACTTATCTTTTCCATCTTCTCCTTAAAATTAACTGGCAAAGCTGACCCCTTAAGATAATTACAGGATGCAATAACTGATGTATTCAGTCCCCGAATGGTACATTTATTTTATTCTAGAAGAAGCTGCACATAATGCAACCTGGTATTCTCATTTAACATTCTCCATGCCTCTTTCAACTCCACTGATAAATGCTCACCAGAAAGTTTTCATAACACTCTTAAACCCCTTGGGGCACTTTTTACCGTAAGGCACATTTCAAAAAATAAGATGTCCTACTGCAATCTTTTAAACTTCAACAGATTTTTCTCAGTATTAAAAATTCAGCAATCAAATCTGAACTGTTTGGCACTGAAGAATGAACTCCATCCTCAAATGGATTGTTCGGACCTATCAAACAATCTTGCAGCATATTATCCATATTGTCATTGTGACCATCAACTCCTGCACTAGAAGCGATCAGACAAACTATAGAAAATCCGCTGACTCATAATTTTCTTAACAGACCCTTCGCCATTATCTAATAATTATTAGTTAATTATCTAATAATGAACTGGTAGGCATATCATGCAGAAGGAAACGGGAAGGCAACACTAAAAAACAAGAACTCAGCTGGGAAACATGAACTGAGTTTGAAAATTCCATACTGAATACAAAAAATACAACGAAATCCACTGAACTCACTAATCATACTCAAATAAATTCAAAATAAAATGACCAAAAAAACCCATAAATATAATGACTTTAATGGAATACTGGTAAGTGCGTTCATTCTCTTAAGAAGAGCTTCATCAGACAACTCCATTAAACACATGAGATGTTAAAGGAAATCAAAAATATGTAAATGACAATCTTAATTCATGATAAATACACATTCATACTATTAGGATGATGTGGTAGAATTGAACATTTCCAAGAACTGCATTTACTCATTTGGCCATGCCTATATATACTGGCAGCCTGTTAAGAATCCAGCCCACTTTTCAGTGGTATGATCCTCTGTCATATGATTCAGCATATATCCAACATGTTTAACAATAAACATAGGTAGCCAATGATAAGTCTTAGAAACAGGGCTGCTAAAGAATAAATTGTGACAAAAGCAGAAAAAAGGCACCATGTATGCACAGCACATGGTACTAAAAATATTACAGTTTACGTGTTGAATACACTCAGCCTACAAGAAATGTGCTGGTCAAGCCATAACACACTGGTGGGCTGTATCAGAAAGGAATAATGTCTCAGACTTTTCATCAGTCAAAAACATCTTATCTGCCAGTGACAAGTGTTGGGCCCCATAGTCATGGGGTCATATTGTATGCAATCAGTTCAGTCAGCCCTGGTTACCACCTTTTCTTCTTTCTGCAGAGCAGTCTTGATTTGGACAACTCTGTCCTGTGCGGGGGGTGGGGGGGGTGGGGTATGAAAAATGGCAAATGTCTTTATACTTTACAATAAAAAATATATTTTCTGAATTTTCTCTAAATGTTGCAAAAAGCTATAACACTAAATTTAAAATATTTGATAATATATAAAGTAGTAAAACAAACAACATTGTACATTACTTTCTTTTGGTAATAAGATGAAAATAGAAAACAAGAAAAAGACCAAAACTTGTAAAAAATAAAAAAATGAATGAAACTGAGAGCTTTAGAGTGATAAATGTAGTATTATTTTTATATGACATTTTAATTAATAATATTTAGTTTAATGTTTGTTTTTAAAAAAACATGGCATGCTTATTATTAAGAAAGAAATGAATGTGTGTGTATTTATATACATTTTTAAGGTTCATGGTTCTTTAAACTTTTGATTGTCTAATCAAGTAATTAGTAATGTATTGTTGGGTGTGGGTATATATGCAACATTGTTTTTTGTAAATGACCGTCTGAAGAAGTGCATTGATTTTTATGCATGAAAGCGCTAACGGATTAAATATACCTTTCAGTGACTGGCGTGATTTGTTGGAGTTTCATTTTTTTATTTTTTACAAGTTTTGGTCTTTTTCTCGTTTTCTAGTTTCATGGCTGAGCCTAATGATACTCCGCAATCGCAGTCGCTTTTTTCCAACAGCCCTGGATCTAATGGGGCGCTTGGATCCTCCGGTGCTTCCAGTCAGGAAATGGAAGCTATCGGGAACCTTACAGCTCTCATTCAACAGTTAACCCGTCGGGTTGACAATTTGGCTCAACAAGTTTCGAGTCAGAACATTTCCAACAGTAATAATAGTAACAATAATGGTGTGGTTCGACCACGCACAGGAGCAATTCATCGTCCTGTACCAGGTTGTAATAACAACCATTCTGGACTTGATAATTTGGATAACCTTGGCTCTAATGATTTATCCGACAGTGGTTCATTGAATCCAATTTCTGCCAGACTGGACAACAACAACGTTCCGCAAAACAACCAAGGTAATCCAAGTATCTTTAACAACTGAGCAGTTGGTCTGAGTGAATTCTTAAATATGCCATTGAACTGTTTTTCCAGTGGTCAAACTCAAACGGACCAGTTGCACAATGTAGACTGTCCTAACATCAACAGCATAGTAGAAAAACTAAAAGCATTCGATATTGACCTGTTAAAATATAAGAAACTACAGCTTGAAGTTAAAAAAAATTC
>NC_056727.1:971266907-971344063 GCF_019279795.1 Protopterus annectens | reverse complement strand
TTAAACTTGAAGAGCAAGAGCTCCTGTGGCAATTTAAAACTGAAGCTTATGTCTACCCTGGCATAAATGAAATGTGTTCTGTGAAGTGTTTGTTGAAACTGAGAGCTTTAGAGCGATAAATGTAGTATTATTTTTATATGACATTTTAATTAATAATATTTAGTTTAATGTTTGTTTTTAAAAAAACATGGCATGCTTATTATTAAGAAAGAAATTAATGTGTGTGTATTTATATACATTTTTAAGGTTCATGGTTCTTTAAACTTTTGATTGTCTAATCAAGTAATTAGTAATGTATTGTTGGGTGTGGGTATATATGCAACATTGTTTTTTGTAAATGACCGTCTGAAGAAGTGCATTGATTTTTATGCATGAAAGCGCTAACGGATTAAATATACCTTTCAGTGACTGGCGTGATTTGTTGGAGTTTCATTTTTTTATTTTTTAATAAGATGAAAATTTTATTATTTATTGGTTGAATGCATGGTTTGTCCTGCAAAATCTCAAGTTTCAGTAAGCATGCTCCACTTTGAGTATCTAGAAAAGGTGGCGACCCTAAGAGCGGACCACATTTTTTGTATAGTGATTAATTTGTAAGAGGCATTCTTTTCTGTGACTCTAATAGTTTTATAGAAAATAATGTTTAGCCTTGCAAATGGCACAGAGAACTATGAATTTGCCATGCTCAAGGATTATGGTTTTGATGAAGTGATAGTGTACTGCAAGCTGTATGTTGCACATTGTACCCTTTTAGTATTGTGCTTGTAAAATATTTTGGAGCAAAATACAGTAAGCACATTTTCCAGCATTCTGGATTTAAAAAAGTCATCTTCTTGACACTGATGAATGGCAGAACAATTTTTGAACTATCACTTATTAGCTCATGGATTGCATTGACACCCCAAGACACCACTTTCTTAAGTCTAAGCTGACTCATTTAAAGTAGACTTGAAATGGATTCTGAGAAGGGGACTTGAAAGCAGTAAAACAAGAGCACATTAATATGGCAGGCCCCATGACACCCATTTGCCAGTAGTCATGTCAGCTTATCACTGTTAATTTTCTTATCATTGGCAACCTTCTGTAGTTTTGTCCTAGTATGCTAATTTATATATTTTTATGCACTTTGCCATACAGTGCTGCTACTTTTGTGTCACACAAACACAAGTCCAACTTCTACTTTGCCTTTACATGACATAGGCATATCGGGTTGTCACAAGCTGATTGTTTATCACCATGGCATTGATGTGTGTCAGTTATTTTTTCTTATGCCACTTTTGTCTCTGTGACTTATGACAATCAAGCATCTCCTCTTCATGCTTAGCCAATTTATTCTTCTGTACATTGTATGCATGTCCACTGCCCTACGTAAGAGACAGCCACTGGAAGCCTTCATGCAGTCAGCTATGAGGGCTGTTTGTGCCCTCATAGGCATCGTGTCAATGAGACCATATGTACTATGGCTGTGCGGTGATGTAGGCACCTGTATCATCACAAGGACTGGCAACTGTCTATTCCTCACAGCACCACACATGTATGTTCCTTCACATGTGGTGGCATCAGCTTGGACAGTCACAACCCAAGTCTATCCTCTGCATTTGTTTGGTCCTACTAGCAAATCCCCCACTTTGACCTGGATCACCAGCAGATTGAGCTGGGAACCATGCCCTCCCCCAAGGATTAGCACACCTGTCCTTCCCTGTCACTCTCATCAAGTGTCTGAGACACCACACAAACTCACATTGCCAGGGTTGTAATCATCATTTTATCCTTTTGAGCTGATACCTTCTTTGCTATATAGATTGCTCATAATACATCTGACTTGTGCAGTGCTATGTGCATAAATAATTCCTCATCCTTGCTTCTAGTCATGTATAAAACATCTCCTTTAACTAAATCTGTCTAAAGGTTTCTCTCTTACACTTTTAAAATAACACAAGTCATTTTTTTTACCTATATGATTAATATTAGAGACTCTAAGCATATAAGCTCACAAGGTTCATTGGGTCTTTCCCCATTTTGTCTGATACCTCCTTGCCTCCTGAATCAAACATTGTATACCTACTTTTTAATCCATGCTTGCCAAATGAAATCCTGCATTTGCCACTCTGTTTCCCTTTATGATTTTCATGTTTGCAAACTCTCTATATGACCCTCTATGATATCTCATGTAGTCTTTATTTTTAACAATGCACATCATATTTATTAGAAATAATATCACACTAAAATATACTTCTCAGAATAATTATCATAATTTATGTTAACAAGAAAGAGTCAGACTTTTTAAATTTGTTTCATCATGTCTAAAGTGCACTGAACTTTCCTTGACTTGATTTTAAGAAGCAGCTATGTATTCATTCTAGTCATAGACTGTATAAAACTACTTGCTTTTTCTTCTGTTTTGATACAAAGGATACAGAATTTAAATTTGCTTCATGGCACTCCACTTGTTTTCTTTTTTTTTTGGCATGAATCCTAGTTTTAAGCTGTCATTCCCATTGCTATTGATGGTGCAAAGTGGTTGAAGCTTAGGAGCTCACCTGACTGTCTAGGAAGAGCCAAGAGAATCATAGACGAAGAGAGACAGAGAGAGAGAGAGAGAGAGAATGAGACAGAGGGAAAAATGTGAGGAATCACCTAGGCTGTGGAGGTATTAGGGTGGTAGGTGTGTGTGTGTGTGTGTGTGTGTGTGTGTGTGTGTGTGTGTGTGTGTGTGTGTGTGTGTGTGTGTGCATTTGTGTATGTGTGTGTGTGCATGTGTATTGATGTATATGTATATGGGTGTGCTTGTGTGCACATGTGCATGGGTGTGCATATATGTGTCTCTGCATATGTGTGTTTGTGTGTATGTGTGAGATGGAGATTGATTTGGAGAATCTGTTTTATTTTGTCATTCACTTCAGTTCAGTAGTGTTGTAAGGAGCATGGGGTACGTTTGTTTCTATTATTATCATAAGTAACATGTGCTACTGCAAACTGGTGTATTGGCAGGAATGGTGGTGAAGTATGAAAGACTATACAGGATGAATACAATTGCACACAAGAAGCCACATGTTGATTCTGCTGCTGTTACTTTAGACCCAGCTATGACCCTTAGATCTGAATTACAGGAATAATGAGGGCAGTTCATTTGCAGGGTTTGCATTTGGAGACAGGAAAGCTGTCCAGTTCTTGACCTCCTTTACAAACTTTAACAACTATCCCAGCAACCATCTTCTTTTGCAAATACTAATGTCACACCTTTGCTATCATGACTGCCTAACACAGTTTTTCCACTACTTTTCCATTTGTACTGACCTAAACTATTATTACATTGAATGCATACCTTTTGTCTCCATTAGTCTATTTCATGGCCTTAATTTTAATATTTTTTTGTTGTATTCTGTTTCAGGTTTGAACATAATTACTCTCTTTGTCTTGATTCTCAATTGTGTTGGTGACTGCATAGAAGGGTAATGATTATCTTCTAATGGGTGGAGGGATTGTGATGCATTTTGTTCACAGGTTCAGGTTGGCATGAGCTGATTGTTTATCGTTGTTGAATTGATGTATGTCAGTGGTGTTTCTGTAAAACCATATTATATTGTCTTTTATATTGTGACTATATAGATGTATTTTGTCAAGTGTTTTATAATTGTGGAGCTGTATTATTGTACTAATTGTGTACTTATTTTAGATCTGTATTGTGATGCTGATTATTTTACCCTTCTAATGCTGCTGCATAGCATTAATAATGCTTCCATAACATGCCTTGTGTGGCTTTAATATTGTGTTAATTTTGTTTTCCTTGTAACACTGAAATGTGATACTGATTTCACTCATTTAATGAGGCTTATCTATTGGACTAACAGAGACCAGTTCAGCAGAGAATAATTCTTCAAACCTGCCAACCCAAATCCAGATTCAAAATATTGGGACTATTTTTATTTTTCCCAGAATGTGGTAGCCTGGTGATGGAACAGTAAATATGAGAGGTACAAGTGTGTTCTCCATCTGTATGGGTGCTGTGCCCCTTCAAAGCAAAATATATAGTGAAACTGTTTTTTGGACATGTGTGCATGCTGAAATAGCATTCAAGGACCACAGAAATACCTCACCAAGAGGATCACTGGCCTCAAACAGATGCCCTATGCAACTCAACTGAAGAAACTCCAGTTGTACTCGGTTGCATACCACCTGCTCAGAGGTGAACTCTGCCTGACATATAAGGCCATGTCCAACCCAGAATTGATGGACATGCTCCACCTAAAGAAAACCTTATCCCCTCGAGCCACACGCTCTAGTGATCTAAACCTCACCACAACAATAAATAGGACGTGCTGGTGAGATAGATTCCTGTCCCAGAGACTTCCCATGCTTTGAAACAAGATTCCAATCTACATTAGGCAGAGCTCCTCGCTAACACTCTTCAAGAGAAACCTTGACGAGTGGATGGGAAACAGAAGGTTTACCCCGGGGATCACTGCAGTGGCTCTGCTGGACAGGGGCACAGGGAACTAATCTAGGGGGTGACGAAAGCCAACACATTCTGGCTAGGCTTATAAATGCCTTCAGGCAGATAGCCTAGTACTTACCTATGAACCTATTTTGCAAATCCCTGATGGTGAACTCCACCGAAACCTCCAATGTACGAAGCAGCACAACGAAAATTCAGTAGTAAATTTTATTAACAAAAATTAAGCGTTTCATCAGCATATAACAAAGACCTCATCAGAATTAGTAAAAACACACAGAAACAAGTTTAAATTATCCTCCATAATTAGTCACATGATTGTTCTAAGCCAATATTATAATTACATTTAAAAAGTATTTAATCTAATATAAATTATATAACAATTGCCCTCACAAAACAAAAAATCAAAAATGTATCACCTGATAAGAACATTAAAACATTAAAAATTCAAAGAAAACAAATAAAGAAGTATCTTGTTCACCATCCCAATATGTACAAAAAAATGCCAATTGAAATATTGTATGAACGAAGCCTAAGTACACTTGCAATAGGAAGGCTTCCATTCAAACCTGGTGTAATGTGTGCATTAAGCTTTATTTGGCATAAAAGTTCTTTCAATTCAATAAAATCAGCCCGTGGATCCCCTTTAGGTCTACTTCCACTATCTGTAACCCATAAAATACAAAACTGTGTGTAGGGAACTTCAAAATGTGCTTGAATAAAGAATTGTTTTTGTTGTTATTTCTAATGTCAAGCATGTGTCCATAAACTTGGACTTTAAGTCTTCTCTGTGTTTTACCAATATAAAATCCATTACAGTCTCGACATGATGCCACATAAATAATCCCAGCTGAACAATAAGTACAATGAAAATTAGCTCTAATTGTACAGTAATTAATAACAACAGACTCATTGTTTACCTTACACTTATACTGGGAAGAAAACCTATAACTATAAGTGCCTATTTTTTTTTTGTTGTTGGAATAACTAACAGTTTCAATGTCTTTCATTTCAAAATAGTTTTAAAGTGTTTTACCCTTTTTATACACAATAGTGGGCTTGTCACCAAATAAATCCACTAGACCATCGAAACAGGAGAATATTCTCCAATTACTGTTCAAAATACTAGTAATATTTGAATGATGTACACTAAATTTAGTTACAAAGGAGTGAGTGTGTTCTTTACATTTTGTGTGTTTTTCCTTCTTAAAGGGGCAACCATGTTCACATTCGAGTAATGGTAGAATTACACCATTTTCCCTTTTAAACACAATTTCATCAAGGTATTTATGAAACATGCTATCTGGGCATCCCCTAGAATGAAACATATCTACTAGTATGTGGCAGTGGGTGGTGAATTCCATATCCTCCGACACCATCCTTGCAAGTCTAACATACTGTTCCTTCACTATTCCTATTTTCTAATGGTGAATCAAACAGTGCTTATATAAAGTACTCATGTCACACTTGCATTGGAAGTCACTGAGATGAAGAGATACTCTGCTTAAATTGTCAAGATTTTTGTACCACATAAAATGCACTACATGTGCCTACAGCCAGGTAAATCACCCATTCTGAAGGGTTTGGGGTATGTTAACTGAAATGACAATTTTTTTGACTGTGTCTATAAGAAAAGTGGTAACATTCAGAAGGGTAAAAAAAAATAAATAAATAAATGGTGTCAGACAGCAACCTCTCTTTTGACCACCACATTGCACTGTGGTTAGAAAATCCTTCTATGTGGCACATCTCATTACAAAGGGTTTTGCATTCAGGAAGAAAGAGGTCACTGTCTCCCTCTACTCTTCCCTCATTAGGCCAATCATCGAGTACAATGTCCCATTTGGCATGTACCTCACTAGATACCTACAACTGGAGAGTCTGCAAAAATACCTCACAAAGAGGATCTTAGGCCTTAAACACTTGTCCTATATGGACAGACTCAAAAAACTCCAACTATTCTCTGTCTCATATCACCTTAATATTGGTGATCTCTGCTTGACTTACAAAGCCATGTCTGACCAAGCTCTGTTAGAAATGCTACATCTAAAGAAAGCCCTTCGCACTATATGCTCCAGAGACCTCAACCTCATTACCACAATCAACAGAACATGCTGGAGGGACAGGTTCATAACTGAGAGACTGACCATGCTATGGAATAGACTTCCCATACATGTCAAGCAGAGTGCCTCACTGGCCCTCTTCAAGAGAAATCTTGATGAGTGGATGGGAAATAGAAAATTCACCCCGAGGATCACTCCAGTGGCTCTGCTTGACAGAAGCACTGGGAACTAAGATTGGGTGGCACAATGCCAGGGTAATCCTACGGGCTAGACTTGTAAAGGCTCCAGGGCCATTGGTGGAGAGTCACTATTTTTAAAACAGCAAGATAAATTGAAAGGGGGTGGTCACTTCTGTATTTTGGTACTATGAAATACAGTAGGATGGCTAATAAATTTAATAGTTGAAGGGGAGTGATTTCACAAAATGATAATTTTGTGCTTACTCACACAAGCCAGTGAAAGCAGAGAGGAAATGAGATATATGGTCAAATTAACATAAGAGGCAGACAACTAGAAAGACAGTGGTATTTAAGAACATGACAGTAAGTGGGTGAGAGGGTGGGGAAAAGTTTCTGCCTGACTAACAAGAGACAGAGCTGTGGTCTCTTTTGAAGTTTTAACATGCAGTTAAAAGCAGAATACAAGTAAAACATAAGGTAAAGAGAACAAATCACAGTATTCAAAATATAAAAAGGCAATAAAGTAATACAAAATACAGCAAATTAAAAGCAAACTAACCTTTCCTTCACAGAAAAGTGTAGCAGAGTCTGGTTGAGCCTTTCTAGTAAAGCTCTGAAATGTTTTATTTTACCCCTTAAATAGAAGGTTTAGTTCCTAGCTCCACCCCCTCAGTTCACAAATGATTAACCTTAAGTGACCTCTTCTATCTTATGTCTTCTTCTTCTTCTTTTGGCTTTTTCCCGGTTAGGGGTCATCACAGTGGATCATCTGTCCACTCATGATTGGCAGTGGAGTTTTACAGTGTCAAGTTACCAGCCCGGCACCCAACCTTCCGCAGAAGGCACACACACACACACACACACACACACACACACACACACACACACACACACACACACACACACACACACACACACACACATACACACACACACACACACACACACACACACACACACACACACACACACACTCATGCCTATAGCCAATTTAGAGTGTCTAATCCACGTACAACATGTCTTTGGGATGTGGGAGGAAACCAGAGCACCCAGAGGAAAGCCATGCGACCACAGGGAGGGCATGCAGATTCTGCACAGAAGGTGCACCAGCCGAGGATCGAACTAGAGAACCTCTTGCTGTGAGATGGCAACGCTAACCGCTGAACCACCTCAGCCACCACACCTCTTCTATCTTATGTATGAGTTCTTAATTGATCAGTTCTAATTTCTGCCTGACTCACAAGAGAAAGAGCTGTATTCTCTTTTGAAGTTTTAATATGCAGTTAAAGGCAGAATACAAGTAAAACACAAGGTAAAGAAAACAAATCACAGTATTCAAAATATAAAAAGGCAGTAAAATAATACAAAATACAATACAACAAATAAAAAGCAAACTAACCTTTCCTTCACAGCAAAGTGTAGCAGAGTCTGGGCGAGCCTTTCTAATAAAGCTCTGAAATGTTTTATTTTACCCCTTAAATAGAAGGTTTAGTTCCTAGCACCACCCCCTGAGTTCACAAATGATTAACCTTAAGTGACCTCTTCTATCTTATGTATGAGTCCTTAATTGATCAGTTCTAATTTCTGCCTGACTCACAAGAGACAGAGCTGTGGTCTCTTTTGAAGTTTTAATATGCAATCAAAAGCAGAATACAAGTGAAACAGAAGGTAAACAAAACAAATCACAGTATTCAAAATATAAAAAGGCAATAAACTAATACAAAATACAACAAATAAAAAGCAAACTAACCTTTCCTTCACAGCAAAGTATAGCAGAGTCTGGATGAGCCTTTCTAATAAAGTATGAAATGTTTTATTTTACCCCTTAAATAGACGGTTTAGTTCCTAGCTCCACCCCCTCAGTTCATAAATGATTAACCTTAAGTGACCTCTTCTATCGTATGTATGAGTCCTTAATTGATTGACTGAAAGCAGTTCATCAGTAATTGTAGAGTTGTGTATGTTAGTAGATTGTTAGGATGGAGGCAATAAGCAGAATTGAGCAATATGATGTGGGTGTCAATAGGGAAAGATTAATAGGTTCAAGTGGGGAAACAGTAGGGACAAATCCATTTAGAAGATAGGTAGGAGTGTAGGAGGGATTTGAATTTGGTGGGTTTTGGAGTATTTTGAAGAGAGGGGTGGGAGTAAGTTCCATATTTTGGCTAGGGAGTATGAAAGCAGAAAATGGCCTGTGGACCAGGAAGGTTTGTGGACTTGTAGGAGCTTTTAGTCTTCAGATCATAGTGAGCAGTTTGGAATATAGGGGGTTAAGGTGGTGGAGAGAATGGGACAGCTGGATGGCCTGAATATAAGTTTGTGGGCTGTGGTGAGTTTTAGAAGGTTTAGGTTGTTAGGTAGCTCTAGCCATTGTAGGGGTTTGAGGGAGAGGCAGTGATGGCAAGAATTTTTGGAGTTTGTGGTGAATTTGCTTATTTTATTGTAGCAGAATTCTAGTTTAGATTTTAATCCAAGTTGGAGGTTAGTGAGGATGGGAGCACTGTATGTGAGAGGGGGTAGAGAGTAGGAGGAGGCTAAGGTCTTTCTGGTGGAGGGGGAGAGGTAGTGATTATATTAGTGCAGAAGTCCTAATTTTTGATGTTTTTGTTTTATGGCAGTTTGAATATGGCTATCAAATTTTAGGTGCTTATCAATGATGACACCAAACAGCTTTGTATGGGCTACAGTTTCGATGGAGGTGTTATTTTGGCTTAGTATAGCGAAGGAGGCATTGTCAATAGAGGCGATTCTGGAGGGAGTAATGATCATTAGTTTGGTTTTGGTTGTGTTTAGGGTGAGGTGGTGGTTGCACATCCAGGTTTCTGTTTTAGTAAATGCTGACTGGGTTTTTACTAGTAAGTCAGAGGGGGAGTCAGTAGTGCAGATGATTGTAGAATTATCTGCATACTGAGTAAGAAAAGTGTTTGAGATGGTGTAGTGATAGTTGCTGATGAATATGTTGAAGAGTAGGGGGCCTAGAACAGATCCTTGGGGAATGCCGGTGGGGGTATGTAAAGAGGCAGAGGTTGAAGATTTCCATTTTACAGCTTACTGTCATTTGGAGAGGTAGCTAGAGAACCAGGATAAGGTAGAGGGAGATAGTTTGAGAGAGGAGAGTTGAGATAGGAGTATGGGGTGGGAGACAGTGTCAAAAGCTTTGGATAGTTCAAGGAACAGGGTAGATATTAGTAGTCCAGAGTCACAAGCATGGTTGATGCATTCAAGGAAGGAGAGAAGGACAGTGACGGTGCTATGGCCAGGATGGAAGCCATGCTGTATGGGGGTAAGGAGGTTATTGTGTGCTAGATATGACATCAGTTGAGCATAAATACATTTCTCTAGGATTTTTGAGAGTGGGGAGAGGATAGTAATGGACCTGAAACTAGTGGTGTCATCGTTTTTGCCTCTTTTGTGAAGTGGAATGATGAATGCATGTTTCCAAATAGAAGGGACATGGGTTTCTTGGATACATCTGTTTAGCAGAATGGAGATTGAGGAAGAGCGGGGGTAAATTGTCTGGTGCAATACAGTATGGTTTTAGCTGGAAGAGGTTTTTTTTTTATTGCGCTTGTGGGGACGGGGTTGAGGTTGAAGGTAGGTGATTGTTGTGCATTGTCAGGAGGGTGAGAGGAGGGTGGGGGCTATGAGTTTGGAGGGGGGTATGGGAAGGTGGTGGTTAATTTGGCTATACGGACCACGAAGAAGGAGTTAAATGATGTGGCTGTTTTTAGTTCAGTGAGGTTGGGGTTAGTGAAAGGGTTATCTTTGATACCGGCTTGGAGGAGAGAGGAGACAGTATTCCAGAATTTTTGGGGGTTGATGGAGTGCTCAGATTGGAGCTTGGTGTAGTATGATTTGCAGTCTCTGGTTATTAGTTTTTTTTCATGGAATTGTGGAGTTGTTTGAGTTGTAATAGGGCACTGGGCAGTTTATTGTTATAGAATTGTTTCCACTTTTTGTCTCTTAGGAGCACGGTTTGTTTGGTTTCTTTTGATAACCAGGGACAGATTTTGGACTTGACCCTTTTGGTTCTGAGAGGGGTATGGCTGTTGAGTAGATTCAGAAAGGTTTTGTTAAAGTGGCTGATTGCGTTGTTGACTGGCAGGGTTTTTAAGGGTGTCCAGTCAATTTGTTTAAGACAGTCTGTGAATATTTGTGGGTTGAAATTAGAGAGGTTATGGGTTTGAATGCTGCTTATGGAGTGGAGAAGGGTGATAGTCAGCGAAGGCTGGTAGGTGGTCACTGATAGGGTCAGGGAGGATACCTGAAGTTGAGATATGGGTAGGATGGGATACTATCATCCAGTAAATTTTTGTTAGGCCTGGTAGGAGAGTTAATGATCTGGGTGAAATTAAAGAGGTTGATTGTTTGAGAAGGGGGTTGTTGCCTTGGATAAAGGTTTCATTTTTGATGTTAGAGGAGAACCAGGAGAGGATGTCTTCCTGTATTGGAATGTTGTTGCTTGGGGGAATATAGATGGGGGCTATGCATATGGATTTATGATTGTTGATGTTTAGGTGGGTTATTGTTAATTCTGACTTGGAGAATTTTGGAATGGGGTTGGTAAATGGTGTTACTGTATAGGAGGAGGAGTTGATGATGGCTATGCAACCTTCTTTCTTACTGGGTCTATCATTACAGATCATTTGGTAGCCGGGAAGCAATATTTTGCCACTTCATGGGTACTTAGGGTATTGTTATTGATTTGATAGTGTGAAGGGACATTATTTGTGCTGAAAGGAATGATGATGCATTTCTTTGCATTCAATTTGAGAATGTGACTAAGACACCAGTTGTTTGTCTGTGAGAGACCATCCTGGAGTACACTGACATAATTTGGGGATTCAGTGATTGCACCTAGTTTGCAGTCGTCTGCAAACTTGGTCAGCCGCAACCCCTTAGTTTTGATCTGAACTTTTGAGAAATATATACCAAACAGTAGAGGGCCCAGCACTGACCCCTGTGACACCTTGCAGGTAAAAGGTCTGCTGGTTGATGTTGAGTCACCCACTTTGATAGTGTGAGCCTGGTTTGTGAGCCAGTTGGCAACCTATCTTTCAATGGAGGGGTTTACACTCAGTTTGCTAAGTTTATCAGTAATGCCCAAATAAGGGATTGTATCAAAAGCTTTTGCCTAGTTGAGGTATGCTGTGTACACAGATCTGCCCTTATCAATGGTCTTGGTCACACTTTCAAAGAAATCCACCAGATTTAACAGGCAGGATCTGCCATTCGTGAAGCAGAATTGGTTAAGGTCCAGGGTTTGGAGGTCATCTATGTCTTTATTTATGAGGTCCACAATGATACGTTCCACAGTCTTACAGATGAGGCTGGTCAGGCTTATGGGTCTGTAATTCCCTGGGTCTATTGCTAGGCCACCACTGCTGAGGGGAATAACTGTAGCTGTTCTCCATTCCGCGGGAACAAACCTGTTGTTAGGCTATGATTGAAAAGGGTACTTTGAGGAGATGCTAGTTCATGTTTTAGCCTGTTTAGAAGACAGCCTGGGATGTCATATGGTACCATAGAGGCCACGTTCTTTGCCTTGGACAGGGCTTTGGGGACCTGCTTGTCAGATATGTAAGGTGTTGGGGGGAGTTTGTAGGAGGGTTTGTTGTGAGTTAGGAGGGTATAAGGGAGTGAATTTTCACCAAACCTATCTGCTATCAGCTTTGCTATCTCTGTGAGGCCAGTGTGTGTGTACACCGTTGGTCACCACTTCTGCACATGCTTGGGTCCTACCCTTTAGGTTATGTTCATAACTGTAAAAGGCCTTATGGTTATCCTTGGCAGTACTTGCTAGGTTTCTCTCAAAGATGCTCTTGGACAATTTGACAGGTTGTCTTATTTGCCTGTTAAGGCTGAGGAAGGTGATTTTCCATTGTTGTTTCCTTGTCTTTGTTTTCTTGGACAGCAACTTTTTGCATTTATTATAGAGTTTGCTGATGCTGGAAGTCCACCATGGCAGTTTGATTTTACTTAGGGCTCTGGCTTTGATTCTATCTGGTACAGCCGAGTTTATACACTTACTCAAATGAGTGTACAGGGCTTTAGTGTAAGCTTTGGTGTAGTTACCACTTTCAGCTTGGGGTGGGGCTTGGAATGCATTTATACCTTGACCTAGGATGGTATAGTTTGACTTGGTGAAGTATTTTAGTCTGATTTTACCCTTTTTGAGTTTTGGTGTTAGTGTTAATTTGAAGGTGACTGATTTGTGGTCAGTTTTAACTAATGAGGGTCCAACAGTTCCAGCAGTGCTCCTGTTTGTCATATTGGTGAGGATCATATTTAGAATTATCAAGATGTTTAACATCTAACCCAGCTAAGTGCAAGTTAGGCATGGTGGAAGCCAATTAGTTGGGCTATGTAATAGGCCAAGAGAATAGTAAAACCACAAGCCAAGAACTCAAACCAGAACAAAATTGATCCATGACAACCACTAAGAAACAGGGTAATATTTTTAGGCCTGACTAGATAGTATCTTAAATGCAGTCCTGGTTTGGCTGCCAACACTTGTCTCTTGACTGTCCTGATCAACCATGGTAAGGGTCCCTTGAAGGTTAACTGGTCAGTTGATGCAGAACAAGCCTTTAGGTAACTAAAGGATATGCTGCATTCAGAAACAATACTAATTATCTCTGGACTTTTCCAACTAATTCTTAGTGCACACACATGTCATTGAGATAGGCATAGCTGCAGTCTTGTCTCAGATTACAGATGGCGATGAATATCCAATCTGTTACAGAAACAAAAAGCTCAGCAATGTTGACAGACATTATTTAGCCACTGAAAAAGAATAACTTGACATAAAATGGCCCCTCACCACCCTAAAATACTTTTTATTGGGGAGAAAATGTATATTATTTACCATCCCTGTCTACAGTGTCTGTAATGATAAAATAATTCATCTAAAAACTATCATGATGTGCTTTATCCCTGCATTTCCAGCTTCAAAATCCAACAATGCCATGGCCACAGCATCTTAAATGTGGATGGACTGTCTTGCGCTTATATCCCATATGGTGGGGCTGGAATCAGACATTCTTTGCTGGGGGATGGTCATGTAGCATAGCGAATCAAGTCAGGAAAGTCACTGTTGATTGCAGAAAAAGTTGAGTCAGAAAGTCTGAAGCAGGCAGACAGTCTCCTGCAGGTTAGCAAACCATCTCCACAGCAATTCATAACCAACAGCTACCCCTAGAACTTTATTAAGACCACTGCTCCTGTGGAAGGAGATTTCCTATCCCTCTTGGTCTAGACAGGATCACAAGAAATCTTCACAATGTTTCATGTAAGGAAAGAGGACAGAGTGCATAAGGCTGGGAATTTTGAAATGGAATGGATGTTTCAATTATGTGTCAGAGTTCTGAAATGAAACGGAAGTCCCAACTGTTAGTGAATCCCACAAATGCACTGAAACACTGATATCATTTATTATTGTGCAGAGGAACAGACAGACAGAAGGCTGTCATCCCTAGCATCCTTGTGACTAATTCCTGAATAAGGTAGTGTTCTTTCAAACTGAAATACTGACAGTTATGAAATGATATTCCCCTATTTGCAAATAGGAACATGGAAAATGTTGTTGGTCATTAGAAAAGTAAAATGTCATCTGATTTTTCTTATAATGTCAGTGTTGTTTGTTGATATTATCATTTTGTGACAATATATATAGGTGTGTCTACATATATATATATATATATATATATATATATATATATATATATATATATGGACCTAGGACGTTTGCTCAAGTGAGCAAATGTCAGAAATCCATAATAACTGAACACACTTTAACATTTACATTTTAGCAGGGGCGCCCCCCACACACACCCTACTTTAATATTCTTCCTCTGAGACTGCACTACAGTGGGGAAAAGAGAAATTTCCCTTACCCGCACCGTAGTACAGCCTCGGCAACAGGCATACTTACGCAAAAGTGCTTCTTCTGTGAAAAGCACTTTTGCGTAAGTATGTCCAGCTGTTTGGGTTTCGGTCATTTGCTCACTCGAACAAATGTCCTAGATCCATATATATATATATATATATATATATATATATATATATATATATATATATATATATATCTATATATATGTACAGATAGATATAAAATATATTCCATATCTATATCTATAGCTGTCTGTATCTATCTATCTATCTATCTATCTATCTATCTATCTATCTATCTATCTATCTATCTATCTATCAATCTGTCTATGGGATTAGTTAATTTGCTTGAAACTCCCGACATCTGTTTGATTTACATACTTTGGACAGAGCAAACGATCAATGGGTGCACAAGATCCATGGTCTCTGGGGTTAAGGAATGTGCCCCTTCCCTGTGGATTGTGTGATGTTAGAGGTAGTATATAAAATGTCAGGGGGTGTAGGGAGCTTTCCCCCCTGCTGAAAAAAATGACATTTTTCTCTCTTTTTTAAACTTTTGGTTTGCATGCAGCAAGGGTTTTTCTGGTGCATGCATAGTGGAGTGTTAGCATTCGCATTATCAACCTTTTTTGGTTGATGCAACTAACATCAGTGTTTGGGTATTTTAATCATCGTAAGTACACCTCTCTCTCTCTCTCTCTATATATATATATATATATATATATATATATATATATATGGATTCACTTCATAACACTGAAAACTCAAAACACTGAAAACATATCATACATATACTGAGTTTAAACAACATAAATCATAGCACTTTCTACCAAGTGTAAGCAGGGCGGCAAGCCACCCTGTACCCCTCATGTGGGGGCTGGCCCCCCACACCCCCTACTACTTAAATATATCAACTCCAAGATTGCACTTAGTGTAGTGAAGTGCAATCTTGGAGTTGATATATATAAGTAGCAGGGGGTGTGGGGTGCACAGGAGCTTGCCCCCCGGCTTACACTTGGTGGAAAGTGCTATGATTTATGTTGTTTAAACTCAGTATATGTATGATATTTGTTTTCAGTGTTTTGAGTTTTCAAGATTTTGAAGTTTCAGTGAAGTGAATCCATACACATATATATATATATATATATATATATATATATATATATGGGTTCACTAGACAATCTCGAAATACTGAAATGTCGAATTTCAGTATTTCAAGACTGAATAGTTGAAAATGCAGTTATGTGAAACTGGACTATCTCGAATGTGGAAATGCTGAATCCGCTGTCATGGTGTTGTGTACATCACGTGTTGCGGTTTGTGGATTTATCTGGGGATTTAGGTAAGTGCTGTTTACGTAAGGGTATTGGGTAGGGAGTTTACTGTGTGTGTGTGTGTGTGTGTGTAGTGGTATTTTTTGTGTGTTTGTGTGTTTAGTGCAACCTCAGAGTTAGTATATATAAGTGGGGGGTGTGGGGGGTACAGCCCCCCACATGGGGGGTGCAGGGGGCTTGCCCCCCTGCTTATAGGTAGGGTAGGTATGTTTGTATGTTATGTTGTGTTTGTGTGTGTTGTTTTGTTTGTTGTAGTGTAGTTAGGTAGGTGTATGTGTGTTTGTTTGTGTGGTGGTGGTGTGTGTGTGTGTGTGTGTGTGTGTGTGTGTGTGTGTGTGTGTGTGTATGTGTGTATGGTCACGAATTTGGTTTTCACAGTTGTGGGTTTTCAGGTATGTGGAATTTCAGCTATACAGTATCGAAATACTGAAATTTGACATTTCATAATATCTCTCTCCTGTCAGAGTGGTAGACCTTGGAGTTTTTGCTGGGAAGTTGGGCTGCATCTCTGACCCATCCCCATGTGAGAGTACTGCATCTCCCACACCCACTTAAATAATCATCCTCCAAGGTCACACCCCTTTTGAAGCATGCAAAACTTGGAAAAATGGTATATTTTATGAATGTGGTCTTGCCTCTACCTGGAGCTTTTAAAAGAAGTCCAAAGAGCCCTTATGTAATGCTTGTGGGACACAAACTGAGATGAATCACCAACACTGGTGCGGTGGCTATGTTCTTCAGAAACAAGTAGTAACACCTGACAGATTACACCTGGTCCTTCACTTTCAGTCCTTCAGTATAACTCTGTTGTCAAAGGCAAAGACAAGAGCCTAATGGCAAGAAACAAAGCCCAGCCAATTCTTCTCTTAAGTAATCAGAGCAGAGGAAATAGGGACAGATAGAGGACCGCATACACCAACATGGCTTTGATTTTATCTATTGTGTAAGAATGATCAAAATAAGGTTTTATGGTATTGTCCTTTACATATGTCAGTGAAGTGACTGTGATAGTGTTGTAGACTCCAGAGCAGGAAAGCAAGATAAAGGCTGGGAGAGAGTGGTCTATATCACTTTACTGAATGGCTACTCAGTGAAGAGCCATTCATCGAACCTCTGTTTATTGAAGCCGCTCTTCACTGAACGGTGAATTTTAACTTGGGCAAATCAGTGGTTGGCCACCATCTGGAATTTGCCTTTTTCCTCATTGTAGTGCAATCTCAGCATTGGTATATTTAGTTAGGGGGTGTGGAGGGCACAGCCCCCCACCTTGGTAAGTTTTAAATTTTATGTTTTTTTTTTTATGGTTGCTTGGTTGGCCTACCTTTGGTTAGACCTGGTTAATATTCACCATTCGATGAAGTGCGGCTTCAATAAACAGGGGTTTGTTGAATGGCTATTTGCTGAATAGCTATTTGATAATGTGCTATAGACCTGGGAGTGAGCAGGCTTTATTTATGTGTGGATGGAGTAAGTGAATAATAGGAAGAAAGGACAAAGGAGGGGAGGTGGGAGATCGTTAAGGACTAAATATATAATATGAGGGAGAATAGCTTGAAGGGCAGAGTGGTATGTGCGTGTGTGTGTGTGTGCACGTGTGTGTGTGTGTGTGTGTGTGTGTGTGTGTGTGTGTGTGTGTGTGTGTGTGTGTGTGTGTGGTGGAGGGAGCAGGATTTCGGATATGGTCAGAAATGAAAGCAAAATGATAAGCGCATGTTTGCTGCCACCCTTTTTAAATGGAACTTATTATTCTTCATTGAAACCTTTATAAGTAAATCTTTTTCCCTCCCACCTCTTGTGGCATTGGAGTCACATACTTGTGTGCTTGTAAGTTTCAAATATTTGTTAAGGCATTTATTTTAGTTAGTATTTCCTTTGTCAGTGATGCTTTTTGCAGTGGTTTATTTTCCTTTCAGGTTCTTGCACTGTATCCTACACGTGTCACTGAATAATGAAGTTGATAACAAAAATACTGACATGAGAAATAATTGATTTGCAAACCACTCCTTTAGGAGTGTTGGGATTTTGAGTTCTTTCTTGCTGTAACCACCTGAGAAATTCTAGTTGAAGCACTTAAACTTTTCTCTGTTTTTGACTGCTTGCTACTGCTGTAAATGCACTCTGAGATGTCTACTGACCAACATATGTTTGGCAGCATGGTTTTCTGTAGCACAGATTTATTCTTTCTCTTTTTTTTTGTTACCGTGTGGTCATTTTTTAACTTGTCCAGTTCTGTAACAGTACAGATTTACACAACTCTGCCACCAAAGCATTTTTGAATGGTACATGCCTGTACATGAACTGGAGCCCCCTGAAAACTGGCCTTACCATTTGGATATTCCCATTTAGAAATCCAATACTTAAATAGTAACTTCAGAGTTTTTGTGTAATGAGGGAATCTGGTTTGACTGAGATGCATTTTCACATTTGTAGCCACTCTTGCCCCAGCCATTTAGCTTCTGAAATGATCACACTACTGCTGCCGTGTGTCCTTTAAATGCCCACTGTATGGAATGGAGGTCCTTAAAACCTCCTTACTCACTGTTCTGTAGATGTTTAAGTGCTGGTATGTGAACCCCTATTACTCTAAAACTGGCATCCACTTTCTTTACCACCATTTCACTCTCAGGTTGCATCAAGTGCCTTACAGCTGTGTTTGATAGATAGTCCATGGCCAAGGGGAGGGTTGGTTTAATGGTTAAGGTCTTAACCTCATAGATTCAAGGTACAGGGTTTAATTCTGATCACTGGTTATTGGCAAGGTTTGCTATACTCTGCAGAATGACAGCCTAGTACTTTCCAATAAACATAAAATGTTGCGGAAGGAAGGATTTGTGTCAGAAAAATGAAGAACTTGAAAAAGGAAAAAAAGTAATGAAAGCCACTACAAATGACAAATGAATATGTCAGACTGATACACTGGAAAGCTAAACAAAATGAAAACAAGCCCATTCAGCAAGTGATGATCAAAATAGGATAAACAGCATCTTTTGAACTGCGGCTATGCTTTCCTATATCTCAAGACCTCACATTCCCCTTATGTATACACACTAAATCCATACAATCATGTGGAAGTCAACAACACCGTTAACTGTGCTATCCCCTGCACAACGCATTTCTGACAACATGGGCACCTCTACAGTTTAATGCAAATGTCTTTCTGTCCAGTTACTACCTTCAACATATATATGTTAAAAGTGTCTTCTGTGAAACTGCGTACTTCCCTTAAAGAAAGTCCATTCAGATATATGAAGAACATTCAGACTTCACACAGTAACTAGAGATTAAACTTGAACCCTAGACTCTGGAGCTTTGAGGCAGCCATCTTACCACTGAGTCACCATGCTGCCTATTGTACTGGTTGTAATCAGGTAAGCATTACGGTCTGAAGGAAAGTGACAGCTCTGTCATAGAAAATGGAAAATGTGGAGGTAGATCCTGAAGCACAAATATGTTTTGCTAGTACTTTCACTGAGTGGTCTTAGAAGAATGTGAAACAGACAAACATACCCTACAAAAATATGCTGATCTCCTATCATTTTACCTGATCCTGCTATGCTAACCTCAATGTAATTACATGATCTGCATGGATCAATCAATGGCTGCACCACAGAATGCTTACACTCATTTCAGAGTAACCAAAAACATACTGAAAAATGAAAAATCATCTTTCAGAAACACCTGCGTTACAGCTGACGGTATGATGTGTAGATTTTATACTGGACCTATATTTATTCTATTAGATAGTCTACATAAAGCAGTCCATGCAAAGCAGTTAAAAGTGTGTCCTACCCAGTACACTGCCCGTTTGCCCTGTAAAAGATACAAGCAGGTTTCTGAGTAGGGAGTTGATAAGCATTAGTACACATTTATCAGACAAGTCCTACTATCATATCAGGATCAGAAGTTCTTCCTAGGACAGGTGCTGCAAATAATACATATAGGTGCAATATGATAGGCTGCTCCTTGTTCCTTTTCTTGGAAATGGAGCAGGATGGGATCACAGGTAAATATCCTAGATTTCATTACACATTGCTGTTACTGTGCATGTGTGAAGATGTAACACCCTAACACCCTCAACCAGGCACTCTTTAACTTGCCTACAGTTAGTGTCCCTGCATAAGCCTGAGGTCTCACATCTCTTTTCAGCTCATGTCATATTATGCAGCTGTAGTGTCACGTTGTCAAAGTGTTGACCTGCAGTGTGCAACACCTGCAGACACTGTAAGGAACATACTGTGAACTGGAGCAAGTTGTGTGTTTATCACACACACCCGAGCATCCTCTGATCTCTGCTTAGCTTATGCTATTGCAGATGGATTTCTCAACTGCCATGCAGTACACATTTAAAAGGGTGAATGTTATCTGATACAGCAGATACCCAAACCAGAATTTACAGTGTTCATCTTATTGCCAGCGTCTCCTGCAGAAACAATGGCTCTACCCTTTTACTTAGAGAGGTGGCAGCAGAACTCTTGTGGAAACAGAACAAGACAGCTGGACCTATACTTCAGATATGCGAGTACTGTTACATATTTACTTTAGAGATATTCGTATTATAATATATTTATGTCAGACATATTAGTGCTGTTATATATTTACTTCAGATATATTAGTGCTGTTACATATTTACTTCAGAGATATTAGTATTGTAATATATTTACTTCAGAGATATGAGTGCTGTTATATATTTACTTAAAAGATATTCGTACTATAATATATTTACGTCAGACATATTAGTGCTGTTATATATTTACTACAGAGATACTGGTACTGTTACATATTTACTTCAGAGATATTCATACTATTACATATTTACATTAGAGATATTAGTGCTGTTATATATTTACTTCAGATATATTAGTGCGGTTATATATTTACTTCAGAGATATTCGTACTATTATATATTTACATCAGAGATATCAGTGCTGTTATATATTTACTTCAGAGGTATTAACACTGTTATATATTTACTTCAGTGATATTATAGGTTCATAGGTGTGTACCAGGCTAATGACCCTGGGCCTTTACAAGCCTAGCCATAGGATTACCCTAACATCGTGCCACCTGACCTTAGTTCCTAGTGCCTCTGTCGAGTAGAGCCACTGGAGTTATCACTGGAGTGAATTTTCTATTTCCCATCCACTCATCAACATTTCTCTTGAAGAGGGTCATCGAGGTGCTCTGCTTGACATGAATGGGAAGTCTATTCCATAGCATTGGCAGTCCCTGGGTTATGAACCTGTCCCTCCAGTACATTCTGTTGATTGTGGTAATGAGGTTGAGGTCTCTGGAGTGTGTGGTACGGAGAGATTGGGATTTCTTTAGATGTAGCATTTCTAACAGAGATGGGTCAGACATGGCTTTATAAGTCAAGCAGAGATCGCCTCTAAGTAGGCGATATAAGACAAAGAATAGTTGGAGTTTTTTGAGTCTGTCCATATAGGACAAGTGTTTCAGGCCTAGGATCCTCTTTGTGAGGTACTTTTGCGGCCTCTCCAGTTGTTGCAGGTGTCTAGTGAGGAACATCCCAAATGAGGCATTGTACTCGATGATTGGCCTAATGAGGGAAGAGTAGAGGGATACAATGACCTCTTTCTTCCTGGATGCAAAACCCTTAGTAATGAGATGTGCCACATAGAAGGACTTTCTGACCACAGTGGCCATGTGGTGATCAAAAGAGAGGTTGCTGTCAACCTGTGTTCCCAGATCTCTTATAATGCCTTCTGCGTTCAGTGGACTACAATCAATGTGATAATTCATGGGAACTGGGTTTTTCCCAAAGGGGATAATGACACATTTTTTTGCGTTGAGTTTAAGGCCATGGTTCTGACACCAGTCGTTGGTCTCAGTGAGGCCATTCTGTAGGATGTCAACATCACTTGGGGAGTTAATAATATCTCCCAACTTGCAATCGTCTGCGAACTTTATCAGCTAGAGTCCCTTCATGTTGGCCTGGACTTCAGAGAAGTAGATACCAAGCAGGAGAGGACCCAGGACCGGACCCTGTGGAACTTCACTTGTGACTAGACGGTAGTCTGACTTGGAGTCAGCTACTTTCACACTATGGGTTCTATCTGTGAGCCAGTTTGCAACCCACCTAGTGATATAGGGGTTGATGCCTAGCTTAGTGAGTTTTTCTATGATTCCTGAATGGGGAATGGTATCAAAGGCCTTGGCCAGATCAAGGTAGGCTGTATGAACCACCTTGCCTTCATACAGCCCTGGTGACTGACTCAAAGAAGTCGACCAAGTTGAGCAGGCATGATCTACCCTTCACAAAACCAAACTGTGTGGGATCCAGAGTTTTCAGATTCCCTATATCCTTATTTATTAGGTCCATGGTGATGCGTTCCATAGCTTTGCATATCAGACTCATTAGGCTAATGGGGTGATAGTTCCAAGGGTCTGCAGTCACTCCTCCTTTGTGGGGAGGGATGACTGTAGCAGTGCGCCATTTGGTAGGGACAAATCCTGAGGTGAGGCTGTGACTGAACAGGACACACAGGTGAGGTGCCAGTTCACTCTGTAGTTCATGTAGAACACAGCCAGGGATATTTTCAGGCCCCATAGAAGCTATATTCTTGGCCTTGGACAGTGCTGTTTTAACCTGTGCAGCAGTAATACTGGGTACCTGGCAATCTATTGGTATTGTGATTGGTCCTTTGGGGGGGGGGGGTAAAGTTGGCACCGAATCTGTCAGCCAGTATATTGGCAATATCTGTTGGCTTGATATAGGAGGTACCATTGTGCAGTAGCTCAGAGCAAATCTGGGTATTGCCATGGAGATTTTTTACATAAGTATAGAAGGCCTTGTGGTTGTTTTTACTGCCTGCTGCAATTCTGTTTTCATAGCTAGCTTTAGAGGATTTGATGAGGGATCTCAACTTGTTGTTGAGGCTGATAAGGGAGTTTTTCCAGTCTTGGGACTTCACCTTATTCCGCATCAGTTTCCTCCTTCTGTTGCAGAGTTTATTTATGGCAGAGGACCACCAGATTGGCTTCCTTTTTTTAGAGGAGAGCGTCTTGGTTCTATTGGGTATGGCTAAATCCATGCATTTGTGTACATGTTCGTACAGTGCATTGGTGTATGATTCGGCAGTCATGCAACTATTGTCCATTTGCATGGGTGCCATGAAGTTAGCTACCTCTCTTTTTTAGGAGACCAAAGTTAGCTTTGGAGAAGTTTTTCATGGTGGTTACCTTTGCGGGGGGGGGGGTGGATTTCCAAGGTGATTAGTTTGTAGTCGGATCTAACCAGGGAAGAGCTGATTATTGGTGTAGAGCAATGGTCGGCCATATTAGTAATGACCAGGTCAAGGATGTTGCTACCTCTAGTGGGAATAAGAACGAGCTTGTCAAGGGCATTGGAATTAATGAACTCCAGGAAATGTTGGGCAAGTGTATTGGTGCATGAGTAGTTTTCCCAGTTAATGGAGGAATAGTTGAAGTCACTCAGTATGAGAGTGTTAGGTTGGACCATAATATTCTCCAGGGTGCTTATGAACATGGAATTTGAGTCTTGCTTCATGGTTGGGGACCTATAGCAGGCTATGACCTGAATCATTGTCTTACCCAGTGTTAGCAGCACCTGAAATATCTCTGATGTGTTATGTTGGGCTACCAGTCTGGACAGGTGTGCATCCTTTATGAATATGGAAACACCACTGTCTTTGGAGCTTCGGTCCAAGTTCTGGGGCCAAATGTTGTGGAAAGAGTTATAGCCTGGTAGTGTAGGGCTGCTTTCTGCTGCCTTGAACCAGGTCTCTGTTACAGCACAAATGTCAATGTTCTACATTTTAAGGAGTGTTTTGAGCAAGTGCATTTTGAGATTTAGACTTCTAGCTTTGAGCAGCATGACCCTCAGGCTGCATTTGTTTGTAGCTGTTATGGTGGTAATTTGGTCTTTGGAACACCGCTTAAAAAAGGCACTATAGGGGTGGCAAGAGCCTCGGCCAGTATCCAGAAGTCCAGAGGTGACAGATGCATGCCATCTTTGGCAAAGCATTGAGGTCTGTCAGTCATGTCATCCCTGTAGACAGATACTGGATCCCCTTAGAGTGACACCAGAAACTTAAGCCAATTGTTGAAATCAGTCATGTTCTGCTTGTACTGTGGTATCATTCTGGGTGATGGTAGGATGCTGCTCAGGGCTAGGGTCATACCCACCTGGGCTACATAATCTGAGTGCTCCTCCATGTCTCTTTTCATGTAGTCCAGGGAGGTACATCTCAGGTCATTCACACCCTCATGTACAATGACTGAGTCATATTTGTACCTGTTGTTGAGGGACCTGAGTGCATGCATTATGTGGTAGATCCTGGCACCTGATAGGTAGCTGACTGTTACTTTCTCCTTATTCAACCTAGTGAGTGGGACATCAGTGTGCCACACTATCAAGTCACCTATGACTAGTGTGTTGGGCATGCTGTTTTGCCTTAGTGGCTGTGGTTGAGTGGCACACTGTTTAGCAGAGTTATGTATCTCGTGATTAGTGTTGTGTTGTGGTGGTCGAGTGCATTTCTGCCTTGGATGTCTCTGCTGTTTGGGTAGATTTTTATTGAGACCCTCTGCAAAAGTGGGTGTGTGGTTTGTGTTTTTATGTGAAGGCAGTGCTGGTGTGTGTTCCGGAGGGCAATGTGTTTCATGTGGTGTGGTGCAAGTGTTGAAATTCTCCTCTTGACCAGCTATTCTGGTCTTGGCTGGAGAGTGTGTGGCTTCCAATTTGGATATATAAGTGCATCTCTCACAAGTCTGAGTGTTGGAAGGTAAGAGGAGAGGGTTGTCGGTGTACATGAGGCAGTTGCTGCATTGCTTCAGGATGCTGAAGTTCAATAGGTTAATAGGATAAAGCACAGAGAACTGACCTTTAGGCATGCCTGGAAGGGTGGGAATTAATAATAAGTACTGGAGCTGTTTTCTGGTAGAACGTTTAGTGCTGATAGCACTTTTGTGTGCTCCAATAATTGGTACAAGAAGTATGGTATAGTGCTAGACTAATAAGCTAGAAAAAGTGCAGGATAGGAGAGAACTAGTAGATCTAAGGGAAAATTTGAAGAGCAGACTTTGGCACTGCTCAGAAGCTGACAAACAGTCTTCGATACAGTAAATCTATATCTGGACTAGACTAGTTACAGGAAAGGTGGAAAACAAGCGCAAATGCAGGCCTTTAAACCAGAAAGTTGAAAGAAATGGAAAGACTGCCCAAATGGCCAATAAACTACAATTTCTGGCCAGAATCCACTCCTCTTGTGGTAGATAGGCTACCTAATGCTTACCACTCCCACTGATAAGCTAGAAGGCTTCCCTCCAACACAGAAAGGTTTGGGGGCTCAGAAACTTGCATACAGTCCTGGATACAGCAAATCTGCATCTGGACTAGACTAGTTACAGGAAAGGCAGGAAAAGCGCAAATGTGAGCTTTTAGACCAGAAAGTTGAAAGAGATGGAAAACTGCTCAAACGGCTAATAAACTACAATTTCTGGGTCATTGACCACTCTTCTTGTGGTAGATGGCTACCTAGTGCTTACCGCTCCCACTGACAAACTAGAAGGCTTCCCTCCGACACAGAAAAGCTTGGGGGTTCAGAAGCTTACAAACAATCCTGGATAGAGAAAATCTTTATCTGGACGAGACTAGTTACAGGAAAGGCGGGAAACAAGTGCAAACGCAGGCTTTTAAACCAGAAAGTTGAAAGAGATGGAAAAACTGCCCAAATGGCCTATAAACTACAATTTATGGGTCAGAAACCACTCTTGTGGTAGATAGGGTACCTAGTGCATACCATTCTCATGGATAAGCTAGAAGACTTCCCTCCAACACAGAAAGGCTTGGGGGTCTCAGAAACTTAAAAACAGTGCTGGATACAGCAAATCTGTATCTGGACTAGACTAGTTACAGGAAAGGCAGGAAACAAACTTACATTTTTTTTTTTTTTTTTTGCAATTAAATTAACAAATGAATAAAAACAAGCACAGAAGGCAGTAAATTAGGAGGCTACTAACAAGCAGTAATAAGTGCAGAGTAAGAGCAACTGGACAGATAGCATCCAGAACAGCAAACTAAGACAGTTACAGTAAGAACAGCTGAATAAAGTATAATTTTAATAATCAGTCCTGCCAAGTCTTGGTACTGTTATATATTTACTTCAGAGATGTTAGCACTGTTATATATTTTGCTTCAGAGATATTAGTACTGTTATATATTTACTTCAGAGATATTCATACTATTATATATTTACCTCAGAGATATCAGTGCTGTTATATATTTACTTCAGCGATATTAGCCCTGTTATATATTTAGCAAGTCTGTGCACTGACATTAGAGAGGCAAGGCCTCTTGTAACTGCAGTCAAAATAACTAAAATAAACTAGTCAAATAATAATGTTGAGTCTTTCGGCTTTTCCCAGTTAGGGGTCGCAACAGCGGAACTCCAGAATGCTAATGATTGGCAGTAGATTTTTACATGCCGAGTTGCCAGCCCTGACGCACAACCTTCTAATAATAATAAAAAAAAACAAGCTGCTCAAACAACATTTAATTTTTCAGCAAAAATGTATTCTGAGTGAATCTGCTAAAGAATAACATTTTTTCACCTTCAGTTCCACACATTGGCTAAGTTAAAATGCTGCATGTTCAAATTCCATCATGCAAATCAATGCCAAATTCTGAATTAAGTTAGAAGTAATGGAGTTCTGCAAATACTTCCTAAGCAGATAATATTCAAGAAGAGTGTGGATTTTCCTGAATAGGGGTTATAGATTAAAAAAAAAGGATTCATCACTCCTTATTTATAAGTCTACATTTCACAAACTTTGAGGTCACCTTGCAGGGGGAGATGCCACCCTGTGTCAAGCATGTTAGAAAAGTCTATGTGCTTAATTTATTTCTGTTTGGATCGTATTTTTTAATGACATCAGGCTAAATGCAAAAGTATAAAAATCAGTGAGCCAATGTTCACAGTCACAAATAAACAATGAAACAATAATACATTGAATTATACTTTAGTTACTCAGCATCTGCATGTGATAAAAGGAACCTGCTGTTTGGAGACAACAAACAGCTAACTAATAAAAAAAAAAATGTACATTATTCCTGGTGTGAAATGTAGCATACATTGTGTTCCTTTATTGGAAGAGAGAGGTCAAAGAACTTTTTTCATATCCAATGAAGGCTGAAGGCCATTTCTGTGACTTCAGGGGGACAGTAGGTGAGAGTGTGATGGTCCATGTACATTTGGTATACGTTATATCTGGTGAACTTGACTGTCAGGCACCTCATCACTTACATCACACGTCTAACTTAATGTTCAGAAAAAAGACAATATCATCCTTTTTAGGTATAATTTCTGAAAGACTGTGATGGCATGTGATAGCATGCTATACCTACTATACAGAAGGCAGGTGACTACAGATGAACTCGTTGCCAAAACATTAGTGGCCACCGTGACTAATATATGGCAGGTCTGGCTGGTGTGCCATCCACAGACTTGAGCTTGCGAGCAAAAATGAAATTCCTCAGGGTGAGTTCTTTGCTGTCCTGTTAGTAAGTTATCTGAGCTTCATAGAGTCATGGGTAATTAATAACTCTGTTTTAGACAGTATATATAAAGATAACAAGTTTAAAACACCACAAGTTTCTCACATGGTATGTCAGATGGTCTATAAAAAACTGTGATACTTACACCATTGTCAAACTTTTTGTCTGTCCCAGTGTCCACATTTGGACATTTGGCAAAATTACTTGTTTCTTCATGTTGGATGTCATTTTTAAGGCACAGGTGTATAACTAGATCTTCTAGTGTACAGGCCTGTTCCTCAAGTGGCAACCCCCTAACATTAAATTGAGGTCCAAAACAAACCGCATTTGTCTGCTTTAAGCCTGCTGTAAACTAAAAGAACTGACCACTTTTGCCCTAAATGAAAATGCCTTATTAGCGTTCATTTCCTTTATGCCGATAATGAACTAAATCACACATGGAGTGCTAAAGTACTACCACAAATACATGAAAATAATGCCCCCTGAAATCTTGTCTCCTTCATCCCATCCTAACTACACTTCCACTTTAAAGCTAGGGCTTAAAGCTTATTAAGTGCTTAAACTTAAGCACTATATGCCAATAACTTAAATATGGCATACAAAACATGAGCATTTCTGTAATAAATCACACAATAAAACACTCATAAAACAGCCAAATTTAACAAAAGACTAACAACATAAAAGAATCATTAAA
The DNA here is from genome assembly GCF_019279795.1 of Protopterus annectens. Lineage (NCBI taxonomy): Eukaryota > Metazoa > Chordata > Ceratodontiformes > Protopteridae > Protopterus > Protopterus annectens. The sequence continues at coordinate 971,315,914 of NC_056727.1, read as the reverse complement.
ACTTCGGTCAAAACTAATAACACAAATTCTACTAACTTCCCACAAAGATGCCCGAAGATTCACTGCATTCATTGTCTCATGCTTTTTTACCTCAGTTTTGATAGTGTAGTTTTTGTTTTTTGTTTTGTTTTGATTCTGCCCCCTCCATGATCTTCAAACCCTCTTCCAGAAAGCCCATTTGTTCTCCCCCAGTATTTATAGGCTATTCTGGTTGGGATTTCAGGAGTTATGAACATCATAAACAGGGTTAGGAGATATTCCAGTGTCATACACTCTTCTATTCACTGAATGTGGCATGACATTTGCATAAAGAAACACATGCCATGGAAATCCACTACTGCCCCCTCCCTGCAAGACAAAGGAGGAGATATGGGCTCCCTGATGTTCTTCTCAAAGGCATCAGGATGACAGAAGAAATACCTTCCACACTGCTTCCCACAGGATGATTAGAAATTAAAAAATCCAGTCCAAACCAGCCAGCCCTCAGACTCCAGACTGACAGATTATGGGTTGATAATATCACAGGTAGGGATGCACAACTTCTGGTAGCTTTTGTAGCGGTTCTTAAAACTGGAAGACACAAAGAGTGGAAATCATAAACAGTTTGGTGCACTGCACCTTTCACAAGGCATAACCAAATCATAACTAGTAAAACAATTCTGATGTAGTACTTGCAGCCTTCATTGTTCTGTCTCCTGCTGCTGTCTATCAATATGCAGATATCATAAGTGGAGGGGTATAAAATTATTTATTTATTTATTTATTTTCACATTTATTTTGAATTTGTTAACTGGGGTAGAGCACTGATCCCATTAGACTTATTTCACACTCAGCCTGATGGTAAACACAACAGATGCATGACATTATATACAAACTGAAAGAAAAAGTGACTGACACGAATAGTATATACATACATTTTATACAGAGTGCACATCAGAGTTGGCATGCTGAAAGAATCCCATTGAAAAGTACAACAGGACAGAGTCATGTAAAAAGGAAGTAGAACAGAAAGAGGTTAAGTTATATGACCAGAGATCAGCAATTGCAGTTTTCCTACACTTTTAATGTGCTTTTATTTCTGATAAGAAAATGGTGTTGGAATGATCTTTAAGAAAAGAGGGGAGATATTCCCAAGTTGGGACCTCAGACTGAAAAAGCATGCCCTATGCACTGTAGCTTAGTTTGGTGGTGGTGGCGTGTTAAGCTTTCTAAGGTTGTATGTTGATGCATCTCTGAATAGTCTGGAGGCTAGTGGGGGGAGAGGTCATATTCTTGATAAGTTTAAATGCTGAGAGACAACTAGAAGGTTAGCACATTGTTTCACAGCAGCAATTTAGCTTTTTCCATGGTTTTGCTGTGGTGTTTTTTTCTTGGGAGTGCGCAATGAATCTACATATGGTCTTTGAGATGGTCTGAATAATGGCTGTATTTCTTTTAATAAGCTGCAGCAATCAGAGGGAGGCCATATTATAGTAGAGCCAGTAAGATGCTTTTATCTATGGCATTCCTGCAAGGTCTGGGAAGAAAAGGGAAATCCTATACCCTAGAATAGCAAAGAGCTGATTTTTGTGTTTGCATAGTCCAGGGGGTGACAGAAAGGTATGGAGTCCAACCACATTTCTAGGTATTTGAAAGTAGTGATGTTATTAATCATGTTATTCAGATGATGTAGCAGTCTGGATATAGAAGTGAGCTTTTGCCTAATACCAAAAAACATTGCTTGTGTTTTAGATGAGCCTCTTCATTGGCCAGAATCTGAAATTCTATTGAAAATAATTGTTTATCAATGACCCCTTAAATAAGAGTTTGAAAATGAACCTGAAGTTCAAGTTCAAGAGAAGGAAGAGAGAGTGTCGTTGGAAAGGTATAGGACCATGTCATCAGCATAAAGGAAGAGACGAGAGTGGTTGGAAAGGTATAGGACCATAAAGGAGGAGAGAAAGATGGGGGTAAGTCAAATGTCAGTTTGTTAATGTAGAAAGAGGAGAAGTACCAACATAGATCCTTGGCAGATGCCTTTCTGCAAAAGGATTAATGAAGAGGTTGATTAATAGAAATTCACTGAACAATGGTGGCTGGAGTGATAGTTTTTGAACCAGGGCAGTGTGTTAGGCTAATGCCTATTCCTGTGAGATGGTCTAGGAGAACTGCATGATCAACAAGATCAAAAGCTCTGCTGAGATCAACAAAAATCAGTCCAGTAATTAAGCCTTTGTTCATTCCAAGAAGAATGTTGTCATGAGTGTCCATATAGTTGTGGATGTAGTGGTACCTGATAAGAAAGCTTTATTGCTTTTGGGATAGAATGTGGACTGGATAATGTATTGTGAGTTGCAAATAAAGTATATTTTTCCAGAAACTTTCCTGGGGTAGGGAGGACAGAAATGGGCCAAAAGTCTGAGGAATTGAAGACTGAAATTACTCCTCTGCTGATCAACCACATGCTTCACATTGTTGATGCCCAGTGTGGTAAAAGGCCTAGCTGTGGCCTAGCTGCACTTCAAAAACCTGTGATGTACTGCTTGTGCAGCTGATTTCTGCATGAAGAATATCTGTGCTTTGAGAGATCTAAAATGGCAAGATAGAGATAAAGAATGTGACAGAAGGCACTATCATTCCACAAACATTGTTGAATGATAGCTATCACCCACAAAGTCATCCTGTCTGCTATGCCAGACTGCTTACTATGCCAAGAAAACATACTCCTACATATCATTTCTACTGACTAATGCCTGCATATTACATTGACAGTATTTAAGTAAGATGCTTATTTCCCAATGTTTCTGAATTGCTGGATTAAGTAGGCTTGTATTTTTTACATATGAACAATTTGACACAATGATAGGCAATTTGCTGAGAATGGGTGAGAATTATAATTAAGCAATATATAGTGAGTGAGTAATTCATATTTTACTCATAACAGGGGTTTTCTAGAACCCTCTCATTTATGAATAAAATATGACTATTACCGATGACACAGCCACAGTGCCTTGCTGTTATGCAATGGCATTATTTAAACAATGAAATGCCAGTTCTTTTACAAATAATACCATTGTACAATCCAGATTCAATGCTCGTCCATCTCTGACTGCCATTTTAGTTGGTGGGGAAGGCTTACCACTTTATTGTGCATGTATATATATCCATGTATATGTAAACATATGCTTTTTTTTCTTGCAGTAGCCCTGTTGGGGTGCACTATAATTTTAACATAGAGGAAATAATTTAATGTGCAGGGTGGATATATTTGAGGATTAAGGAAGCAAACTACATGTGAACTGGGTTATTCAAAATGTTACCCAAGTTTTGCATTTTAGTTTTGAAAATAAATGATGTTAATATTTTTGACTGTAGCTTTAATGATTTCTGTTTCATTTTGACTACTGAACTCAAGGGTGTGGAATATCACATTTTACCTCCTGTTTGGAGTACAATACACTTCAATGAGAGGTAAAACTCTCCCATTGTATAAGTATTGTGTAGTTCTCTAGGTGGTGGTATAGATGGGACTAGGGAATTGCAAGATGCAAGTGTGAGTGTGTGTATGCTTTTTACTGGGTAACATAAGGAGATGGGGAAATAAACATAATTTTAAAAATGCCCGCAAGTGGACATGTTTGTGAATGCTTGAGCGTTGGGAACAGTACTGCAAGGGAGATGGGGAAGTCAACACAATTCTAAATGTGTATGTGTGTGTGTGTGTGTGTGTGTGTGTGTGTGTGTGTGTGTGTGTGTGTGTGTGTTCACACTACCTTATCTGGCCTGTTTTTCTTTGTCAGGTCTCTGAGGGTAGCAGCTATTGTACTATAATTCGGAACAAACTTTCTGTATTACCCTGCTATCCCCAAGAATGCTGTCATCTGCTTTTTTGTAACAGGGGCAGGCCATGCCTGAATAGCTTTCACTTTGGCAGGTTGAGGCATTATCTTACAATTACCCACTATATGTCCCAGGTAGGAGAACACTGCCATACCTTACACTTACTGGGTTTACTGGTCAACCCTGCTCTTTGCCTCCTGCCTAGCAGGTTAAGCATGTAATTAGCATCTCTGACTTTCCTTACCACTTCAAAGGGTCTCTCCCAAGCTGCCTGCAGCTTATTGTGTCTGACAGGAATGAGCACCATAACCTGCTGTCCCACAGCATACTCTCAGACTCAAGCATTCTTGTCATATCAGACATTTTCTGCTGTTGGGCTCCTGCCAGGTTCTTCTGGGCCAAGGCCATGAGCTCCCTAAGCCTTGTCCTGAGGTTTATGACATATGCCACAACAGACTTCTTGTGGGATTCACACTCACCCTCCAATTCATCAAAAATCAAATTTAAAGCCTCCCTCAAGCTATGCCCATGCAGGAACTCAAAGGGTGAAAAAATGTGGATTCCTGGGGTACCTTTCTGTATGCAAAGAGCAGATAGGGCAAATGTTTGTCCCACTTTCTTTTAAACTGGTCTGCAAATGCCCGTAGCATGGTCTTTAGTATACAGTTTAATCTCTGCACAAGATCATTAGTCTTGGGGCGGTAGGGGGTGGTCTTTAGATGCTTCACCACACAGTGCTTCCACAGACAAACCAGCAGGTCTGACATGAAACTGGCACCTCTGTTAGTCAGTATTTCTCTTGGGAAACCTACCCTGTTGAAAATCTCTAACAAAGCATTTGCCACCTTCTCTGCCTTGATGGAGGTCAGAGCCGCTGCCTCAGGATATTTAGTAGCATAATCTACTACCACTAGAATATACCTCTTCCTTGTGGAACTTGGGGTACTCAGAGGCCCAACAATATCCATAGTACTCTCTGAAATGGCTCTTCAATCACAGGCAAAGGCATCAAAGGAGCTTTGACCTTGTGTCCTGCCTTGTCTACATTTTGACACTGCTCACAGGTCCTGCAGTACCCTATTACATCCCTTGCAATCCCAGGTCAATAAAAGTTCTGTATAATATATATCTTGGTATGCTTTATGACCATATAACCCGCAAAAAGAATGTCATGGGCTATGGCTAGAAGTGCCAGAAAGTGGCTCTGGGCACTAAAAACTGCTATATTACCTCATTCTCTAGCCCTCCCTCAGGGGTCCACTCTCTATACAGTAACCCGTTGTTCACATATACAGACTTCCCTTTTCCTTGAGAATCAGGTGCCTCCTTAGCTACCTCCCTCAAGTCTCATAAAGTAGGGTAAGAAAGCTGAGCTTGTATCAACTCTACCTTTGTGACCCTTCCAAGCTTCCTTTCCACAGGAAGCCTAGTATCTTCTGACAGCGGTGCCTTACTGTCCGCCTGGGTACTACCACTCACCTCTGTCCTTGCAGTCACCCTGTCCACAAGAACATCAGTACCTACCAGAAGCTGTGGCTCACTTCCAGGCTGACTGCTACAGGGTAGCTCCCTCTCTGTAAAAGTCACATCATCAGCCTCCGCTTCAGGTGTGGGGTCTGTCTGGGTCTCCCCAGGCTACCAGACCCACATGCCTGTGTCCAAGCCTGAATGCATGTACTGCATACACACAAGGTATTGTATTATCAAAATTATTCCCTATCAAGACATTTGCAGGGATATCCTCAAACAAACCTACTTGCTTGCTTCCTTTTCCACCCTCCCAGTCAAGGTTAACCCTGGCCAAAGGTATTTTGAATGGGATCCCTCCTAAAGGTCTGACTGGAGTGGACTGCCCAAGCAAGTACTGCTCCTCTTTAACCACTGCAGGCTTCACAATGGTTATAGGTTCATAGGTAGGTACTAGGCTATCTGCCCAAAGGCATTTATAAGCCTAGCCAGAATGTACTGGCTTTCGCCGCCCCCTTAGATTAGTTCCCTATGCCTCTGTCCAGCAGAGCCACTGAAGTGATCCCTGGAGTAAACTTTCTGTTTCCCATCCACTTGTCAAGGTTTCTATTTTTAGAGTGTTATTGAGGAGCTCTGCCTAATGTAGATTGGAATCTTGTTCCAAAGCATGGGAAGTCTCTGGGACAGGAATCTGTCCCTCCAGCACGTCCTTTTTATCGTTGTGGTGAGGTTTAGATCCCTAGAGCATGTGGCTCGAGGGGATGTGATTTTCTTTAAGTGGAGCATGGCCATCAATTCTGGGTTTGACATGGCCTTGTATGTCAGGCAGAGATCACCTCTGAGTAGGCGGTATGCAACTGTGTAGAGCTGGAGTTTCTTCAGTCAAGCTGCATAGAACATCTGTTTGAGGCCAGTGATCCTCTTGGTGAGGTACTTCTGTGGTCTTTCCAGCTGTTGCAGGTGTCTTGTAAGGTACATCCCAAATGGGGCATTGTACTCTATATTGGGTCTGATGGGTGATGAGTTGAGGGGCACAATGACTTCTTTTGATCAGGATGTGAACCCTTTTGTGATTAGGTGGGCCACATAGAAGGATTTTCTAACCACTTTGGCAATGTGATTATGAAAGGACAGATTACTATCTACTTGGATCCCCAGATCTCTTATTACGTCTTCCATATTTAGGAGACTACCACCTATGTGGTAGTTTGTGGGTACTTTGTTTTTTCCAAAGGGCTATGACTATGCACTTTTTGGCATTTAGCTTGAGGCCATGATGTTGACACCAGGTATCCATCTCAGTGAGACTCTTTTGGAGGATGTCTGTGTCAGCCGGAGAGTCAATTATAGCCCCTAGTTTGCAGTCATCTGCGAACTTGGTCAGCCATAGTCCTCCTGTGCTTGCCTGTACATCTGAGAAGTATATGCCAAACAGGAGGGATCCTAGGACTGAGCCCTGGAGAATGCCACGTGTAAATGGTTTAGAGTCGGACCTAGCTCCTGCAACTCTCACCATGTGGGTTCTGTCCATGAGCCAGTTGGCAACCCATCTTGTGACATAGGGGGTTATGTTCAGGTTGGTGAGCTTGTCTATAATACCAGAATGGGGAATGGTGTCAAAGGCCTTTGCGAGGTCTAGGTGGGGTGTGTGTACCACCTTTCCCTCGTTTATAGCCTTGGTAACTGTCTCAAAGAAGTCAACAGGTTTAGGAGGCATGTTCTGCCCTTAACAAAGCCGAACTGGGTAGGGTCTAGTGTTTGGAGGTTCCCAATGTCTCTGTTAATGAGTTCCATGATGATAAGCTCTATAGCCTTGCAGACTAAGCTAGTCAGGCTTATAGGGCAATAGTTTCTAGGGTCTATTGTGGCTCCACCTTTGTGGAGTGGAATAACTGTTGCTGTGCGCCACTCTGTGGGTACATAGCCTGTGGAGAGGCTGAGTTTGAACAGTGTGTTTAGGTGAGGGGTTAGTTCATCTTTGAGATTGTGTGGGACACAGCCTGGGACACTGTCCAGTCCCATTGATGCTGTGTTTTTTGCTTTGTAGAGAGCTGTTTTAACCTGAATGTCTGTGATTTCAGGGGCTCTACATTCTTCTGCTATGGTTATGGGCCCTTTTGGGAGTGAGAGGGGGGTGAAGTTTGTACTGAACCTGTCTTCCAGGATGTTGGTGATATCGGTCAGTTCAGTGTATTTTGTGCCATTCTGCGCTAACTCCAAGCAGATCTGAGCATTGCCACTTAGATTCTTGACATAGCTAAAGAATGCCTTGTGGTTATCTTTGGGGTCCTTGGCAATTTTTCTTTCGAAGCTAGCCTTGGATGATTTTATGAGGGATCATAGTTTCTTGCTGATACTGATCAGGGATGTCTTCCCTTCTTGGGATTCTGCTCTTTTCTGTACTAGTTTCCTCCTTCTGTTGTATAGCTTGTTTATGACAGGGGTCCACCAGACTGTTGGAGGAGTGACTCTTGGTTTTGCTTGGGATAGCATGATCCATGCATTCTTGTAGGTGTCCATAGAATGCATTAGTAAAGGATTTTGCAGCTTGGACAGCGTTATCCTTTAGCATGGGGGCTTTGAAACTTTCCACCTCGGTCTTAAGTAATGTGAAGTTTGCTTTTGAAAAGTTTTTCACGGTGGTTTCCTTGATCGGGGGTGGGGGCAGAATGTGGATATCCAGAGTGATTTGTTTATGGTCAGATCTAACCAGCAAGGTGTTGAACTCCAGTGTGGAACACTTGTCGCCCATGTTGGTGATGACCAGGTCCAATATGTTGTCACTTCTGGTGGGAGTGTTGACCAGTTGATCCAGGGCATTTGAGTTTATAAATTCAAGGAAATGTTGGGCAAGGGAGTTTGTACTTGAGTAGTTCTCCCAGTTAATGTCTGGGTAATTGAAATCACCCAATATTAGGGTGTTTGGTAGGACCTTAATATTTCCCAGTGTTTCCAGAAATGCGAAATGGGGGTCCTGGGACATGGTGGGTGATCTGTAGCAAGCTACAATTTGAAGTGCAGTTTTGCCCATTGTTAGTTGCACGTGGATGATCTCTGAAGCATCGTGCTGTGCCACTAACCTGGAGGTGTGGGTATCCTTGAAGAATATGGATACACCCTTGCCTTATGTCCGAGGCTGTGTCTCTCTCTTAGCAGTAGTCTGTCTTCCATCCATTAAGATAGTATACAAACTCCTGTGATAGGCTGGTACTCCTGTTGCCTCTAGACAACTTACCACTGGCATTCTGTTATTTCCACTTGGTGACTTCCTCACCTTTTGTTCCCCACCTTGCTTTAGTGGACATTTGTATTATACATGCCCCCTTTGGTTACAATTAAAACATCTAATCCTTGATCCTGGCCTTGTGCCTGGACTAGTGACTTCCCCTGTTACTGGTGAACTCTGTTAGGGTGGTTTAGGCTTCCCACCATGGATTCCTTTATATCCATGTGCAGCACTGGGTATCCCCTTTTTGTGCAGTGATGCCCTATTTGCTAAGTAGCTATCCCCTTTTCCCCAGTTCATCTGCAGAGTTACACTCCTGGTCTGCCAAACAGATTCTCATGTCCTCAGACAAAGTGCTAAGGGCTTATTCCCTCTCCAAAAGGCCTGCCTGACTTCCAAAAGTGGTGACCCGCCACTCACTCACCCACCTATGAAAATAAGTGTTTAACTCAGCAATATAATCACATAAGCTCAAGAAAATGTTTTCTTTAAGCTTCAGGTGCTAACTTAAAACATTCCAATAAAAATAGTTTTACTTTATCATAGTTTAAACAATCAGTATCAGACAATTTAGAAACAGCAGTTACAGCTTTACCATGGAGTAAGGGGGATAGGAACCATAGCTCTTGCTGAGCATTATACTTTTTACATACCCTTTCTAATATGTTATAGGTCTGTACAGTCTATTTATATCTATAGGTTGTGTGGCTGTGCTACCAATATTTAGCATTTCATTAATAACATCAAAGTATGTATGGTGTCTTTAAAGCTAGAGCTCTCATTCAGCATTTAATTGCTTAATTGCTTAATTAACTTGCATTAAAATACTGATTGAGCTTTCTTAGGGTATTTAAACTCACTGTTTCATTGTTAAAATAGATCTGAAGAAGCGTGTGTTACTACACGCGAAAGCGCTTATCTCCTTGTGTGCTGTACTTTCAATAAAAGACTCTGAATTTTACAAGTTGGATTTTCGAATCTTTATAGGATTGTTACAGGATTTTGTGCTGTGGTGAGCCTTCCAGTGTTTGTTTTTTTCACGTTTCATTGTTTCTCTGGAGACTCGGAGTGTGGTTTGGTTTCTTTTTGCTGACTCTGCTTTTTTTGTAACTTCAAACCACCTACCATGGCCAATGTTTCGTTGGAGCTTGACTACAATCCAGAGGCGAGGGTGAGTGCCATTGACAAATGGAATCATTTAATCCATCACACTACAAACCCTTTATTGACCTTGGATCTTCAATTGCCTTCAGTGAACCGAGGGCATGAAAATGTTGTAGACTTTGAGCACTTCAATGCACTGTATAAAGAACTTGAGAATGACTTGTTTAAGTATGAACGCTATGTGTGGCAGCGTAAGCACCTCGAGGCATGCATACATTTCAGGGTTGTTCCTAGGGGCATGCGCGTCCTTTGCATGCCCACATATGGGGATAGTCATCCTCTACTTCTTAAACAATGGCAGGATCTTAACCTGGATCTTAGTTTTAAATATATGCAACTTATTATAAGTTATTTCACACCACTTGAGAATGAACTGAAAAGTAAAATTGAACAACTAAATAAAGAGTTGAGTGAATGATTCAAGCAGGAAATATGCTTCAATAAACTAGATCATCTTTACACTCAAATACGGGCATTTAGTGACAGGTTACAATTGGGAAAGCACCGTAAACTACAGAGGGACTTCCGTGATTTTTCTGCAGGGAACATCTTCATTTGGCCGAGATTTACACCTTCAGCACCCAATAATGAAAGGGATCCGTCCCTTTCTACCTCAACGGAAGTGACTGTTACTGAAACTGTACACGCGATATCATCTGGCGTCCTGCCTGAGAGTCTTGCTTCCAATGCAAGCTCTGATGCTGTTTTTGCTACACCACCTGAGGATATTTCAACCATTGGTATTGAGAACGTGTTTCCCACTCCGCTTCCTAACCAGGAAGCATACAAGAACTTAGGTGTTTCTGCATGGACTGGTGCCATACCCAAAGTTTTGCCTTTAAAAGGGGACAATGAGCAGAGACGTTTTTTACCCTACCCCATCAAGAAATTCGGAGAAAGAAGAGGGCGTGTAGACAGTTGGGACAAACGAAAGAGAAAAGACTCCGAAGAAGGAACACAACACAGGCAGCGTCGCAGACAATAGACTGTTTGTTTTTTAATTTGTCAAGGTCAGTATTGTCCCATTCAGATGTATCTCTTTTAAACAAAGGACTCACTTTTATACCTTCCCAAGGAAGTGATTTACACACAGTATGTGTGGACATTAGACTCTTTGCAAGAAATGTGGCTCTTAAATTGATGTTTGGCAACAAAGATGGTGCTGATGTCAGTAAGCAATGTGCTGTTTCATTGTTCAAATCTAAAAGTGTTTTTTCTCCCTCCCTTCCACCTCATCTAGAATGTTTTGTTAGAGTATGTGAACATGATCTCTATAGTTATTATTATGGCAGCAAAAAGAAATGCACATACTATAATATGAGTAAAAGTGAAAGTCTGGCATTGAAATCTTTAATAGAGAATGATTCAATAACCATTAGTCCGGCTGACAAGGGAGGGGGGTTTGTATTGTTTGATACTGAAGATTATGTTTCCTATATGTTAGATATGCTTGCTGATGATAAAACATACAGACTGATCTCTATTGACATTTTGCATGAGTTCCATAAAGCGATAGATGATTGCGTATATGACATGCTTATGTGTCGACAACTTGATATAGATTTATTTAACTTTTTTCATAAAGAGAGTGTACAAATACCTATAATAAAGGGCCTCCCCAAGATGCATAAAAATATATATCCTCCACCGTTGCGACCCATTGTTTCTGGGGATGGTTGGGCCACAGACAACATCTCCTTTTATTTGGAGAAGACCCTTTGACCTTTGGTAAATCAAATACCAACCATTTTGAAGGACACATACCAGCTTTTAGAGGCTCTAGAAAGCATGGACACAGCCCTTGTGATAGGCAAGCATCTTTTGATTACGCTTGATGTGAAAAATCTTTTTACTTGTATTCGTAATGACGCAGGAACACAAGCCATAAGAGAACTCCTGATTACCAACACTGCTTTTAGCAATGATAGACATATTTTGATATGTCAGTTGTTAGAACTAGTCCTATCATACAACGTTTTTTCATTCGGAAACAACATTTACCATCAAAAATGGGGAGTGGCAATGGGCACCTCGTGTGCCAACACGTATGCCAACCTGGTGATGTATCACTGGGAGAAACAATTTATGTTCAGTCATGAGTTGTTCCAAAAGGTTGTCATCTACAGGAGGTTTGTAGATGACATACTGTTAGTATGGGATGGATCAAGACATGAATTTGAAACATTTCTTGTTTATTTAGAAAGTACAAGTGATTTTCTCAGATTCACCTCAGAGATATCCCCCACTGAAATTAATTTTTTGGACGTAACCTTGTCCATACAGGAAGGTAGGCTGGTTTCAACTTTATATAGGAAAGCATGTTGGAAAAACACGCTTCTATCCTTTAACAGCATGCACCCCAGACATACGTTCCCTGGTATAGTCAGGAGTCAATTTACTAGGATAGCTAGGTTGTGTAAGAATGAAACATCAAGGTACTTGGAAGCTAATTTAATGCAAGATTTATTTTTACAAAGAGGATATGATTCCAACATGGTAAAGAGAATTAGGTCTGAAGTTTTGAATGAGGTGAGACCTGTTATGTCTAATAAAATTTTCAGTCTAGCATCAAAGATGAATTTGAAAGATAATATAGATGTTATTAGGATCACCATTACTTATACCAATGACAATAAGTCACTGAAGAATATTATATGCAGCAACTGGAAATTGCTGACTGTAGATGACCAAACCAGGAGGTTAGTAGGTGATCAACCTAACTTTGCGTACAGGAATCACAAAAATCTTAAAAGACTGTTATGTAATAATCCAAGAATAGATACTAATGTAGGAACATTAATGAAAAATGTAGGTAAGGCAGGTACCTACACGTGTGGGAAATGTAATATGTGTAGGTATGCAACTACAGATCAGGTCTTTGTGCATCCCTATTTGAACTTTACGTTCATTCCTAGATTTTATGCTTGCTGTGATACTGAGAGCGTCATATACCTGGCAAATTGCAATACATGCCCGGCGTTCTATGTAGGACTCACTAAGAGAAAATTGAAACAAAGAATTTACAACCATGTCTATGACATCAGACAACATAAAGAACAGAATGCGTTAGCGAAACATGTCATGGAATACACTACACACATGTTTAACTTCAGAGTCCTACAAATAGTTAAACACAGCAATAGAGGGGGTGACCATATGAATTTATTGGAGAGCATTGAACTACAGTGGATTTTTAAGTTAAGGGCCCATCTACCACCGGGCATTAATCAATATGTATCCCTTAGATCAGTCCTTAAGAGCAGGTAATACCTGCTCTATTCATCCTCCATATTTTAGACCCTTAGTGGATTAGAAGGTTCTTATTTGTTTTTTGTAGCCATTATTTTTATGCCTATACAGTTCATTATGTGTATGATAGTTTTGTATTAAGTATTTGTTGATTTCATCATGGTTTTTATATAAATTATGCATTTTATCATTCATCTCTTAAATATATATGTTATGTCTGTTGTTTGTAGGTCATATATGTTATAGGTCCGTACAGTCTATTTATATCTATAGGTTGTGTGGCTGTGCTACCAATATTTAGCATTTCATTAATAACATCAAAGTATGTATGGTGTCTTTAAAGCTAGAGCTCTCATTCAGCATTTAATTGCTTAATTGCTTAATTAACTTGCATTAAAATACTGATTGAGCTTTCTTAGGGTATTTAAACTCACTGTTTCATTGTTAAAATAGATCTGAAGAAGCGTGTGTTACTACACGCGAAAGCGCTTATCTCCTTGTGTGCTGTACTTTCAATAAAAGACTCTGAATTTTACAAGTTGGATTTTCGAATCTTTATAGGATTGTTACAGGATTTTGTGCTGTGGTGAGCCTTCCAGTGTTTGTTTTTTTGACGTTTTTTTTCACCCTTTCTAATATATTAACAACTATCAACATTATCACCCTCTGTAAATTGTGAAAGAAATTTACTGACCTTTATTGCTTCTGGGGTTCAGCCATTCATTTCCCCATTACCTCCATGACCCTGATGAAGAGTCAGCATTTCCCTCGCATGTTGGCACTGTTTCTCATTTTCGTCAACCTCCAAACACCGTAGTCTCTCTGCTGATTCTAATTCCATATGTTTCACCTTTTTTCAGCCTCCAATGCCACAGTCTCTCTGCTGATTCTAATTCCAAATGTTTGGCCTTCAGTTCAAGTCCATTTAACTCCAGATGGATTTTTAAGTCTCTGAGGCGAAGGTGAACTGTCGTATTTCTGAAGGCTGCACATCCCCATCACCAGACTGGTTGACTTCCTTGTTGCTCGTCCATGCTGCAGCTGCAATTAAGGTTGAAATCATTTCCTCTTTAGTCAGGTTGACATGCACCATTCCTTTGGCTTCGCACACCTTGGCCAACTGTTTCTTTGTCAGCTTGCCATAATCCTCTGCTGACATACTTGTCTGCCTTCCTTTACTATACCAAACTAGCAAAAATAAATTAAACTGTTTTTAAATTGAAACTCTGTATGTTAACCTTGTGGCTGCTGAGAGTACACACACCTTCAGTGACAACTGCCCACAGGCTACTGAAGTTCAATTAATATCACACCCAGCTGCCACCAATATGTGACTGTCTACTCCAGGCCAGTAATTAATGACCCTCGATCCTCACCACTGACACTGATGAGGGACTCCCACTCTAGGAGCAAAAATGGGTGCACACAGTGTTTTCAGATACAGCTCTCTGCACCAAGCACAATTTCCTTTAAGAGCACACAGGGAGTACACTCCAGATCTGGGGCTGGACACTGTCTCTCTCCAGGCCCCAAACAAGACTCCACATTGACCATTTTGGAGCTCTGTGTTCTTGTTCCAAGTAGCTGACACACACACTTAGATATTTAATTTTCATACTTTTCGCACACACACACACACACACACACACACGCACACACACACACACACACACACACACACACACACACACACACACACACACACACCTGGGGAAAGCTGGCACAGATTTTCCAGCTGTGCCACCTCTGCCCAGACTATGAGGTAATTACGGTGTCACCAGTCAGCTACTCTGGGTGGTTTAGTGGTACAGTGGTTAGCATTGTTGTCTCACAGAAAGAGGATGTCCAGTTTGGTTCTCAACTGGGGTGCCTTCTGTATAGAGTCAGAATGCCCTCCCTGCATTTGCATGGGTTTCCTCCAAGTGCTCTGTTTCCTCCCACATTCCAAAGACATGCTGCAAGTGGATTGGACACTCTAAATTTACCATGGGTGTAAGTGTGTGTATAAGTGTATGGTATGGCTTCTGAGGAGGGTTGGGCATCGGGTTAGCACCTCAACCCCATAAAAAAACATAACTGCTACAGAAGCAATGAGTGCCCAGAGGGGCACTCATTTGCCAGTGTGCCACATGGAGCGAAACAGCAATGAGAGAGAGAGTGTGTCAGACTCAGCTACTCTAAGGCCCTTACAATGGTATCTAATTATATGAAGTAAAATTAATACTAATACAAATGGTAGAGTTTGACCAATGCAGCAATGATTTCAGGAACAGCCACAGTGTCATTAAAATAAGTATAAGTACTCTTAATATGTTAAAAGTATTCTCTAAAAGACCAGCCACAATGAAGAGTTTAAATATATTTAATAATAAATAATAAAAGAACAAACATGAGAATACTGAATGTCTAATTACAATAAACACCAGAGTTTCAATCACAGGAGATATAAAAAAATAACACAGTTGGATAGATTCACAGAGATGCAGAAAAACAATACTTAACTAATCTCACTATATTTTCCTGACTGATTAAAGAAATACTGTTCCTAGTTAAAATGCTTAAAACAGCAAGGCAAGATGGTGAATGAGTTGCTTACTACAGCAAGGCAAAATGAGGTGTGTGGTTATGTGAGATATCTGCAAGAGATCTTTCCTGACAGGTTCTGAAAAACAAAGTGCTGCTGTGAGAGTTCTGGAATATTTCTCACTAATGTCTAAAAAAATTCTTTCAGTGCTGGGTATAGAATGATATCTCATCTGGTCACCTGACTCTGGTACAATACATATCCAGAGCTTTGCTAAGATCTGTTGCAGCATTTGAAAGCTATAAAACAATTTCAAAAACTTCTACCCTTCCAGGGTAGTAATTAGTTCACCCCTAAAGAGAATACAGTAAGACTCCCAGTCATGGTTTTCCCAAACATTTTTGTCTCGGGTTGCAATCAGACCTGTAAGATAAAATTTTTTATGTCCTAAACCAACCCATTTAATTTTCAACCTATTTTTCAAAATAAGCTGGACTGACATTAACCTCTTCCCTTCCAGAATTCTCTGTTAAAACATATACATTTAATTAGTTACAATAATACTGCCTGACATACATGTATATCTCTTTTCTTTCTATCGGGCTCCACTGTTGATGCATTTCTTACACAAGCAACTTTACAAACAGATGTTTAACACAAGCATCTGTACAAATCAATGTGATAGTCAAATGACATAAAATTCTTTACAAAATTCCAGCTAGCTATGCTGGCATATGTTACACATGCATTGCCAACTCTCTCTGACACAGATGGCACTACCTCATATCATCACAGCATCTTTATGAGGAAGTAAAAGTAATGTAAATACTTTATGGAGACAGAATGCTAGGTGTGGGTATACTCAAAGTATATGTGTTGAAGACAAGAATGCAATGGAAAGTTGGAAATACAAAGCACATATGCCCAAGAATGAGACTACAAATGGGGTGGATATACATAAAATACATGAGTACCAGAGACTGACTGGCAAGGTTGGGGCAGAAATTAGGTCACATGTAAATTTATTTGTGACAAGGATGGGTCTATAAAGAAAGTATTTGCAACTAACTTGCATGTGCTGGGATCATACCGTGGGTTGCAATGGTAGCACGTTATATGTGTGGTGTGGAGGTGGCATGGATAAAGGTTTGGAACACAGTATTGTACATACACTGCTAAGATTGTGTGTACTATGGAGTAGTTGATCTCTGTGCTGTTTGTATAGCTGCAAACCTATTTATCTCATTATACATCCTAAGCAGTACATCTGGTCAATATGTGGAGTGGAAAACTCTGGTATGTCAGCAATATAAAATTATAGTGCGTCAGAGTTCTACACAGCTTTGCCAGATCCCTGCTGAAAAGTGTACACCTATGCTATTCATTTGGGAATTAATCACGTAGCTGAAAACATTTTCTTGTTAGGATTCATGTTAATGAAATTGGTATCTACCTCTCTTAGCAGATTATCTCTTGCAGTAATGCTACATGCCTGTATTCTTCTTTCCTTTTTGTTTCAGTACATTTCTTAATTTTCTTCCTCCTCTGTCCTTACTTTTTCCCTGAATGTCATTTTTAGACTTGAGTTTATGACTTAGCCTACATTATTACTTCTTTTAATCTTGTGGTTTGTTGCCTTCCATTGCCCTGAAACCTACAGATATCTTCCGTATTTTTTTGGTAAATAGGTCAGCATAGTGCGTGTACACTTAGAAGCATTAGATTCAGCACTGATACTTATGTTTTAAAGTGACGTATCCTTACTTTAATGCCATCTTGTGCCCAATGGCTATGTTTAACCATACATTCACAAGCAGTGGAAAAGCTAAAGGAACATTGCTGCTGTCATTCAGTTTTATAGGTAAATACTAGACAATCAGTCTGCAGATTATTACAAACTTAGCCAATAGCTATATAGTAACCAATGGGAGAATTAAACCCTGTACCTTGTGTCTGTGAGGTAAGCACCTTATCCATTATGCCAACCCCTGACTAATATTAAGATGACTACTCCTTCCAGTTAACTCCCTGCCTCTTTTTCTTTTGAAATATTGAAATATATTATTCTGACCAATACACTAGCCTTTTAACCAAACACAGTGTGATATGACACAATCCACTTGCATTTAGGCAAATTCCCTGTAGCATTAATACTTCTCATATGTCAAATTACAAATACAGTGTGTGCGTATGTGTGTGTGTGTGTGTGTGTGTGTGTGTGTGTGTGTGTGTGTGTGTGTGTGTGTGTGTGTGTGTGTGTGTGTGTGTGTGTGTGTGTGATCATATGATAGATAGAAAACTCTTGTTTTTAGGGCTATAGCAAAAGTTGATACCAAAGTGAGTTATCCTGATCCTGTATGTACCCCGTGCCATTCTTCCTCAAACAGTTATGAGCCAAACATGAATAAACTTAAAAAAACAAATCTAATGTCACTTTCATACTTCTCCCCAAAGCCCAAGCTAATTAATCTCTAAGAAAATAAAATTGTTGTTACTTACTCACCTGCAAAATAAATGTGCCATCTTCTCTGTACAAGGACAGCAGAGAGGCCAGCTTAGCAAATAAATCTCTGCAATGAAATACTCAGGCATCACACTAGATGTATTATTTACTCTCACTTTCCAGATGAAGTGCATTCCTGAATCTATCAATATCTGGCAGACTGGAAATCATTTACAGAATTTATAGCATCTGTTTTCAACAACAACCAATTTTCTTTCCATTGGCCAGGATCTGAAATGTCTGTTGAAAATTACACTGATACAAAAGACGTGTAGAAAAATCATGTAGGGATGCAGTTTTAAAATTCTTAAAATATGGTTGGCTAAAGAATTATAATCTTTCACTTCATGGAAATTTAGATGTTTTTTACTTTTAAAACCTTTAATAACTTCACACATTACACAGTGACATGGATACACATAATTATCAAAGAGAAAACAAACAATTAAAAATACTTTTCCTTTTCATGCAATCAGTACACACACACACACACACACACACACACACACACACACACACACACACACACACACACACACACACACACAGAGTTTCTTAACAATTATTATTCAATTTAACATTACGTAGCTTACTCTAGTTCTGTCTGCCCTGAAATGTCACAACTGATTCTTAACCCAAACAAAACTAAACTAATGCTCTTTGTCTCTCCCCTGGAA
This sequence comes from Protopterus annectens, assembly GCF_019279795.1. Taxonomy (NCBI): domain Eukaryota; kingdom Metazoa; phylum Chordata; order Ceratodontiformes; family Protopteridae; genus Protopterus; species Protopterus annectens. The sequence goes on along the minus strand of NC_056727.1, from coordinate 971,297,285 downwards.
CATTGTTCTGTTTGCATTGTTCCCATAGCTTTTTCCATTTACTTCTATGTAGTTTGTACCTTCTCTTTTGTAAATATCCTACTTCTGATCCTTTTATCTCCTTTACAACATTCAATACATTCTTTAAATGTCCAACCTCATTTCATATCTATTCCTCCTACAATACCATAATAGCTAAAGTATCTCAAACAAAACTGCTCTGTGTTCTAATTGACAATAATATGAACTTTGACAAATATCTATCTCAGAATATCAAAAAGACACACATAAAACTAGGAACACTATTTAGAATCAAACCATACCTCACTAACAAAACAAGACAGTCAATTGCCAGAACCCATCTGCTCTCTACTCAGCCATATGCCTCCCCAATTTTTACCAACCTAAAGAAAACAGAGTTAACAAAACTAGAAGCTTGCTACAACAAAATAGCCACGTTTGCAACAAATTCCCCACACAGACTCCACCACTGCTCTGCTCTACATCAACTCAGCTAGTTAGAATTACCACAGTTCTTAACCCTTACCCAACTTATCACTGCAAATAGTCTGATACACTAACCAGATAAATGCCCTGCGCTCTATAATCTACTCCAACCCTACATAAACAAATGGGCCTTCCATTCCTCAAACAAATCTCTGCTACAAATCACCAAATCCAACCATAGCACTGGGGACACTCTACTCCAACTATGTCTAGAATTTGGAATGCTATCCATCAACCTAATATAACTACAGCTAACCCCACACATTTCACTACTTGTTGTCAGCCAATTAGGTTGCTGTGGAACCATAAAAGAGATGACTGACTGAATTGTAGAGTGGATAGTTCAGTGAGGAGTTTATGGTTAGAGTCAGTGTTTGTTCAGGTCCAAGAAGATGGAATATAATAGTTTACTTTCATTTCTGTGTTGGTTAATTGTATTTGTAAAACTCACAAGGGCAGTTGTGGTGCTATGATTGGGGCGGAAACCATGCTGCATATTTGTTAGGAAGTTGTTAGATAAGGGTTGGGTATGAATACATTTTTCTACTATTTTGGCTAGAGGAGATAGAATTGCTATTGGCATGTAGTGCAGGGTTAAGTAGAGTTCCCTCCTTTATGTATTGGGATGATGTATGATATTTTCTAAATTATGGGAATGTAGTGGTCTGTGATAGAGTGGTTAATCAGAATGGAGATAGGACAGGAGATGGCATCAGCTGCTAGTTTAAGGTATGTTTGATGAATTTCACTAGAGTAGGTTTCTTTGTCATGTTTGATCTGAATTTTGGCTTTGTTTCTAAGTTGCTTGTAGTATTCTAGGTTGACTTTTGCCATTGTAACCAGGCTTTATCTCTTAGTTTTAGTAGTTGTTTGGTATATTTTGTTAGTTAAGGAGCATAATTTGATTTTACTCTTATGGTTCTGCATGGTGCCAGTTGATTTAATGTTTAAGAAAGTGGTATTAAAGTAATCTATGGCAGTATCTAAGAGTAGTGTTTTAAGTAGTGTCCAGTTACAGAGCTGAAGGATGGAGATGAAGGTATGAGCATTAAAGTCTTTTCTTGTTAGGGGTTTGTTGATAGGTAATATTTCTTGGGAGGGGGATCACTGATGCTGTCAGAGTGATAGCCTGAATGACAATATATGATGGTTTGTTTGTTAAGATCCTGTCTAGAATTGATTGTCTTTTGGTAGTTTTGTCTACTCTGGTTGCAGATTGTTTAACTTGGGTGAAACCGTACAGGTTATTTTTTTTTTTTTGACATTTGTTAACCGGGTTGGTCTAGCTGGGCCAGGAGCTCATTTTCAGTGGAGACCCGAGGATAAAAGCTCCAGTTATAAAACAATTTAGGATTACATAGGTAACAAAAAAAATAGAAAGTACCATAAACAAGTATCACGCCAAAGCATACTAATACAAATATGAATCAAACATATTTAGGTTACCGTAAGAGGATTGTCTCAAAGAAATAAGTATATGAGCCCCCTTTATATATATATATATATATATATATATATATATATATATATATATATATGTACAACAAGTTCATAGGTTCATACGTTGGTACTAGGCTATCGGCCCTAGGGCCTATACAAGCCTAGCCATAACAATTCCCTGGATATTTCTTCCCACAATATTTACTTATCTGGACCCCTGTCCAGCAGGGCAACTGACATGATCCCCGGGGTGAATTTCCTATCTCCCATCCAATCATCAAGGTTACATTTGAAGAGGGCCAAGGAGGCGATCTGCTTGACATGTATGGGCAGTCTATTCCAGAGTCTGGGGAGTCTCTGGGTCAGGAAGCTATCCCTCCAGCATGCTTTGTTCATTGTGATGACAAGGTTTAGATCCTTGGAGTATGTGGCTCTGAGGGATTGGGATTTCTTTAAGTGCTGCATGTCCAACAGCTCAGGGTTTGACATGGCCTTGTATGTTAAGCAGAAATTGCCTCTGATAGACGATATGCCACAGAGTATAGCTGGAGTTTTTTTAGACAGTCAGCATATGGCATCTGCTTTAGGCCTGTGATTCTTTTAGTGAGGTATTTCTGTGGCCTTTCCAGCTGTTGCAGATGTCTTGTGAGGTACATACCAAATGGGGCATTATACTCTATAATGGGTCTAATGAGGGATGAGTACAGTAGGACAATGACCTCCTTTTTTCTGGATGAAAAGCCCTTAGTGATGAGGTGTGTCACATAGAAGGATTTCCTGACTGTTGTGGCAATGTGGTTATCGAAAGTGAGCAAGAAAAAACACGAATAAGAAAAAGCCTTTTAAATAAAGGGTTACAATTTATGCCGGCTGGAAATGATACCATCATTGATGCATTAACTGATCTGAAAGTAATTACAAGGAATGTCAGTTTAAAAATGTTGTATGGGGGTATAAATAATGAAGTTTATGATAAATTAAAAAAGAAAAGTACATTTATTCCAAATAATGCTCCCACTGTAAATGCTTTTATAGCTAATTGTGAAAATGAGTTGAGACAATTGTATGATGATAAAATGAAATGTAAAATGAATTCAAGTAAATATAACATGACATATCATGAACATCTAGCTTTGAAAGCATTGATTGATAATAATAACATTATTATTAAGCAGGCAGATAAAGGAGGGGCGATAGTGATGTTTGATAAAGATAAGTACAATACATTGATGTATGACTTTTTAAATGATGGGAAAACTTTTAAAGAAATTTCATATGCTATAGTTAGGAAAATCATTAGTGATGTTAATATGTTTGTTTATGACTTACAGGCACAAGGTGATATCTCCCTAGAATTATTTAATTTTTTGACAGTTTCAACCCCAATAATTCCAGTTATTTATGGAATACCTAAATTACATAAATCCCAGACACTACCACCAATGAGACCTATAGTGTCGGGAAGGGGATGGTCAACTGAACCTTTGTCAGTATTTGTTCAAGAAAAATTGAGTAAATATCTGGAACTATGTCCTAGTTACATAAAAGAAATAGGAGATTTTTTAAGGAAACTTTATGAATGGTATAATAATAATAGGGATATTAATTTTATTATGGTAACTATGGACATAGCTTCCCTTTTTACTGTTATACCAAATGTTTATGGCATTAATGCTATTCGTGAATTTTTGTGTATCAACTCGAATATGAAAGGGAGAGACATTGAAGTTATATGTAGTGCAATAGAGATTGTATTAGGGAAAAATGTTTTCCTGTTCAACAAACAACCTTACCTACAGTTATCTGGTGTTGCCATGGGTACGCCCATGGCAAACACATATGCTAATATTGTGCTTAATCAATGGGAGATACAAAATATTTTAATATAGATAATAGGTATAGGAGCAATGTACTTTTCTATCAGCGTTTTGTAGATGATTGTTTTCTTCTATGGCAGGACGATGAACAAGAGTTGGATAACTTTGTACTTTATTTGAACAGCACAACAGATTTTTTTAAAATTTTCGATCAATTCTTCTAGAACTAAAATATCCTTTTTGGATGTTGAGTTATATAAAAGCCATAATAATAATTTAGAAACATGTGTCTATAAGAAAGATGTACAAGTAAATAGATACACACACGCAAAGAGTATGCATGCGCATCACGTGTTTAATGGGATTGTTAAAAGTCAACTGTTAAGAGTAAGTAGATTAAATACAGAGGAAGGTAAATGTCAAGAGCAGATGGATCTCGTATGTCATGAATTTCTGAAAAGAGGCTATGATATGAGACACATAAATGAAATAAGGGAGAATATTTTGAATAATAGGAAGACTTATGCATCCCCTTACTTTGTGGAATGTAAGACCTTAGGAGTTATGGACAGTGGCTCAGGCAATATATTGAGATATATAACTACATTTAATAGGATAACAAGGAATGTTTTATAATAATTAGGAAGAATTGGTGTATTTTGATGGCTCAGCCAGAATTAAGTAAAATACTGGGAAGTAAGCCCAGATTTTCATATAAAAATAAACATAATCTAAAAAGAAGATTATGTTATAAAGATTTTGAGATTAATAGTGTACAAGTAACATCGCTTAATTCAGGCACAATACCATGTCATGCCTGTAGTTGTTGTACAGATATCTGTACAAATAAAGTGTTTATACATCCAACAAATAGAACTGAATATAAAATATAACATCAAGCCACATGTAGAAGTACTATGGTGATATATTTGGCTATGTGCACACAATGCACAAGTTTTTATATTGGGAAATGTTCTAGAGCCTTAAAAGATTGTGTAATTGAACACAAGTCCAAAATGAGAAAAATGTATCTACTAATGCTTTAGCACAACATAGAAATGAGACTGACAATACACATAATTTTAAATTTAAAGTTCTTGAGATAATAAATAAGAATTTGCGATTAGGGGATATAATCAATAAATTAGAATGGCTGAATATAGCTGGATTATTAGATTGAATGCCGATAAGAAACCAGGTTTAAATAGTATGATTACTATTAAACCTGTCTTGGATTTTAAACAGAAGCAGTACCACAAGTATATTTTGAATGAACAACATGAGTAACAAAATGATAAACTGATAAATATATGATATATTATTCATTATTTGTTGCACTGATTTATGTTTTTTATTTGTTGTTAGTACTAATGTATCTGTATATCCATGAATTTTACTCAAGTTTGTTGTTAATTGATGAATTTTTAATTGATGTGCTTTCAGGTGTTTTCTATTAGTTGGCTATGTCATGTGTTTCTGTTAATTATGCATATATATATATATATATATATATATATGAATGTATTTGGTTCACTTGTTACTTTAACAGCACTGAGGAAGGGTTATTCCTGAAAGTTTTGTTTGTTATTAAAAATGAGTTTTTTCTTATTCGCGTTTTTTCTTGGATGCTTGAACTGGTGAATTTATTAGAGAAAATTCCATTGGTTGAAATTTTGTCTTGAGTTATCGAAAGTGAGACCACTGTCCACCTGTGTCCCTAAGTCTCTCATCACACTTTCGATGTTTAGTGTACTGCCACCTATGTGGTAATTCATGGGTACATGTTTTTTTTCCAAAGGGGATAACTATACATTTCTTGGCATTAAGCTTGAGCCCATGGCTCTGGCACCAGGCATCTGTTCCTGTAAGGCCCTTTTGTAGAATATCCACATCATTTGGGGATTCAATAATGGCTCCCAGTTTGCACTCATCTGCAAACTTTGTTAGCCAGAGTCCCTTAGTGTTGGCCTGTACTTCAGAGAAGTAGATGCCAAACAAGAGTGGTCCCAGGACTGAACCATGAGGTACTCCACTTGTCACTTGTCTGGAGCTGGATTTGTTGTCGGCTACTTTTACAGTCTAGGTTCTGTCAGTAAGCCAGTTGGCAAGCCATCGAGTGACGTAAGGATTTATGCCTAGCTTAGGAAGTTTATCTATGATTCCAGAGTGGGGCATGGTGTAGAAGGCCTTGGCAAGGTCCAAATAGGCTGTGTGGACCACCTTACTCTCGTCCACACCTCTGGAGACTGATTCGAAGAAGTTAGTCAGATTCAGGAGACAAGATCGGCTCTTCACAAACCCAAACTGGGTGGGGTCCAGTGTTTGAAGGTTGCCAATGTCTTTGTTTATAAGTTCCATGATAATGCGTTCCATACCCTTAAAGATCAGGCTTGCCAGACTGATGGGATGGTAGTTCCCGGAATCCAAGGTGGATCCCCCCTTGTGGAGTAGGATAACTGTAGCTGTGCGCCACTCAGTGGGTACGAAGCCTGAGGTGAGGTTATGATTAAACATGACACTTAGGTGAGGTGTCAGTTCATTTTGTAGTTCATGTGTACACAGCCTGGGATGTCATCTTATCCCATGGATGCTGTAGTCTTATCTTTGGAGAGTGCGGTTTTTACCTTTGTGGCTGTGATTACCGGAATTTGGCAATCTTTTGGTATTGAGATGGGCCCTTTAGGGGGCGAGAGGGGTGAAGTTGGCACTAAATCAGTCTGCCAGGATATTGGCAATATCCTTGAGATCAGTATATTTAATGCCATTCTGTTGTAGCTCAGAGCAGATCTGAGCATTGCCATTTAGATTCTTGACATAACTATAGAATGCCTTGTGGCTGTCTTTAGAATCTTTGGGAATTTTATTTTCGTAACTAGCTTTTGAGGATTTTATGAGGGATCTCAGCTTCTTACTGAGGCTGGTGAGGGAGTTTTTTGTATTGTGGGATTTTCCTTTTTTCTGCAACAGTTTCTTCCTTCTGTTGTATAGTTTGTTTATAGCAGGTGACCACCAGATTGGCTTCCTTTTCTTGGAGAAGAGCATCTTGGTTCTATATGGGATGGCACAATTCATGCAAGAGTGGATGTGCTCATACAGTGCCTTAGTGTAGGATTTTGCAGTCGAACTTTCAGATCTCGTCTGCATGGGTGTCATGAAGTTTGTCACTTCTGACTTCAGTAGCATGACGTTGGCTTTGGAGAAGTTTTTTAAGGAGGTTTCCTTACTGGGGGGTGGGGGTGGGATGTGCATGTCAAGGGTGATTTGCTTATGATCAGACCTGACTAATGAGGGGGTGACCACTGGTGTGGAGCATCTATCTCCCATGTTGGTAATGACCAGGTCTAGGATATTGGAGCCCCTGGTGGGACAATGGATTAGTTGATCCAGGGCATTGGAATTTATGAATTCCAAGAACCGTTGGGAAAAGGAGTTGGTACCCGAGTAGTTTTCCCAGTTAATGGCTGGGTAGTTGAAATCACCCAGTATTAGGGTGTTTGGTTGTATCTTAATATTTTTCAGTATGTTTTGAAAGGTTTAATGAGAATCTTAGGGTATGGTGGGGAATCTGTAGCCAGCTACAATTTGGATTGCAGTCTTACCTAGTGTTAGTTGCACCTGGAGAATTTCAGATGTATTGTTTTGGGCAACTAGCCTGGAGGTGTGAATATCCTTGGTGAATATGGACACTCCTCCACCTTTAGGGTTTCGGTCTTGGTTTTGTGGCTGAAAAGTGTGGTAAGAGTTGTAGCCTGGTATTGCAGGTGTGCTGTCTGGTGCCTTGAACCTAGTCTCAGTTACTGTACAGATATCAATGTTCTCCACTTTTAGGAGTGCCTCGAGAGAGTGCATTATGAGGTTTAGACTTCTATCGTTGAGTAGCATTACCTTCAGATTTATACAAGTGATCAAACAAGTGATATACAGATGATCAGATTTCTTGCCTAGACTTCGTAGGAAAGTATAGATGCTTTCAGGAGTTCAGAGGGAAGAAGCACCATTGTATAAAGGGGAAATATTAGGTAGGTTCTAAGCAGAGACATGATTTAGTATTGAGAAGATAATGTTTGAGTTCCTTTTTAAAGTGCGCAGGGTGTATGATGGAGCGTATGCGTAGAGGAAGTTTGTTCCAAGTGTGGGCTATAGAGCAGTTCTATTGTAGTTTGCCAATGTTCTTCTTTGGATGATCTACATTCAGAAGTTGCTGGTTAGAGGTGTGGAGGGTTCTAGAAGGGGTGTAGGTAGATAAAAGAGTAGAGAGAGCTGGACAGGATGAATGCCTGTATAGAATGGAGTGAATAATTTGAAATTGAGAAAGTAGCAATAGTTGAGGGAATTCGAGCCATTGTAATGAGTTCAGGGCAAGGCAGTGATGGGAGTTGTAGGGGGAGTTTGTATTCAATCTTGCAATTTTGTGGTAAGTTTGTTGCAGTTTGTTCATGGTAGTAGCTTGTATACTGGTTAGTATTGGGGCTGCATAGAGAAGTGTGGGCAGGAGGAAGGACTGTGCTAAGGTGAGTCTAGCATTTGGAGCAAGAAATCTTTTGGTGCAATAGAGCAAGCCAAGTTTCTGGTGTGTTTTTTTTTATTCCTTGCAGTAAGTGTAAGTTAAATTTGAGTTCGTTCATCAATAATGATGCCTAACAGTTTAGTGTGTGGTTCAGGTTTTATGATAGTGTTGTTAGAGGATGTTATAGTAAATGTAGATTTATGGTTGGAATGTGAGGGGGGAGAAAGAGCAGGAGCTTGGTCTTCTTGGGGTTAAGGATAAGCAGATTGTCAGATAGCCATTTCTCTGTGGATAGAAAGGAGTTTTGAGTAAGGGTGAGAAGGTCTGTGATACTACTGGAGATTGAGATGAGTGTAGAGTCATCTGCATATTGTATAAGAGAAGATTGTCTGCAAGAGGTGAATAGTTCATTTGTAAAGATATTAAATAAGAGGGGACCCAAGATAGAGCCTTGAGGAACACCTGTTGGAACAGATATAAAGTGAGAGCAGGAGGAGAGCCATTTGACAGATTGCTGCCTACCTGAGAGATAGCTGGAGAACCCAGCCAGGGAGGAAGAAGACAGGTTGAGGTTAGATAATTTAGAAAGGAGTATAGGGTGAGAGACTGTGTCAAAGGCTTTGGAAAGGGCAAAGAAGATGCAGGATATTAGCTGATTGTTATCAAGGGCATTGGCTATGGTATGAGTGAAAGAGCGGAGGGTGGTAGATGTGCTGTGGTGGGACGGAAACCATGCTGAGTGGGAGTGAGAAGGTTGTGTTGGAGGAGGTGGTTGAGAAGTTGTGAGTGAATGCATTTCTCGAGTAACTTGGAGATGGGAGAAAGAATGGCAGTGGGACGGTAGTTAGATGGATCAGTAAAGTTGCCACCCTTATGTAGTGGGATAGTATAGAAGGATTTCCAAATAGCAGGAACTGTAGCCTCTTGCATAGATCTGTTAATGAGAATGGATATAGGATAGGTTATAGATTCAGCAGCAAGTTTGAGAAATGTAGGATGTAGGTTATGAAATTAGTGGAGTTTTTTGAGGTGCAAGAGAACCAGTTGGTGTTAAAATCATACATTATGATGGCTTTCTGATGAAATGTTATGGATATACAGTGGAAACATTCCTCTATTATAGTGAAGTTATTGCCGGGAGGAATAAGGTCCTATAATGGTTAGTTATTTATTGGAGTTTACTTTGAGTTTGCTAAATAATATCTCAGCATTGTTGAATTCTGGGATACTTGGTTCAATAAGTTCTAATTTGAGATTATTTTTATAAATTATGGCTATTCTACCTCTGTGTTTGTTTTTTCAATCAAGTCTGTGTATGCTATAAACTGGGGGTAGAATTTTATTGTTGTTTATTTCTGGTTTCAGCAAGGTTTCTGTTAGTACTGCGATATTGGGGGATTAGTGTGAGAGACTTGCATGGAATTCATGTATCTTATTAGCTATGCTCCTGAAATTCATGCTAAGGAGTAATAGGTTAGATCCAGTAGGCAGTGGTGGCTGGTGACTTCAAATTGAAGGGGGGCTGCAGGAGACAGCTGAATGGGTGGGGCCAATGGGAAGGGGTGTGGCCAACTAGAAAGGGAGGGAGCTATGCTGAAAACCACAACAAGTGGAACTTTAAATGCGCTGCCCTGGGTGCCTAAACCATCATTACAAGAGTTCAATCAAGACAAAATTAAGTGTAGAAGAAAAAAGTATTTCAATGCATTGGCTACATGACAACTTACTTAATATCTAGATGGAAACACAAAGGTTGTGAGGCATGAGAAAATAAATTACGTTTTAAATACATTACTGGAATGCCAGTCAAAAGCAGTTCTAATTATAATTTATATTCAGCTTTATAAAATTAACAAGTAACATGCTGAAAGTAGCAATCTCTGTGATACCCCCACTTATAGAAATGTTTCTTATCCAAAAAAGACCTGCTGCCTGATAACTATCTACTTGTTTCATGGGGAAGACATGATCAAAGTAAAAAATGAACAGCAAACAAGAAATAAGCTCAAGATAAATTGCTTAAAGGATTACTGCACAAGTTATGGACAACACATGATAGATTGGCATTCTATTTAGTTGACAGGTAAAGCCTGCAAATATGACTGCAAGACTCCAACAAATGTAATGAGCTTCTGAAAATACTGTAATCCTGTCCTTTATTACAAATACTGTCATATGCATTTCAATATCCAAAGCTTATACATTATCTAGTTATGTAAATATTCTCTGCATGGCAACAAAAAGGCTTTCAATGTTAGTAATTCTTTAACAGTATGCTTATTAAAGCTTACTTGCATCTTACAATCTCCAACAAGCTTACCTGATGGTCATTAAAGCATTGTTACTTAAACACAGAGCAACAGGGCACTGCAACAGCATGCATTTTCTGAATAATAAGAAGCATAAATCAACAGTATAAAAATATGACAGAAAACTAGAACATTCTGCAAAATCAAGCACAGATGGAAGCCACGGTCGTACGTCTGGTCTACCTTGGATGGGGAAATACTCTGCACACTTACACTGCCTAAATGCTCCTTGCCTTGCTTGGACACATCCAGAGCCACTACAATGGGGATTGGGGTGCAACAAGTATGTCACAATTTGAAATGTCTCTCGCTGACAGTGATGGCTCTGACAGTCATACCTCTCATATCTCTCAACCTCAGAGCAAGAAATCTGGACAAAGCCATACATAGAAGTGGGACACAGGCCCAAAAATAAGAGCAATTTTTAAATATTGCTCTTATAAACTTAGAAAGATAATAGAATAGTAGTAGGTTTTGCATTAGTATGAATTTTCTGAAGAGTATGAAATCTGAAACTCAAATGTCTGCCATTATTTTCTAACTTCAGTCTTTAATGATTTGCCACAAATTTGCCAGAAACCACATTGTTATGAAAAATAGATCAAAAATGTGATGCAAAAATATAAAATTGCCACACAATACAGCTGGGAACCGGTCAACGAAGAGACAACTTTTTAATATTAGTACTGTTAACTTGAGCAGCTAACAAAATAAGAGCCTCTGCATGCAGTTCTAAAATAAAAGTAATCCATAACTCTGATCATTACAGTTATTTATAATTGTAAACCCTCCACGTTTTCTTCCAAAATTGCCATTTTGGGGAGGGATTATTGGGGGGGGGGCAACATTTTGAGTCAAAATTGGGGACAGTTGAGAGGTTTGGATATTCCTAATTCTATAATGCAATTTATTTGCATGTACCTCTCAACCTCTTAATGCAGGAAATCTGGACAAGGCCAAATATATTGGGGGAACATACAAACAGTACTAAAAAATTGCTATTGTATAAACTTAAGACAGTTGACAGAATAACAGGTCTTGCTTTAGCATGCATTCTTTTGAAGGTTATGACGTCTGAAACTCAATGTCTGTCATTATTTAGTGACTTCATTCCTAAATGATTCATCAGAAAACCACAAATTTTATGAGGAACAAACCAAAAATAAGAAGCAAAAATCTATTCATTCTGCAAAAATCTGGACAGTTGAGAGGTATAGTTCAGCCGGGGCTGTCTTTGAGTTTGCTGCCCTTCCCCCTTGCAAAATCATGGTTGAATAGAGCCTCCCCCCTGCAGCCATTCCAATGTCCCATTCCTTCGTTATTTCACCCCATTTACCATAAACACTGTAATGTGCATACTGCTTTACTTCTGTGATGATTTGGATTTCATTTGAATGTTTTATTTTGCATTTTACAGCATAAACACTAATAGATATCTGCTAAACAAAGCAATGCAGTCTCACAATGAAAATAGACTTACCATTACAACTTCTCTGCCCTTGAAACTCACATTCATTGAAACAGCATTGAAACCCACATTCAAAGAAAATGCATTTTGCCAGTGGCAGATAAAGATTAACTTTGGACTGTTTTCAAATCATAGGCCCCTTGAACATGAAACATACACCTGCTTTTTGATGCACCTTCCTGTTTGCACTAAATTATATTCCTTGTACAATACAGTACAGTTGTTAGAGGGCATTTTAAATTTATTGTTTTGAACATTTTTCCAGTAAACAATGAAACAAAATGCATGCATCAGTAAAGAGAAAACTGCCCAATTCAGAACATTTCCATCATAAAAGTCTACTCTCAAACTTCTACAGTCCACCAGTATCAATAAATATGCACAATCTCTGAAGTAAAAGTCATCTAAATAATTCCACATTAAAGAAATCTGTAACTAATGAAGAGGTTGCTGCTAGCAAACAACTTTATATGTCATTGTTTCATCTACAAACAAAGTGCCTGTTGCCCTTGTGAAATAAATTGTCTATACTGCATTAATAAAATGATCGGCTAGTAATATCGCACACACACACGCTTCTGAATACTAAGGCTATAAAGCATCTTCTCAAGACCTCTGCATGCCAGAAACAATTCAGCTTTATTTCATCTTCTTATTTAAATAACTTGGCTACAAAAAGCACATCACTGCTAAAGGTTCCCCTTAGAAGTGTAATATTGCTCTTTTTATATACCTTTTAGTCTCAAAATGATTCAGTTTCTATTCATCATCTTTTTAACATGAGTGTTATGTTGTGTTTATAAAAGGTAAAGCCTCTATCACTGCCCCAAAGTGGCCCCTACTGCCCTTTATAAAAATCCCAGTTATGACACTACTTTTTTTTTTTTTTTTTACTGGCAAAAGTAATAAAAAAGGACATGAATACATTATGTATGTACATTATGTATGTAACTGTACTATCATACATGCGCAATTAGAAAAGCACAGCCTTTAGAATGATGTTTTCAATTATATTTACTTGGAAAACAGCTAGAAAAGAAACTGTTGATTGACTAGTGTTCATCTTTCTTTTTAGTCTAAAGCTTCAATGCTACATGTCTCTTAGATTTCAATTTTGCATATTACTAATTTTCTGCTAGTGCTGTATTATATACCACCCTAAAATGTTAGTGTTTTGGGATGGTTTTGAAAGATTTTTGTCTTTTTTTTTTAGAAAAGTAGGTTCAGTAATTGGGAATTCAACTAGGAGAATCACTTTCTAGAAACAGTAATTATGTAAACTGTTCTGGTCTTTGGTGCAGGCTGGAGAAGTTGTTTGACCGCAACTGAGCTACAAAATATAAGTATCTTTTGATTATTTTAACAGATTACTGTTTTTATAATTTAATATATATAAAGCACTTTGTCTATTCAGAATCTTCAGAAATCTTTTAGCTTGTTGTCTTAGGCTATTGTATAAACTGAAACATTTACTCTATGTAATTATCTCTTGGCTAGTGGGGGCTGGTTCTTTTGTGTTCTTGTAAAAAAAAAAAAAAAAAAAAAAAAAAAGTTGTTGTTCTGGTCTTTGGTGCAGGCTGGAGAAGTTGTTTGACCGCAACTGAGCTACAAAATATAAGTATCTTTTGATTATTTTAACAGATTACTGTTTTTATAATTTAATATATATAAAGCACTTTGTCTATTCAGAATCTTCAGAAATCTTTTTCTGTTTAAAAACTTTCATAGCTTGTTGTCTTAGGCTATTGTATAAACTGAAACATTTACTCTGTGTAATTATCTCTTGGCTAGTGGGGCTGGTTCTTTTGTGTTCTTGTAAAAAAAAAAAAAAAAAAAAAAAAAAGTTGTTGTTCTGGTCTTTGGTGCAGGCTGGAGAAGTTGTTTGACCGCAACTGAGCTACAAAATATAAGTATCTTTTGATTATTTTAACAGATTACTGTTTTTATAATTTAATATATATAAAGCACTTTGTCTATTCAGAATCTTCAGAAATCTTTTTCTGTTTAAAAACTTTCATAACTTGTTGTCTTAGGCTATTGTATAAACTGAAACATTTACTCTGTGTAATTATCTCTTGGCTAGTGGGGGCTGGTTCTTTTGTGTTCTTGTAAAAAAAAAAAAAAAAAAAAAAAAAGTTGTTGTTCTGGTCTTTGGTGCAGGCTGGAGAAGTTGTTTGACCGCAACTGAGCTACAAAATATAAGTATCTTTTGATTATTTTAACAGATTACTGTTTTTATAATTTAATATATATAAAGCACTTTGTCTATTCAGAATCTTCAGAAATCTTTTTCTGTTTAAAAACTTTCATAGCTTGTTGTCTTAGGCTATTGTATAAACTGAAACATTTACTCTGTGTAATTATCTCTTGGCTAGTGGGGGCTGGTTCTTTTGTGTTCTTGTAAAAAAAAAAAAAAAAAAAAAAAAAAAAAAAGTTGTTGTTCTGGTCTTTGGTGCAGGCTGGAGAAGTTGTTTGACCGCAACTGAGCTACAAAATATAAGTATCTTTTGATTATTTTAACAGATTACTGTTTTTATAATTTAATATATATAAAGCACTTTGTCTATTCAGAATCTTCAGAAATCTTTTTCTGTTTAAAAACTTTCATAGCTTGTTGTCTTAGGCTATTGTATAAACTGAAACATTTACTCTGTGTAATTATCTCTTGGCTAGTGGGGGCTGGTTCTTTTGTGTTCTTGTAAAAAAAAAAAAAAAAAAAAAAAAAGTTGTTGTTCTGGTCTTTGGTGCAGGCTGGAGAAGTTGTTTGACCGCAACTGAGCTACAAAATATAAGTATCTTTTGATTATTTTAACAGATTACTGTTTTTATAATTTAATATATATAAAGCACTTTGTCTATTCAGAATCTTCAGAAATTTTTTCTGTTTAAAAACTTTCATAGCTTGTTGTCTTAGGCTATTTTGTCCCACCCTCCCTCCCTGTTGGTGTCTTGCTCTTATACTTGGTGGCTTTGCAGTTGCCGCCCTACTGTGACACACCTCCCAGTCTAGTGTCATTAGCTCATTCTTCTTAATACAGAGAACATTTGATAAGGCCTTCTGTTCCTCCTTTTACCTTTTCAAAAAGTAAAACAAAACTTTTTTCTTTTTCGCCTGAACCTTCTTGTGTTCTGACTGTCCTTCTCAAACATATTGGAAATATACAGTATATTTCAGAGCATTTGTTATAACTGTATTTGCTATAACTGATTTAAGTATTTTTTCTGGCTTTTGAATATTTACTGCTTAGCGACTGCATCTTAGCCTGTTTATACAGCTCTGCATTCTATTTAAACTGTTTTTGTGTTGATTAACTGTTTTGCACTCTTAAAAAGTTATTTGTTGCTTAATTTTACCTGTAGGCTAACACACTCAAGCGCTTAGCCACTTAAAAGCATTTATAGCATTTACTGTTTTTTTCCTTGACTCTGTATAAAAAAAATCTCTTGTTTTCCCACCTTACTGAACTAGAGTAGTCCAGTTTCAGAGTTGCTGATCCCTGGGCTTTGTTTTTAGTTCCTGTTACTGATCCATTGCCTTATTAGGAAGGAGGGAAGTTTCTTTGCTTACCAGTGGGAGTGGGAAGCACTGAGCAGCCTTTTTGTCCGAATTGGTGAAGTTTCAGCCAGAAACTAGTAGTCTATTGGTCGTTTTGGGCCAATTCCTAGCTCCTTTCAGCCCCCTGCTATAAAACACGCTAAACACGTGTTTTCCAGCTTGTACCAACTCTGCACAGATCCTCGTGGTGGCCTGCAGAGTGATCCAAGCAGCAGCAGAGAGCTAAAAGAGTGACTTTCTACCAGATATAAGTATTTTTTGTGGCTTTCCCACTGTTATTAAGCTAGCGACTGCATTTCGCCTGTTTTACTGCTACTTAAGTGATTTCTGCATTTTACACTGTTTATTGCACTTTAAGTTACTAATTGTTGCAAATTGTTTCTGTAGGCTACACACTAAAGTGCGCTAGCCGATTTACAGCATTTATAGCATTTACTGTCTGTTTTTTTCCTTATCTCTGTAATAAAACAAAAAATCTCTTGTTTTCCCACTTTACTGAACTAGAGTAGTCCAGTTTCAGAGTTGCTGATCCCTGGGCTTTGTTTTTAGTTCCTGTTACTGATCCATTGCCTTATTAGGAAGGAGGGAAGTTTCTTTGCTTACCAGTGGGAGTGGGAAGCACTGAGCGCCTTTTGTCCGATTTGGTGAAGTTTCAGCCAGAAACTAGTAGTCCATTGGTCGTTTTGGGCCAATTCCTAGCTCCCTTCAGCCCCTGCTATAAAACACGCTAAACTGTACTGCTGATCTAACCAGCATATCCTATAACTGAAAAGTTCATCTCTACTTGATTCCCAAGTAGACTATTCTCTATCTGTAAAGCCTAGCACTTACTCCTACAGTACTTGCACCTTGATAAAGCACTCTTATTATAGATAGTACCCCACCAGCCTAAAACCCACTTCCCCCGGAGTCCTTTGAAAGTTCTTTATCTACTACTTCTAGTATGTCGAGGGATCAGTTGCTAGTGTCCTCTCCAGCTCAACTGGTGAACCTGGGAATATTGAGGCAATGTTACAATTGCCTCATGTACACAGACAATCCTCTCCTTCTCCCACAAAACACAAATACATGCGAGATGCAACTATACGGCCAAACTGGAGGCTGAGCTCTCTCAACATAGGACTGGCAAGACCAGACAGGAGGAGAAGGCAACCACACACAATACATACCCAGTCACACATGGTACCATCACAACTTCAAATCATACACATACTCACACAAAGACATACTCGGAGGCTCTGATCAAAAATTTACCAAAACAGCAGAGGCCACCAAAGCAGACACCCAAACAACTACCACCTCACGACCCAACACATGCAACACATAGACCACACAGTCAGAGTGTCAAACAGTCACAGCCCTTAAGGCCAAACAAAATGCCAGACACACTTGTCATTGGTGATTCCATAGTCAGACACACTGACGTCCCGCTCACCAGACTGAGTAAGGAGAAGGTCACAGTAAGCTGCCTGTCGGGCTCTAGAATCCGCCACATAACGCAAGCACTCAGGTCTCTCAACAGCAGGTACAAGTACGACTCAGTCATTGTCCACGCTGGTGTCAACGACCTGAGACGTACCTCCTTGGACTACATGAAAAGGGACGTCGAGGAGCTCTCTGATTATGTAGCCCAGGCAGGTATGACCCTGACCTTGAGCAGTATCCTACCTTCACCTAGAATGATGCCACAATACAGTGATAAGATGATCAGCTTTAATAATTGGCTTAAATTCTGGTGTCATTCAAAGGGGATCCAATGTCTGTCTGCCTGGGATGACATGCTGGACAAGCCACGCTGCTTCGCAAGGGACAGCTTGCACCTGTCACCCCTGGGCTTCCGGATATTGGCAAAGGCTCTTGCCACCCCCATAGTGCCTTTTTTAGGCAAGGCTCAAATTCTAAACCTACCACCCTAGAACACCAAAAAGGAAAAAAACTAAGGGTAATGCTGCTCAATGCCAGAAGTCTCAATCTCAAGATGCACGCACTCGAGGCCCTTCTCAATATGGAGAACATCGATGTCTGTGCTGTGACAGAAACCTGGTTCAAGGTTCCTGAGAGCACCCCAGCACTAACAGGTTTCACCTCATATCATACGTTCCGGCCCCAAAATCCGGACAACACCAAGAAAGGGGGGGGGTGTCCATATTCATAAAGGACACCCACACCTCAAGGTTGGTGGCAACGCACGATGCATCGGAGACGATCCAGGTGCAATTAACCATAGGCAAGACTGCTCTGCAATTTGTAGCATGTTACAGGCCACCCTCTCAAACTCAGGAACCTCACATGGCCTTCCTGAAAACATTGGAGGGATAAATGTATCTCCAAACACCATCATACTAGGTGACTTCAACTACCCTAATATAGACTGGGAACACTACTCAAGCCCGAACACTCTAACCCAAAGATTCCTGGAGTTCATAAACTCAAATGCCATGGAACAACTAGTCACCATCCCCACAAGAGGTGAAAACATACTTGATCTCATCATCACGAACATGGGATCAAAATGTTCAACACCGGAAGTATACCCCTCACTGGTGAGATCAGATCATAAACTAATCTCGCTGGAGGTCCTCATCCCGCCCTCACCTGAAACAAAAAAGACCACAGTGAAAAACTTCTCAAAAGCCGATTTCACACTTCTAAAAACTAGTGTGGTCTCCTTTAAGGCCCCTGAGCCAGTGGTAAACATTACTCAAACCGCTGAATCACTTACAAATGCCTTCTACCAGCACCTACAGGACTGCATGGATCAGGCAATCCCAAACAAAACTAAGACTCTCTGTACCAAAGGCAAGCGTCCAGTCTGGTGGACCCCAGCCATAAACAAGCTCTACAACAAAAGGAGGAAGCTACTACAAGATAGAGCAAAATCCTTGAAAGGTAAGACACCTTTGATCATTATAAGTAAAAACTAAGAGCTCTCATAAAATCATCAAAGGCAAATTTTGAGAGAAAAATCGCCAAGGACTCTAAAGACAATCATAAGGCCTTCTTTAGCTATGTTAGAAACCTAGGAGGAAACTCCCAGATATGCTCAGAATTAGTTCAAAATGATGTGAAAATTACTGAACCTACACACATTGCTAACATACTGGCTGACAGGTTCAGTGCAAACTTCTCCCCCTCCCCAAAAGGAGAGATATCTATTCCAGAGGATTGTAGCCCCCCAACATCTCCAACGCCCAGGTGAGAACTGCCCTCACTAAGGCAAAAACACAGCATCCATGGGACCGGATGGTGTCCCCGGCTGTGTGCTTCATGAACTCAACGAGGAATTAAACCCACAGTTAGGACAGCTGTTTAATCTTAGCCTCACCTCAGGATACGTACCCAAGGAGTGGCGACGGCGACTGTGGTCCCACTTCATAAGGGCGGTGCCTCCACAGACCCTGGAAATTACCACCCCATTAGCTTGACAAGCCTTATCTGCAAAGCCATGGAGAGGATCATAATGGAACTCATAAATAAAGACATAGGGAACTTGCAGACTTTGGATCCAACCCAGTTTGGCTTTGTCAAAGGCAGATCCTGCCTCTTAAACTTGGTTGACTTTTTCGAGACAGTCACCAAGGCCATTGATGAGGGAAAGGCAGTCCATACAGCCTACCTCGACCTGGCAAAGGCCTTCGACACAATACCCCACTCAGGTATCATCGAAAAACTCATCAGCTTGAATGTAAACCCATACATCACAAGATGGGTTGCAAACTGGCTAAGCGACAGAACCCACAGGGTCAGAGTTGCTGGAGCCATGTCAGACTCAAAGCCTGTCACAAGTGGTGTCCCACAGGGCTCAGTCCGGGTCCACTCTTGTTCGGCATCTACTTTTCTGAAGTACAAGCAAACACAGGAGGGTTATGGCTGACAAAGTTTGCAGATGACTGCAAACTGGGCCATAGTCGAAAACACATCTGACACAGATATCCTCCAGAAGGGCCTCACAGAAACGGATAACTGGTGCCAGAGCCATGGCCTGAAGTTAAACGCCAAAAATGCATAGTCATACCCTTCGGGAAAAACAAGGTTACCCCTAGCTACCATATAGGTGACAATCCACTGAGCACAGAAAAAGTCATCAGGGATCTGGGGACCCAAGTTGACAGTAGTCTTTCGCTTGACACTCATGTTGCTAAAGTAGTTAGGAAAACCTTCTATATCACCCACCTGATCATGAAGGGATTCACATCTAGATCAAGGGAGGTCATCGTCCCCTGTACTCATCACTCATTAGACCTATGATTGAGTACAATGCCCGTTCGGAATGTATCTGACCAGACACCTGATGCAGCTTGAAAGGCCCCAAAAGTTCCTCACCAAAAGGATAAAGGGTCTCAAAAATATGTCTTATGCTGCCCGACTGAAAGAACTCCAGCTTTATTCAGTCTCATACCGCTTGCTCAGAGGTGACCTGTGCCTGACATATAAGGCCATGTCAAACCCAGATTTGATGAATATGCTTCACCTCAAAAAATCTAGATCCCTCAGAACCACAAGGGTGGGAGACTTAAACCTTGACACGGTTATAAATAGAACGTGCTGGAGGGACAGATTCATCACCCAGAGACTCCCTATGCTGTGGAACAAAATCCCGGTACATGTGAGGCAGAGCACCTCGCTGGCCTTGTTCAAGAGGAATCTTGACCAATGGATGGGAGATCGCAGATATACCCCAGGGATTACTTCAGTGTCACTGCTTGACAGAGGCACAGAAAAATGATAGGCATAGTTTTTATTCAAACTAAAGGGGTGGCGAAAGCCACATAACTATGGGCTAGGCTTATAAATGCCCTTGGGCAGATAGCCTAGTATGAACCTATGAACCTATGAACCTATGAACAATATTTACCCATGGATTATTGCAACATCCAGTGAGAGGTACGTCTTCTAGGGTACTTGCATGCCTACTTTATAGAACTATTACAAGACCTATTGGGTTTAGAATCAAAGACCATGACAGAAAAATGAAAAAAAAAAGACTCAAAACAAATGTGGTTAAACACACATTTCAAAATACTTAACATGCACAAAAAACTCCTAAAGTTTTAAAGTTCATGGCATGAGTTATTTACTTCTCTAAAAATATCATAACAGATAAAAAATTAACTGTCAGAAAATAGTAAAATAAATGGCATATAAAAGATGATTTCATTACTTTATACTCCAATGCTGGTTTTATATCATTTGTATAAAATCCCTGAAGAAGTCAAATATTAACATTTATGTGCCAGTTGTCTTCTAAGAGTATGCCAGAATGAATTAATCATCTTTATTTTGTACCACGAGGCCTTATAATTTGTTGCAGCTAGCTGCACATACAGTTTGTCTGAGCACACCTTGTCCTTTGGTTATTTGATTTTGCAGTAATCATTGTATATTCCTTTCATTCTTTCCAGAGACATAATTCGCAGTTGTTGCCACTGTTGTGAGGCACTAAATGTAGTGCTCTGATTTTCTTTCATATATGGATACTCAAACTCAAGTCGCCATATCCCAGCCACTTTCATTACTTAATATTCCAAACACACCTACACATGCAGACACACATGATACATGCAAAGGCACATCCACCTCTTTCGCAGCTTGTAAGTATCCTTATTGTGATTTTTATCCTCCCAGTCTTCTTTATTAAATAACCTCTCCAAAAACTAAAACATTTAGTTCACCTTGAATTATTTCAATGTTGTGTCTCCTAAACAGAAAACAGGAAAACCACTCCTGGATGGGTTATGCAGTCCCCAGATATGTGTATACTAGCTAAATTGTTTAGTCTCTTTTTTGCATTCAAACATATGTTAATCGGTACTTACCTTGTATAAGCCGCTAAAAGTCCAGCGAACGAAATTAGGCCGCCAAGGCAAGCAAATAAAATCCACCACACAAGCGAAAAGTCCACAACCGAAACTGGCTGCAACTGTTTGCTTCTCACTCTTTTCCCAGCACATAAAGCCCGGGAAGAGAGTGACAACCAATCAGCAGCCATTTAGCCCATCCACATCATGTACGTGCCTGCGGTCGTGGCAGTCCGAACCCCTTCCAATTCTATGCGGTTCCAAACTGCATAGACTGCTGGGCATCACCCTGATGCCTTAACTGGCTCTCCGGACTGCAGCTCCAACTAGAAAGAGAAAAAAAACCTTCTTTTTTTTTAGACCGCCGCAACCTAAAATTCGACAGTGCGCATGCTTGTCAGTCGGCGTAAAGCAGCCGGCTGACAGAGATGAAAGACAGTAAAAATGAAAAAGTACTTTTTTCTTTTTTCCTTTTCTCGCTGAGGGGGCTGCAGTCCGGCAGTCCGATGGCACGAGCCACCCCTGCCTGTAGGGGAACTATTTATTACATTCTGGGGTGGAAATATAGCGGTGTTGTGGGGTTTTTGTTGATCGGTTTTGGGGCCAGGATTTGGGTGAATATCACCACTAAGTCTGAGATGTGATACTATGTATAAGAGTGAGTTTGAGAGTTTTATTATTGGTTCATTATACTTGAGAAAAATTTGAGATGTGGAATATTCACATGTGCATGCATATATAAAATGTTATATATAGGTAGTAGTATAGAGGGATGGCACTATTTCAAAATCTTATGGGTTTTATGTGGTGTGGGTGAGGGAATGAAATGGTAGCTGAGGAGAAGGTGGTGTCTAGCTGACTGTGATAAGATATTAGGTGAGTGGCTAAAGTAAGAAGTATGAGGCGAATTATGTACAAGAGTAACATTTTTAGATGCGTGGGATAGTGGAATGTTTTCATTAATTTAGAAGGGGAGGGAACCAGTTGTTAAGTAAATGGGTTGGGGTGTTCTATTTATGAAAGAAGACTGTTGTGAGGTGAGGTGACTAGAAGCAGGTTGAGTGGTAATGGGGAGGTGGAAGGTGGACTTAGTTATGTGGTATGCTAGTGAGTGGATATTAGGTGGGTTAAGTGTGTGTGGTAATTATGTCACAGTATTTTGATTTTGAACAACACTGGACATGACAACTGGTTAACCAAACACAAAAAAATGGTGGAAACACATGGCAGTACTTTACAGCGGGTTTAATAACCAAACATTAAATAGCAGTGTTAAGCACTTTCATCCCAAAATGGACTTCTTCAGAACTACCATACAAAGAAAATATTTGGTTAATACACTGGAGAAACTGTCTGAAGAATTGGATGTATTAAATTCCAATATTAACAAGAACATATTATTTGATCACTTTTAAACAAACTATATAAATATATTTAACAAAGTGGACAATCATTGTGACCAAAGCTTGGAGCGGAAAAAGAAAAAAATCCATAGGGATGTGGTAGCCTATTGGGAAGGCACTGCATACCCTGATTCAGCCAATAACAACAGAGTTCATGGGAGGTTGGAGCCAATAGATCATCTGGAGGAAGTGAGAGAGGAGAATACCGGAAACCAACCCCAAGAGGAAGAACGTGTGAACAGGCATGTTGAAGTGAGAAGATCTGAAAGAATTTCAGCTAAAAATGGTCAGGGTGAAGTGAACAATCGCACTGGTCAGAATGTGAAGATTAATCAGGTTTTTTACTTGAAACAGGGGGCCAAACCGAAGACATATTCGGGGAGGAAAATGAACAACTTCAAGAAACGGTGAGAGCCGACATTGACTAAAAACATTATGTGCTCCCTGTAAAAGTGGTGAATTCTACAGGTGACTTTGTTTTATATAATTATTCTGTCAAGCAATTTACAAGTGATTATGCTGATTTACTTTCTAAAGGGTGGAATTTTGTCCCTACGAGTAGAGTCAGCACAGTTGAAACTATTTTGGATTTAAAACTGTTTACTAGAAAATTAAACCTATCTTTATGGTTTAATTCTGTATTACCTAATGTTGGTTTAAGTCAGGGGTGTAATAATATGTAGAAAAGAGCAAGAACATTTAATCCCACTTTAAACCAAAATGTAAGTTTGCTTGCAAACTTATGTGAGAAGGACATTAGGAAAATATTGAACAATTCCCCCTCAAATAAAGAGTACAATTTGTCTGCTCAAGAAGTTAGTATGGGAAGTAGCCACTGACAAAAATATCAGGTTAATGAAACTTGACAAAGGGGGTGGGTTGGTCATAATGAAGGCTAGTTATTATTCCAATAGAATGAACAGTATGTTATTTAGTGATACTTATACAGAAATATCTAGAAATTAATTACATATAGCCCATTCTAAGATTGATGTGGGGCTATATGATATGTTAATGCAAGGTCAGATAAGTATAGATGAATATGAGTTTATGAATAATCAGTGGCCAGTGGTGGCAGGTATTTTTGGAATACCTAAAATTCATAAGTGTATGACCAGCACACCCCTTCATCCAATTGTGGATGGGACTAGGTGTAAGACTTATTATATTTCTAAATTTGTGGATAGACTATTGAAAATATCTGTTGCTAAGCTCTCTCAGATTTGCCGTGATTCATGGGATTTTTTTAACAAAAATATCAAAGGTTGAATTTAGTGAACAATGTTTATTGGTTACAATAGATGTTTGTAATTTATATTCTGTTATACCACATTTTGAGGGACTGTCCTGGTTAGAACAGATTTTTATGTGAAATAAATGTTTTAGACCAGAATTGTATTACCCTGGTGGTTATTCTGATGGATGTGGTGTTATCAAACAACTATTTGTTTTTTGAGGGACTACTATTTAAGCAAACTAGTGGCATGGCCATGGGGGCTAATTGTGCCCTGAGGATTGCTAATCTTTTGATGGCTTACTGGGAATTCAACTCTGTGTTTAATTCTGTGTTTTAAAGCAGTTGGAATTTTTACACCTGCTTTTTGGATGACATATTTATTGTGTGGATGGATAGTGAAGAAAAACTAATGGCATTTGTGCAATATATAAATATGTCTACATCCATTTTTTAAGTTTTCTTTAGCTTATGATTTGAATAGTATAGTCTTTTTAGATGTTTTATTGCTGAAAAATTATGAAACAGGGTGTTTTATTTCTAGTATTTACAGAAAGCCCACCTTTTCTAACAGCTATCTTCACTACTGGAGTTGTCATCCGAAATTTCAGAAAAAGTCTGTAGTGAAGGGCCAGCTAGTTACAGTGGCCCATATGGTTTCTGATGAAAACATGTTTATGCTGGAATGTGATAACTTAATGAACATGTTTTTAAAGCGGAGATATCCTATGGATTTTTTGGTAGAAATTAAAAATGAAGTGGTGACTAAAAGGTTAAATGGGGTATATTTCCCCTTATTATGTAATCTGGAGGGGAGACATCAGAATATAGAACCCATGGTGAGGGTGGAATGTACTTTGTTGACAGAAAAAACCTTCATAGTCACTTATTCAGTAGACGTGTACAATATCATTACATTTGTGTATGACAACTGGTTTGTTTTGTTAGCAGATGAACAGCTGAGTAAGCTAGTAGGCGTAAGCCTAAAACAGTATATATAAAAAAAAATAAATAAAAATTTTAAACAAATTATTGAGAGGGATTTGAGTAGTGAGCAGAAAGTTAAAAAAGTTTGTCCAAATGTGGGCATTGTAGGCAATGTAGTTATATTATAGTTGGGGGACGTGTTGTTATTAAAGGTCTGTTATTCTAAAAGTGTATTAGTTCTGGTTTAAGCACTTGGGCTTCAGGACAGTTATTTTACATTAAGAAGGTTCGTGGTCTGCACTCTTGTGGGAGGAGAGGCTGGACTCTGCCCTTCTGAGCTGGGAATTTCTGGTTAGAGGCTTATAGTGCCTGCATATTTGAACTGTTTCTTACTGAAATTGGTACACCTTGTTTGCTGTAGCATAGACTAGATCCAGGCCTGCTGAATCTAGCTTTGTTTGTATGCTTGTTATTTCCCTGAAATGCTAATTCCACCTAAAACGTGGCTTTTCAGCACTTCTGTGGATCCCTAGTGATATCTGCATTGCTTACTGTACTTATTTCCTTGTTTCACTTGAAAGAAAGTTACTGTTTGTCGTTTTTGCATTTAAGTTACTTGTAACACATTGCATTTAAGTTACCTGGCACTTGCTCACTAAAGCAATTATATAAGTCAGCACTAAACAATTAAAAGCACTACACCCTCACAAACTCCCCTTGAGTACCTTGTTCCCCATTGGCCCTTTTTCCCAATACTATTCTAGCATGTCCAAAGGTCAATTGTCAATCTCCTCTCCGGTCCATCTGGTGAATCTGGGAATCTTGAGGCAATGTTACAACTGCCTCATGTACACAGACAACCCTCTCCTCCTCCCAACAAATTCCAACACATGTGAGAGATGCAACCATATAGCCAAACTGGAGGCTAAGCTTTCTCAACTCAGTACTGGCGTAACCAGTCAGGAGGAGAAGGAAACCACACTCACTACAATTCCAGTCTCACATAGACCTACCACGACAGCAAACCAAACACATAAACACACAAAAACATACTCGGAGGCTCCAAATAAAAATCTGCCTAAGCAGCAGAGACCTCCAAAGCAGACACCCAAGCAACCGCTACCCCAAAACAAAACACGTTCAACACATAGCTCACAAAGCCAGTGTGCCAAACAGTCACAGTCCTTAAGGCTAAACAACACACCTGATACACTTGTAATAGGTGACTCTATCGTCTGGCACACTGATGTCTCGCTCATCAGGCTGAACAAGGAGAAGGTCACGGTGAGCTGCCTGTTGGGCGCTAGGATCCGCCACATAACACAAGCACTCAGGTCACTCCAAGGCAAGTACAAATATGACTCAGTCATTGTCCATGCTGCTGTGAATGACCTGAGACATACCTCCCTGGACTACATGAAAAGAGACATAGAGGAGCTCTCTGAGCATGTAGCCCAGGCCGGTATGACCCTGACCTTGAGTAGCAGCTTACCCTCACCAAGAATGATGCCACAATATGAAGACAAGATGATCAATTTCAACAATTGGCTTAAGTATTGGTGTCATTCAAAGGGGAATCCAATGCCTGTCAGCCTGGGATGACATGCTCGACAAGCCACGATGCTTCGCTAGGGACGGCTTGCACCTGTCACCCCTGGGCTTTCGGATATTGGCAAAGGCTGTTGCTACCCCCATAGTGCCTTTTTTAGGCAAGGCTCAAAAGACAAACCCACCTCCATAGGTATCACAAGGGATAAGAAACTAAGAGTAATGCTACTCAATGCCAGAAGTCTAAACCTCAAGATGCACGCACTCAAAACTCTCCTTAGCATGGAGAACATCGATATCTGTGCAGTAACAGAAACCTGGTTCAAGGCTCGCGAGAGCACCCCAGCACTACCAGGTTATACCTCATACCATGCTTTTCAGCCCCAAAACATGGACCAAACCACAAAAGGAGGGGGGGGGTATCAATATTCGTCAAGGATACCCACACCTCCAGGTTGGTGGCACAGCACGAAGCATCAGAGACTATCCATGTGCAACTAACAGTGGGTAAAACTGCCTTCCAGTTTATAGCCTACTACACACCACCCTCCCAAACCCAGGAAACCCACTCAGCCTTCCTGAGAACACTGGAAAATATGAAGGTCTCTCCAAACACCATTATATTGGGAGACATCAACTACCCAAACATATACTGGGAGCATTACTCTAGCTCCAACACCCTAGCCCAAAGGTTCCTAGAATTTATAAACTCAAATGCTATGGAACAACTTGTTACCACTCCCACAAGAGGGGAAAACATACTGGACCTGATCATCACCAACATGGGGACTCTATGCTCCAGACCAGAAGTGTATCCCTCACTGGTAAGATCAGACCATAAACTAATCTCACTGGATATTCACATCCCATCCCCACCTCCTGCCCAGAAAACCACAGTGAAAAACTTCTCTAAAGCAAATTTCACACTCCTCAAAACTGAGGTGGAATCCTTCAAAGCCCTCGGGCCTGTGGAAAATATGGCCCAGACCGCAGAATCCTTTATAATCACATTCTATGAACACCTTCAGGAATGCATGGATCATGCAATCCCAAATAAAACCAAGACCCAATCCTCCAAAGGCAGACGTCCTGTCTGGTGGACCCCAGCCATAAACAAACTATAAAATAGAAGGAGGAAGTTACTACATGATAGAGCAAAATCCCAAAAAGGGACAGCATCTCTGATCAGTATTAGCAAAAAACTACGGGCACTCACAAAATCATCTAAGGCCAGCTTCGAGAGAAAAATTGCACAGGACACTAAGGATAATCACAAGGCTTTCTTTAGTTATGTTAGGAACCTGGGTGGGAATTCCCAGATATGCTCAGAATTAGTCCAAAATGACAAAAAATACACCAAACCCACAGACATTGCCAACATCCTAGCTGACAGGTTCAGCGCAAACTCCCCCCCCCCAACCAAAAGGGCAAATATCTATCCCAGCAGAGTGCTGCCCCCTGACATCTCAGATGCTCAGGTAAGAGCCGCCCTCTCCAAAGCAAAAAACACAGCCTCAATGGGACCAGACAGTGTCCCAGGCTGCATCCTACATGAACTCCAAGAAGAGCTAAACCCAAACATAAAACTACTGTTCAATCTCAGCCTTACTACAGGATATGTACCCAAAGAGTGGCGTACAGCAACATTGGTCCCTCTCCACAAAGGTGGTGCCTCAACGGATCCTGGAAACTATAGCCCCATAAGCCTGACTAGCTTGGTCTGCAAAACTATGGAAAGGATCATCATGGACCTCATAAATAAAGATATTGGGGACCTACAGACACTGGATCCTACCCAGTTCGGCTTTGTTAAGGGCAGATCCTGCCTTTTAAACCTGGTCAATTTCTTTGAAACAGTCACCAAGGCCATTGACGAGGGGAAGGTGGTCCACACAGCCTACCTGGACCTCACAAAAGCCTTCGATACAATACCCCACTCGGGCATTATAGATAAGCTCACCAGCTTAAATATAAACCCCTATGTCACTAGATGGGTTGCAAACTGGCTCAAAGACAGAACCCACATGGTTAGAATTGCTGGAGCCATGTCAGACTCCAAACCAGTTAAAAGTGGCATCCCACAAGGCTCAGTCCTGGGACCTCCCTTGTTCAGTATATATTTCTCGGAGGTACAGGCCAACACGGAAGGACTGTGGCTGACCAAGTTCGCAGATGACTGCAAACTGGGTGCCATAATTGACTCTCCAGCCGACACAAGCATCCTCCAAAAGGGCCTCATAGAAACAGACAACTGGTGCCAGAGCCATGGCCTCAAGCTAAATGCCAAAAAGTGTATAGTCATCCCCTTTGGCAATAACAAAGTGCCCACAAATTACCACATAGGTGGTAATCCATTAAGTACGGAAGAAGTAATTAGGGACCTGGGGACCCAAGTTGATAGCAATCTCTCATTTGACAACCACGTGGCCAAAGTGGTTAGAAAAACATTTTATATAGCCCACCTAATCATGAAGGGATTCACATCTAGATCAGGGGAGGTCATCGTGCCTCTTTACTCATCCCTCATCAGGCCCATAATTGAGTACAATGCCCCTTTTGGGATGTACCTTACCAGACACCTGCAGCAACTGGAAAGACCCCAAAAGTACCTCACCAAGAGGATCAAAAGGCTCAAACAGATGCCATATGCTGCCCGGTTAAAGAAACTCCAGCTCTACTCAGTGGCATACCGCCTGCTCAGAGGCGAACTGTGTCTGATGTATAAAGCCATGTCCAACCCGGAATTAATGGACATGCTGCACCTCAGAAAATCCAAATCCCATCGAGCTACGCACTTGAGAGACTTGAACCTCAGCACTGAAATAAATAGGCCATGCTGGAGGGACAGATTCATAACCCAGAGGCTCCCTTCACTCTGGAATAAAATCCCAGTCCAGGTTAGGCAGAGTCCCTCATTGACTCTCTTCAAGAGGAATCTTGATGAGTGGATGGGAGATCATAGGTTTACCCCGGTATCACTTCTGTGTCACTGTTAGACAGAGGCACAGTATATTAACCTCGAAAAAGGGCATAGCAAAATTAGTTTAAAATGGGTGGCGAAAGCCAAACACACTCTGGCTAGGCTTATAAATGCCCTAGGGCATGAACCTATGAACCTATGAACCTATGACATACATTTGATGTTCCTGGATATTTTAACTGTGAGTCTAGTTGGGTGGTTTATGGAGTATGCTGTGAAGTTTGTTCAGCCTTCTACATAGGTAAAACTTCCAGAAGGCTAAAAAATAGAATTTATGAACATGATTTTGAAATTAAAAAGGCTAAAAGATCTAATGCCTTATATAGACATGTGCATGACAACCCTCAGCATAGATTTAAATTTGTTGTGTTGGAGCATGTGAAAAAGGATTTGAGAGGGTTTATAATTTGCTTTTTAAAGAGTTGGTTTGGCAAATTAGGCTGGAAACCACAGTAACTCCAAGTCTGAATGAAACCTGTTCCATTATGCCTTTATTGAAATTAAAAAGTTTGTTACTTTAATGTGATTTTTAAACAATTGTTTTAAATAAATGTATTTAGTATTTTATGTGTATATATATATATCTATATCTATATATATATATATATATATATATATATATATATATATATATATATATTTTTTTAATGTTACGTGATTGATTAATGAGTTAATTAGTGAAGTCATATGATTTTTGAATGTATATTAACCGAATATTTTCCTTGTATGATAGTTCTGAAGAAGTCCCTTTTGGGATGAAAGCGCTTAACACTACTGTTTAATGTTTGGTTATTAAACCTTGTGTAAAGTACTGCTATGTGTTTCCACTTTTCTTTGTGGGTTTTTTTTGTGTTTGTTTAAGCAGTATTTTGATTGGATATTGGTAATTAGTGGGTGCAGTAAGT
>NC_056727.1:971174407-971261907 GCF_019279795.1 Protopterus annectens | reverse complement strand
GGCAATTACATAATCACTGTGAAACAATCTTTGATGTGAACTGTTGATGGACAAAAATATGTGTGCCTCCCAGCAAGACACTGAGATACATTACAATGGTCATTGATTTTTTTCTTTCCTAACAATCAAACATTATAATAGTATGTAGAAGGTGAATATATTTTTGAGTTGAGATGAGGAGGCATGCTTGGTGCAAAACCACAGTGAAGTTACATGATGACCATTGAATGACCATTGATATGGCTTGTCACGGGGATGGCACAGGTGACTGAGAAACAAGTGGGATAAATTTCTTTGACCATTATGCCTTTCATTTTCTTCTCAATGAGACATCAAACCTGTACATGGAACAAATAACAAACAAATAAATATATAAATTAAATAAAATAGAACAAGTCACACAACTATATGCAGTAGTAATGTAGCCTCCTTAAGCTGAAGAAGAAAGAAGTACTTGCTTATTGCTTCAGGCAGAAGTGGATAAGCTTGACTCAGCTTAACCCAGGCTTGGGTTTTAGGTATGGCTTGGTATGGCTTGGTCATTATAAGCAGTTAAAAGCCAATTTCATGCTAATCCAGTTTGGCTCAAGGTGAGTATTTACACAGTTACAGTGCCAACATAGGTACCATTTTATACAATATAATAATGTGCAGTCAGATGCACTTGACTGTTTTGGTTTTTAGAAAGAAAACTGGCTCTTAGTTTGCTTCAGAATGAACGCATTCAGCCTTTATCTACCCAATGGTGCTGCTGTGTTTACACAACATACGTTGTTATAAATATTAAACTATATTTACAGAGACATGCAATCTCACAGTTCTTAAATGGGACAGTTTTCTTCATTGAATGACTGCAATTGGGTTTCCAAATTGTAGCCACACTTAATTTTTCTCTTATGCATTTTGTACTCATCCCTTTTTTTCAGGTTCAGCTTCTCCCATCAGCTCCTAGCACCAGATCCTATCTGACCATTTTCCAGCTAGGATTACAGAGGGGAACAGTGTAGTCGCACAGAGGCTAGGGAGGACTTTTTGTTGTATCAAAGTCAAACTAAAACACTGTAACGTGTGCTTTTCACAGTATTGTGTTTGTTATAATTGCTTGATTATAAACTATTACAGATTTATTTTGCAATATTCATGATTTGTTGTCAGGTGAAATAATGTATTAGTATCTCAGAATTTCATATTCCAGACTCTTTCCGAGAGGATTGTTTATATGATATAGGAAGTCATATTTTGATTTAATGGTGCAGGTCCAATTATGCTAGGAACTTGCAGTTTGTTATTAGATTTTTCATCTTAATTTCTACAAGCTACTGTGGCATACTGTAGGCTTTTGTGGGAGACCTTCCTTTAGTTTAGACTTGCATTTGGAAAATGCCTGTTGAACAGCATTGTTGTGTCAAGGCATTCTTATGTGTTCTATTAAGAAAGAAATGAAAGCTTTTTTTTTCTCATTGTAGGTGTAAACATTTAAAAATGCTATGATATAGCTCCCTTGCTTCACATTAATATAACTCGAAGATGACAGTGTCACTTGTATATAAAATGTTACTGCTGTATGCTCTGCTGAGAGAGTAGTATCTGCTTTTATGCATAACAGCTGAATAGTCATTTGACTGTTGATTTGAAAATGCTCCAGTGGACATATTGCTACTTAACTCTGTATCAGACACTTTTGAATGCAAAATTGAATTCTTCTGGAACTAAGTATCTACTGTTTCTCATATTCAGTTGATAGTCTGAGTACTATTGAATATACTTGGTAACTCAAAGTTATCTCTCTTTCGACTCATTATGTCATCTCCAGTACTAATTTGCCATGCAGGGAAAGGAAAAACATCTGTTGACTCTCAGAAGCAGTATGGTTTAAAATGAAAAAAATCTCTTTCTCACCCAGACAGGGAGAAAGTAAGCAACCCCCTCCTCTGAACCAAACCTGTACTTGCTCAAGAGACTAAATCACATGTGTTGTCACTGCCATCTTTGCCTGCAAATTTACTAGGCCTACCCACCCACTTTCATTAATTTACTGTCTTTACCAAGGGGCTTACTTTATGGACTTTTCATATTATAAGTCTTAGGCAATGTTAACAGGAGAAAACATACATTGCTATTGGCCTTCTTCAAACGCAATCTTGATGAGTGGATGGGAAACCATAAATTTGTCCCAGGGGTTCCACCTTTGTCCCTCATTGACAGGGGCAACAGGTACTGACTGAGGTTTCTTTTCTGGGGGTAAACTCTTGGCTAGGCTTGTAAGGACCCAAGGGCTATTAGCCTAGTAACCTCCTATGGTCCTATAAATATTAAACAACTTACTGAGCTGTGTAAGCTCAAGAGTCTGCAGCGGGACACAGTTTTCTTTGTCAAATAACTGCAATTGTGTTTTGAAATTGTAGCTTGGTCTGCACTCACTTTCTACACACAGCAGCTCTTTGCTCCCCATACTGTTCCTTCAGTTCCCACCAACCCCCACTTACTCTACACTTACATACTTCCATCTTCTTCTAGAAAACCAATAAAACCAATAACAACATATTGCCACTTAAAAAATTCCAGTCAACACTTACATAGCTCTAACCGGATTGTACACAATTGTACTCAACTCTAACTTACCACTTGCCACAAACACTAGCATTTTTTCCCCTGTAGTCCTAGTAAGTTAACCTCATAGATTTCTCTTCACAAACACTATCATCTTCTTTCTCCAGTAATACTAACAAGTTAGCCACATTGATTTCTTTCATACACCTAACATAATCACCAACCCACAGAAAATATTTCTCTTCAGCTCCCTCTACTATAAATAACTTCACATTAACCACATCCCTCCATACCTACATACATAACCAGTACCAAAAGTATCACGTTACTCAACCTTTTCATTCTAGAATTTCTCTTCCATTGACATAGTACTCTATCTCACTTACTGTCACCTCCTTGCCATTTCTTCCCCATTACAATGCATAGTCTTCACGTATGTTCATCCTTGCTACTACCACTACTTAACAGCACACCATACCACTCTTCAGGCTAGCTATGTGACACCCACCAACCCTAATAATTCTAAATGCAGCACATCATCTTACCTGGACAATGTATCACTTG
Organism: Protopterus annectens; assembly: GCF_019279795.1. Lineage (NCBI taxonomy): Eukaryota > Metazoa > Chordata > Ceratodontiformes > Protopteridae > Protopterus > Protopterus annectens. Next base: position 971,258,793 of record NC_056727.1, on the reverse strand, counting down.
ACCTACACTTAACTAAACACACAGACCTCTTTAAATACAGATACCAGACCCACAACCCCATATTAGGTAAATTAGCTTTAAAAGATAAATATAAAAGGCTGTACTACAACAATCATTACACATACAATCTCAAGATCAGTGGAGATTTTCATCAAGTCCAGGTCCACACAATAGTCATACACCACAACAACCTCTTCAAAACATAGCACACTCAGTCTGTTCCCTCTTTCTATAAGTGGATCCGGCACCTTTGAAAATGCTTGATCCAACACTGAAATAACTAACTTTTGTCACACAACAGAGGTACTCTGGGATAATATTAGGCTAAACTTTATCTTTCAAGCCACACATAGAACCAGTAATAACAGAAGGCCCTTATCCAGTTTAAAGTAACATTTAAAATATCCCACCTCTTAACCAAATCAAGCCAAGCCAGTGCTATCAGTGCACTATTACCAATGCTGGAATAATACTCAGTCCCAGATAAAATTGTTATGCAAGTCTCCAGATTATTTGATTGTAAATTTGACTTCTAAAGGATTGGAATAACCAAGGCCTCCTTTGGAAAAGCTTCATCCAAACAGAGGACATGGTGATCTGATAAAGAACTGGGCCCAACAACTCCAAAAGCCTAGTTTACAAGGATGTAATCAATAACTGCTAGTTCACTTGATTGGTTTCTCAGGTGTCTGTTGGTTTTTCTCAGGTGCCTTTTGGTTTGGACAGCCCTGCTAGGTGGAGTTCTAGCTCTGTTGGAGGCTGGAACTCATAGGGAGACAGAACACCAAGATGAGGTGTATGTGAGGGCTAGGAAGTAGGCTTCTGTAAGCACCCATGAAGGGAGCATCCTGAGCACATTCCTCATTGCCTGCCCAACTGAAATACATACAGTGGCACTGGGGGTGGGGGTGGGGTGGAAGGTTGATATGACTTAGACTAGCTAATCAGCCACTGCAAACATGCTAGATCCTAATGTCTTATCCTGTGCTCCTGATGGTAACCCTCTCTATACAGACATTTCAAGTGAGCATCATAAAGTCCCCTCTACAAGAGGTCAGGGGGCCACTTGGTACAGAATTATGTCAGTGATACCCTGGCAGCAGCAATGAATCTATGGCTATAAGCAACTGGGAGAAGAGGCGAGGGGTAAAGTGAGAATGGGGAGGGGATTTGTAGTCTGCATGATGGAAACAAAAGTAACAATATCATCATAACTGGGAATTATGAACTCCAACCAGTTCCAAGTAGGAAGCACTCCTTGGGACTATAAGACATTTCTGACAGTATATGTTGGTCAACATAAGACCTGACTAAGGCAAGTTTACCGTCAAAGTACTGAATGACCTTCTGGGTGACAAAACAGGCCACATAGCCAAGCCTGCTCATCAGATGGATGAAAGTGCTGATCAACTAACCACCACAAAGATCTTCTGGGATAACTACAAAGACTTTGTTTTGGAGATTTTATCTTGTAAATTGGAAAATTTTCATCCAACACAAATGTATCCATGAGCAATCCTGTAGATTATTGATGTTCTATCCTTCAAATTATCCTTTTCAATCATTGGAACTAAGGTTCTTACCAATGCTTATATGATACATAATGGACAGGACATGAATTACTTGGGGCTGGGAGCTCAAGAGAAGCAGTTAAGGCCTTGCTATCTGCCTCCAGGTCTTCAGCACTACCTTCAGATCTGAACTGCTACAGTTACTGATGCACAACAGGAACCAATAAGTCTAGGGCAAGAAGATTAAGGATCCTGCAAAGCACAAGACCCTAGTCAGGGAAGACCACCTGGGGCTAAACAACTGCAAAAAATAAAAAAGGTTATAATCTGACCATGTGACTGGTTCTTCCACCAAATCATTGATCATAACACAAAGATAGAACAATAAGTCCAATGAATGTCTGCATCTATGGCTAGCCAAGGTAAAGTGTTAACTATTGGAGCAAACCAGAATGTTTTCATATTATAAGGAATTCTTTACCAAGGCCTACAGAATTTTATTGTCCACCTTGTTGAAGTCACCCAGCATTCACCATATTGATGAAAATGAGGAGACAGTGAAGACTGTAAAGTTATGATGAAATATACTGACACTACTGGGTGGGTGAAAGAGAAAGCACCCGCACCAATGGCATGTTCAAAAGAGTTGGTATCTCCAGCTTTAGTCTTTTTTACCTCTGTGGTTCAGTGATGGAAGATGGCAACCTCATCCCAGATTGATTAGGCTAAGAATCCTGTACAGTGGAAAGTTCACACTTATGAACAGAATTGGTCCATAGTCCCATGTTTCCATAATAAATTTGAAGTCCATACTATAAGGCATGTAAGCTTGTTACTGATAGCCTGATATTTGAGTACATTCTCCTTGCTGAAGCTGCAAGAGTCCTGGTATCACTTACCTGTCCCAGATGAGAAGAGTGATCTATGGGTACATGGAGCATGACTGCACCATGTCTGCCTGCATCATATTTTACAACACAGTCAAAACTAGATAGGACCAGCACATCATCATGCTTGTACCCTGTAATGAGTGTTGCACCTTTTAAAAATACCCTGCCTGCTGTAGACATAGGTAATACTGTCAGGAAGACAGGGAAAAAAGAAGCCTTAAGACAAAAAGCTGGTCCTGGCTAAAACTAAAAACAGATCCAATACCTTGACAGAGTGTGGGTAATTTATTTCAATACTGATAGCAACTACTAAAATTAGCAAATATAAGACCACAGATGCTACAGATAAAAACAACTGGCTGACTAAAAGCAAAGAACAAAAATAATGGACTTAATCAATAAGAACTTTCTGTAACTTATTTCAGGCTATACAAGGGAGACTCTTTCCATTCAAACTGTAAAGGGAACTATTACCCCTTGGATCACTCAAGACATTACAGTTGTATATTCAAATAAACAGAAAAAACATGGCAAAGTTGGGGAAAGAGACCCCTTAAATATTGTCAAAGAAGAGTGCAAGATGTTGAAAAGAGTTGTAAGAAGAGCTACAAATGCAACAAGAAAGATATGAATCAGACACAGAAAGAACGTGCAACTCACTGTCCCAAAACAATGTTGGTGTTCCTGCAAGCAAATAACAGGTGCCTTTCACAGGAATAGCAGGCTGAATAGCACATTAAGCAAACAATTGCTTGACAGCATTAGAGATGTGATCAGACACGTCACACCACCTACCAGCACTAAATTTGTAATAAATCGGCCTTCACTTCACTTAACAATGAATGGCCAGTCATGATCTAGCTCCTATATTCAGCTTCAAGACAGTGACTACTGAAGAAGTATACTCAATTCTGGAAATGTTGGGAACAACAGAAATTAAGGTTATCACAGACTACATCCTGATTGCCTAAAATTGACAGCCATCTGCATAGCAATCTCCCTTAGACACAGCTGTAATGAAATGCTAACAATAGGTATCCATTCTCATAGGTGGAAACTTGCCTCTATAATCAACACCCAAAGCTGCCTTTCCTGAACACCCTCAGACTTCAAGACTGTACTGAAGTATTCTGCCCATTAGCTAAGGTATTAGAAACGTATCAAACTGACCACATCACAAAATATGACTTCATGCACGAGCGTGCGTGTGTGCGTGTACACACACACACACACACACACACACACACACACACACACACACACACACACACACACACACACACACAAAGATTTAGACAAAGTTACAGTACCTTAACATCAATTTATACAATAATAAAATCAGATTTATGAAGCTATATAAAGAGCTACCTTATTTGAACTTATTTATTGGCAGACAAACTTTCTTTGTCAGGTCCCTCTCTGATTTAAACATTTTGGATTTGGAGAAAGTATTATAAAGTTGTTTACCTCCTATGTGACCAAAAGAATCTTCATAACAATGTTATATACTATGCTTCTTTTGGTTTACAAAATCCATTTTAAGACTTGGAATCTAGCGAATGATGCCACTGCAAAGCTGAGATTGTGCTGAACGGTTTGCAGTCATACTCATTGAATGCTTATGGTTGTAAAGATGGGGAGGACTATTACAGGGTCTCTGACCACAACCAATGTTATGTGTTTGACAACAGATGTCAAGAGATTCACTATGTGAGCGATGTAAAGCCTGAAAACACAATAAGAGTTATGACTGAGAGACCTAATCATAACTCTTTGTAGGGCATGGACGTTTATCTACTCTATGGATAATATATTCCAGAAAAAAGTTTATGAGCGCAAAATGTTTCATAGCTTTGACAGCCTTGAAACAACTATTGCTACCACACAAGCAGCAGGCAGAAGTGAAATGTCCTTTTGAGGAATGAACAGCATCAAAAGCTGTTCGACACTTTGCTGTTCTGTACATTCTGCTTATGGTGTGGCTGAGGTAGGTATCTAATGGCTTTTTAAGTTGTTTTAGCTTCTGCCACAGTTTTTTGGTGACAGGCATTAGCTGTTGTTATACTTTATCATAAGACTAGAGATTGACAATGCCTAGTGGTGCTTAACAAAACAATGATAAGCATTGTTCTCATGTCAGAACGGTGCCTATGAAGCCCCGCCTTTTCCCTGCTTTTAGAGCATAATTGCTGTGCTCATTGCACAATATTAACATTTGCTTGTACTATGAATTCATGATCTGATTTTGTCCAAAGACTCGCTGGAAGTTATAATGCAACTTTCAAGAACTCCAGTCAAGGCAGTGAGTTAAATTCTACCACTAATACAAAGAAATATCAAACCACATTGAATAAAATGTATTGTTACATTACTTTCATTATTAACAAAGAAAAGGCACTAGCACTTCTGGAAACCAATAAAATGTGAAATAAGTGCCAGGGGTGGGTTATGGGAGGAAATTTTGGAAAGTAGGGAATTATGGTGGCAGATAAATTTATACAAGTTATACAAGTATTTTAGTTGGTGTTTGCTTTTGGTCTCACTTGTTTTTAACTATTTGTGGAATAAACTGCATGGACTGAGCATCAACGTTTCCTGGCACTTATTTCACATTTTATTACTTTCATTATATTATCACATTCAAAAAAGCACAGCTGTATACTGCTTCAGAAAGTACACTGGCTTCCAGAAAGTGCTATGGGCATCTTTTGCATTAACTCACAAACCTTTAAATTGCTCTTTTTTCATTATTGTCCCCTTGTCTCTAAGATACAAACAAAGTCAATATTATACAGTCCAAGATCATCCAGTATAGAAGCACTGACATTGCTTAGATAATTTTTCTTAAAAATAATTGAGTAAAGGTCCTTTATAAAAGTTGCCCTATCAGAATGGAATATGGAAATTACTTCTGCATGATATAAGAACTATCAGAGATTAGCCCACATTTTGGCTGAAACTTGTAAAGCACATGAAGAATATAGGCCTAACTGCATATAAGAAAAAGGATAAATAATAAACAGGTAAATAGGACTGACAATACAGTCAAAGCCAGGAGCATACTCTACTCTTCTTAATATTATCTGAAGAATAAATAACATTAACTACTGTGTCTCACCAGCATGTTAACTAAGAAAAAAAAAAAAAACACTAAACCATTATCAGAAAATAAAATGTGATTTAATATTGAGATCTGCTACTTTCATTCCAAAGATTTTCATCAGTATCTCCATGATAGCTGTACTATCTCAATTTATAAAAGAGATATGTCATGTGACCCCTTATCACCAATTGGAAAGCATCACAATTTAAAAACAACTTTCATTTCCTAACCTATATACAATCTAAAAACAATACAAAACCATTGTTAACTTGAATATGCATTTAAAAATAATTATCACATTTTGAAATTGTCATAAAATGATTATTATTGTAATAAACAGTATAAATAAAACACTCATATATTTAAAAATTGAATAATATAGCTTACAATGTTATATGAAATCTATCTATCATGACATGTAAAAAATAGTCTAAATGACCAAAACTATAAATGCCATTATAAACTATTTATTATAACTTGGCAGAATGAAGTTTCAAGACACTTGTAATAGAGACATGGTCACCCAAACCTGGATCATTCATTATGTACAATCTGAGGTGCTAGAGTAATTCATGGTATTCTAACTTATGTCCCTCCTCTTAACCTTTAAAGTTAACGAATGGCTAAAATCATCTTATTTGAATCAAAATCAAATATGATATTCCTTTCTGACTCTGACTGCACTCCAGGAAAACAAAATGCTGACTAGTCAGTGTCCTTATTTTATAACATATATTTCCCCATTGCATCATGGGAAAAAATCAGTTTGGGACTAATATTAATGTAGTTTCTTCACTCATGACAGTGTCACAACGATATACTTCAGAACTTTGGACCCTACTAAGTAGTATTTCTTCTCACTAGCCCCTTTTCCTGTCTTGTAATTTATGTTGTGTCTTGCTAAAAAATGTACTTGATAATGTACACCAAGAACAGTAAGCTTGTGATCTACAACCGTGACATTTAAAGCTCTCCTATCAGCTGCATTTTACTACTTTTGTTGACAGCATGCGCTGTTAGCTTCAGCAAACATTGCAAGGTTATATCTGTATTGGTGTACTGGGTGGGTGGGGAGGGGGTGTGGGAGTCAGCTTGAAGCATTAAATGGATAGTACCTCTAAAATGGAAAGCATTCTGTAATGTTTGTTGGATGGGAGGGGACAACAGGATAGCAGCCATTAACCATTGTGTAGCTCTTTTATGGTTAGGCATGGAACCTGAATTCTTGACTGTAATGTATTTGTATTTATTTTCTTTTTGTGTCTGCCCATCATCTGGTAACTTTAGATCATTATGAAAAATCTTTGATTAATTCCCCAATAGGAGAAATGGGGGGGGGGGGGGGCTATTTGTCCTCTGCATAAAAGATGGGGTAAAATTAATGCCCATGATTATTATGCTACAAGTAAAAATCCTATACAGTTCACTATGAATCTGGGCTGGGGGTGGCATAATGCTTAAGGTCTACCTCCTAGACACAAGTATAGAGTTTGATTTTCACCTTGTGGAAATTGGTTAGGTTTAAGATGACCCACAAGGGCTGCTAGTCTAGTACCCGCCTATGAACATGCATGTTTTTCAGTTGTATTAGCCTGTGTCTACAATGCCAACCTTTTAAGCTGCTAAAGCTGTAGAGTCAAATTCAGAGATACTGCACATGAAGCTCTGACCTTATTGCAGTCTTTTGTGTGTTTTGTAGCTAAATATCCCGTTTCAATTGCGTAAACGTTCTGTAATGAAACTTCAAAGTGGGATAGAGGAATACTGTTTTAAAGCTTAGCTCCAGTGTATTTAGTTTTATGTGTTTTCACTACCACACCTCGCCATTTATCATTATAGTTGGTCAACATTTTTGGCTACTGTGGCAAAGCTGTGTTTAGTATACTGGTCAAAAATTATTTTTTTATTGAGCTGTCATTACAATAAAAATAAAATCTTTCAGCTAAAAAAATATTTTAAATTGTAAAATGTAGTGAGTGTACTGACATTCTTGAAATCAGCCAAATGTATGGAGTCAAACTCACATGAATGTTGCACTGGGAACTCTGTTGATAGAGCTGCAGTCTCATGAGTGCACTGCATTGATTACCCTGTTGTTGTGCACGAGTACCATGTTGTTGTGGCAGAGAACTCTTTGTTTTACAAGAGTATTCTGTTATAGCTGAGTACCCTGTTCTTGTAGCTGAGTACCCAGTACCCTGCACTTTTATGGTGAGTATCCAAATAAAGTGCAATTTTATTGTGTATCTGAGTACCCAGTACCCTCATGGTTTAGCTGAGTACCCAGTGGCCTGGTGGTGTAGCTGAGTACCCAGTACCCTGGTGTTGTAGCTCAGTACCCAATGCCCTGCACCCTGGTGGTGTAGTTGAATACTCAGTACCTTGAAACCTGGTGGTGTAGCCTCATACCCCATACCCTGCACCCTGGTGGTGTAGTTGAGTACCCTGTAACCTGTTGGTATAGCTGAATACCCAGTACCTGCAATTTTCTGGTGCAGCTGAGTACCCAGTACCCTGGTGGTGTAGCCTCAAGTACCCTGCACCCTGGTGTCATAGCTGAGTACTCTGTGCCCTGCTGGTCTAGCTGAGTACCCAGTACCCTGGTGTTGTAGCTTAGTACCCAATACCCTGCACCCTGGTGGTGTAGCTGAATACCCAGTACCCTGCACCCTGGTGGCGTAGTTGAGTACCCTGTAACCTGTTGGTGTAGCTGAATACCCAGTACCCTGCATTTTTATGGTGCAGCTGAGTACCCAGAACCCTGATGGTGTAGCGTCAAGTACCCTGCACCCTGGTGTCATAGCTGAGAACCCAGTACCCTGGTGTTGTAGCTCAGTACCCAATACCCTGCACCCTGGTGGTGTAGTTGAGTACTCAGTACCTTGCACCTTGGTGGTGTAGCTGAGTATCTCGTAACCAGCACCCAGTACCCTGGTGGTGTAGCTGAGTACCCAGTACACTGCACTTTTATGATGTAGCTGAGTATCCAATACAGTGCACTTTTATGGTGTATCTGAATACCCTGTATCCTGGTGGTATAGCTGAGTACCCAGTACCCTGGTGGTGTAGCCTCAAGTGTCCTGCACCCTGGTGTCATAGCTGAGTATCCAGTGCCCTGGTGGTGTAGCTGAGTACCCAGTACTCTGCATTTTTATGGTGTAGCTGAGCGTCCAATACAGTGCACTTTTATGGTGTATCTGAGTACCCAGTACCCTAGTGGGATATAGCTGAGTACCCAGTACCCTGGTGGTGTAGCTGAGCACCTAGTACCCAGTACCCTGGTGGTGTAGCCTCAAGTGTCCTGCACCCTGGTGTCATAGCTGAGTATCCAGTGCAGCTGAGTACCCAGTACCCTGCACTTTTACGGTGTAGCTGAATGTCCAATACAGTGCACTTTTATGGTGTATCTGAGTACCCAGTACCCTAGTGGGATATAGCTGAGTAGCCTGCACACTGGTGGTATAGCTGAGTACCCAGTGCTGTGCACATTTATGGTGTAGCTGAGTACCCAGTACCATGGACTTTTATGGCGTAGCCGAGTACCCTGCATGCTGGTGGTGGTGTAGATGAGTGCCCAGAACCCTGCTGGTGTAGCTGAGTGCCTGGTTCCCTGGTGGCTTTGCCCTTGTGATCCAATCACAACCATTGATAAAGCATGATATACTCATGTACAGTTGTGAATTATACATCAGAAATAAAAATGCTCTATATTTCATCAGAAAAAAATGTTTCAGGTATAAGATAGAATGGCTACAATGGCACGCTTTTAAAGCAACTGAAGCTGTGAAGTAAAATTTGGAGGTCTACTGTACTAAAAGTTTCCAGAATACTACTGACACAAAGCATGCTATGACTGGTGATTGTCAGTCTGAAAGGCATTGTAGCATGTGGCAATAATATTTGTTATGAGCATGTCATTCATCTGTCACTGCCTGTGGCAGCAGCAGAACAGGCTGAAGGATCACTCACCAGCAGGTAAGGCCTTCTACAGAGTAATATACAATCTGAGCTCTTTTTCCAGAATCAGTGTATGCTCTTGTAAAACACACAAACCCAAAACTCCATTGTTAATTTGTGTGCAATGCATCATTTGGCAAACACATTTGACACCTATCAAAATAATATAAATGTTAATTTTTTTGGCTACATGTCACAATGCATATTTAGCCAACATAAAGGAATCTGTGCAGCTGATATGTGAGTATGAATAATTAGATGAAAACAGAAGTACGTCATTTCAGGTGCCTGTTAACAGCTAGTGGGTGATTTAGGCTGATTGCCTACACAGTTTAAAGAAAAAAATATGTCATCCTTGTCAATCTTTGCCACCACTTCAGATGATATTCCAAAGTATGACAAAGATGCTGAAAGATATCTGAACTCTACTCAGAGTTTGATTTCATTGTAGCTATGGTGACAATGGAGTCTGTGCTAGGTCTAATTACACCATTTCATCTGTACCTTCAACAGGAACAGATAGACCTGATTCAGCTTTGTTAAAAAGCAAATGTCATCACTAATCCTCTTTACGCAATGAGACCAAATGGTGACAATGATTTTAAGGAGCTGTATGGAGAGGTGACACTGAAAGCTGACAGAGGACCTATGGGAGACAATGAAGCAAGATGGTGCTGCAGACCCAGAGGAGTATTATCGAAGGAACACATTCCTTCCATTTTCAGATCATAGCATATCTGAAATAAAAGTGCAATTTACAGAATGCCAGCCATAGTATTTAATGCCAGATATGCTGCATGTCTTGGAGGAATGTGGGAAAGTGGTGGAATTGTACAATGCATGCAAGACTGACCTATCACAACTGTCCACTTTCAAGCATGAGCTTCAACAATGGATGGCTGAATGGAGACTGGTTGCATAGGGCAAGATGTCACTCACTATGCTTTCAACCCTATAGTTGCTGAACCCAGTATTTTATCCAGATATATACAGTGCATTAATAATTCTGAACCATACCAGTGAGTGTTGCATCTACAGAGAGGTCTTTCAGCATGTTATGACACATTATGACTTGGCTCTGACAACAGCTGATGTATGTTTAAGCACCTTGTCCTTGATGCATATGCATGATGACATTGATGGTGATATCACCCAAGTGCTGAAAGACTGATCCTTATAATGATTGCCACTTTAATGGCCTTCCTAGGTGATATAGCAGTCATCAGGATGGTGGCAGGTGGGCACTCATGGCTGGGTGAGCACTGTCTTGGACTTGACCATATATTCACCTAGATTACAAGTATGAGGGAAATTCTTGCTGTAAGTGTCTGTCTCTCCCTTAGACTGGAAGGGGATGCTTGCTGTGAATGGTTTAGGCTGTTATTGTGAAATGAACCAAAACCAGAACAGCAAATAGCCCAGACTTTTAGTGTGTTGTGTGGGTTATATCAGCCTGGTGCTTTAGAGGCTGACAAGGAAGTGCTGCATACCTCTCAACTGTCCCTCATTTTTCAGAGATGTCCCTGGATTTTGACTCAAATTTTAGCTCTGTTCCTCTTAATCCCATCTAAAACTAGTGACTTTTAAAGAAAAGGTGGCGAATTACATTTAATAAATAATGACAATAATTAGAGTTATAAACTTATTTTACCTCAGAAAACGTATATTAATTCACATTCTATTGTTCTGTCAATGACTCAAGTTACTACTTTTGATATTTTACGTGTCCCTGATCATTTTTGGATTTTTCTCTAACTGGTTAATTGCTATGTGTGGTGCCATATGTAGATGGCATTGATTATATGGTATCTGGTATCTAACCAGCAGCTGATGTACTCCTAGGTATGACTGGAGGACTTGGAGAATGGATAGCACATTTTCAGAGTGAGGTTTTCTATTTCAAATAGGATGTGTTTGTTATTAAAAGTGGTGGCTGGCTGTTGCATGTTGTGAATGATTTAGCATATATTTCTGCTTTGTGCAGAAGGGAACTTCTTGTAGTGAATGATTCAGGCTGACTTACCCATGGAATGGCAGGGAGGCTACTTGCTTCAAATTGCTTTAGGCTGTTATTTTCAAATGTGTCAAAACCAAAGTAGTAAACAACTTCTAACAGCAGACATATCAATCATCTGTGATGTGTGTTGTATTATCTGTTAGTGGACTTCTGTGGGTCTGGTTCACATGATGGGGTACAGGGAATTATTGCAGTGTATCACTACATACTTAATGCCAGTTAAGAGTGAATGTGGTCATCTCAGAAGACTCCATCATTTTGGGCAGTGAAGCAACATGGATGCCAGGGGAGTAGGTACAAACTGAAAAAAAAACAACTGTCTACACCTCTGCTCCATTCCAAAAGCAGGATGGACAGTAGGCAATAAAAACAAACTCCTACTAAAAACCACAAACAGAAAGAGTGGAGAAAGAGGTATCCAAACACAGTAGAAGTAAAGATATTCTCCCCACTTTTTTCCATGTAAAGGTCCATTGCTGGAATATTGAGGAACTTTTCACTGGACTGTGGCATAGTGAAGCCATGAGTCCAAGAGTCCCGATAGTGGCCAGAAGTAGAAATCAGCAACATACTTCTCTTATCAAAAACACCAAAAAATGCCAAAGCAACCCATACTGTAAGAAATCCACAAAATTCACAAGTTTAGAGATGAAAAAAGAAGAGGCATTCTATGTCTTCCACAATATCCTAGCTGACAATGGAATGAATAATACCTAGCAACAGCATTCCTATAGTGATCCAACTCATGCAGGCAGTAAGAAAAGTAAGAGAGTTAACTGCAGAATCAACAATGGTCAGATGCCATATTGATCCCAGAATGTTTGAAGTGAATAGATCCAAGATAAACTAAGTTAACCTTGCCTCTGGCACAAAATAACAAGAAGACAACATAAGCAGATTACAGTACAGACAGCTAACATACAGCAGTAATGCACATGCAAAGAAGTGATGGCTCAAACACAACACTTTTGTGTTCATTACCAAACCACAGTAGACATGATCAAATTCCCAGATAGCCCACATGCAAACACTGCAAATTTACGCACACACACACACACACACACACACATGCACGCATGCACACACGCACACACGCACACACACACACACACACACACACACACACACACACACACACACACACACACACACACACACAGTGGATGTGAACACTATCAACAATTATAAAATGAATCGTGCTCTGAAGATTTTAATAACCCTGCTTTGCTCACATTACCCTGTCCAAATTTAAAAAGCAAAAAAAGAGAGCAACCAGCAAAAGTCAAAGTATTAAAATGAAAAAAAAAAAAGAAGCTGGCTAGTCAGAGTAGTATGAACACTTTTAATAAAAATATAAAAACAAAAGACTGTTAAAACAGGATGAGTGGTTTCATACACAAAGTTACTTTATCAGATCCAATACAAAACACCACACCAGACTGAATTTATAGCTTAATGCCTGAAATCATGTGACTTCAAAATTGGCTTAATTGGGATAACTTGGGTATTCCAGGAGAAGGCGAAGGCCGAGGTACCAGAATTAAAAGAACTTTTCAAACCTACAGTGATTGTGTTCCTGTTTTGTATATCCAGCGATTTTTGGTGCTTTGAAGGAGTGGAGGTGTTGTGTTTTCATACTTAATTGGGATAACTTCATTTAACCCCTTGCCTTCATTGGCTCTGAACAAATGCATCCACTTTATTTCCACACATTCAGTTTTGGTCCTAACATCACCTCCTCTTGAGTTAGGTGTGTATTATTCTAATATCATAAATTTAAACCAGTGAGTTGACCCTGCTGTCTTAACATGTTTTGATAATGCATTTCTGTCATCACCCTTCGTATGCTATAGACATGTTCTCTTATTCGATCCCTTAGACTCCGGTTCGTCTTTCCAATATAGAAACTTTTGCAGTCCAACAGGATTCACAATATACAACATTCTGACTGCTACAGTCAGCATGGAGTCTGATGTCATAAGCATGTCCCGTGTCTGGGTGTACAAACTGGTCATCAGTTTCTATAAACCTGCACACATTGCAGTGGTGGCAAGAATATGTACCTATTCTGTCACTCACTACATTGCTTTTTCTACTGGTTAAAGGCTTGTAACACAACATCTTTCTTAATGAGGAGGGGCGATTCTTGAAACAAAAAGAGGGAGCACCTCCCAGTAATCCTTTACATTTCTCATCTGAGATAAGAACCCTCCAGTGTTTTCTAATAATCCCACAAATGGAACTTGAGTCCTTAGAATATGTAAGACTCATTTGTGTTGGTTGTCTTGGTTTCATGGCCGAAGGGATAGACTGTTCGGCCTGTTCATTAAAGTATGGTCTAGTGTGGGTATCACTCAACATGATCGCATAATTCTGTGCACTTTCCACTTCTGAACTATCATACCCTCTACTCAAGATGTTAGAGGTGAGAGTCTCAAATGAGTCATACATGTCACTATCTTTTGTGCTGAACCAGGCTAAGGACATTCTTTTTGACATGCTTGGGGTGCATACTGCGAGAGTGCATACTGCGAGAGTGTACTGTATTATTGGTTTTACATGGTTTTACAAACTGTCTTGTGTAAAGCCCTCCCATGGTCTTATGTACCATTACATCCAAAAAGGAGATACACTCTACTGACCATTCATGGGTAAAGCGGAGAAAGCTCATGGTGTTGTTAAGATATAATACAAATTGGTCAAGGGTTTCTGGTGTGTTCCCCTGGATAAGAACCAGATCATCAATATAACGGCCATAAAAAGAATGGACCCCCTGAAGCTGTTAAGTTCTGAAAACACATTTTGCAGCTCCCATTCTGCCAAAACCATATTGACGTAGCTATTGACACATATCGTGCCCATAGCTATACCTGTCTGCTGTAGATAGTGCTCATCTTCAAACATGAACGCTTTGAAATCCAATATAAGTTCCAGTAGAGTACAAATCAGATACACCTTGTTACTATTGAATGCAGGATTGTGACCTAAGAGTGTTCTTACATTATCAATACCTGCATCATTGGGGATGCAAGTACAGAGAGAGACAACATCCATGGTGACTAGAAGAGCTTCTCCATTATAGTCATTAGTGGACCAATCATACAATTTATTCAGAAAATCTCTGGTATCTCTCAAGATATTCCCCATACCATTAATCACTGGATGTAGCTGGTTTTCCACAAATATGGACAAGGCCTCAGTGGCCCAGCCCCTACCAGAAACTATTGGCCGCATGGGAGGATGAAAGCGCTCATCCTGTTTTAACAGTCTTTTGTTTTTATATTTTTATCAAAAGTGTTTGTACTACTCTACCTAGCCAGCTTTTTTTTTCTTTTTAACACATTACCCTGTCCTGTATTTTGTATGTGCATTTTTTTGACCATAGCAATTATATAAAATAAAGTAAAAACAAACAGTTATATTAATATCTGTTTTGGTGGATACCTTGTACATGAGGAAGATGAGACGTGTAAAGCTGCTGAAGAGCAGCACATCTGTCATAAAATACTCAGACAGCACATGTGCACGTGTGCATTCATGCGTGTGTGTGTGCTTGTGTGTAAATGGGTTAAACTTAAATACTTTTATATTCCATCACTGCAGGATGCCTTACTGTATTCCTCATGTAGAGCTGCCCAGCTTTGATGCCAAGACCTCCCTATCTGCAAAACTTTCAAGGCAGTCATTACCCACTAAATTACTTGCTAAGTTATTTTTGTTACATTTCCTCTAAGTAACCTTTGGCATCTTAAAAGTGTGTTAACTTGCCTCATCTAAATCATTTATTGGCTAGCAGCTTGAAGACCATTAAGAGATATTTTAAATATATGAATCAGTATAATTAAAAGAAGATTATTGTACCTGCCTTAACAGGAAAATTTAAAGCAGACAAGCTTAGATTGTTTTAGTGTGCATTCAGGAGACATGTATAATTTATGGGCATTTATCTTGTCTGTATTTTATGCTTTGACAGATTGATAGATAGCTGAATATATTTACCTTTCAGGCTGAATCACTATCCATTAAGCTATAGATCTGTAGATTTGTAAATATTTGATGCTCCCTTTTCAAAAGAAAGGAATACATAAGAGTGGTTTGGATGAATGTGAGAGACCAAATAATATGCTTATTTCATTACCACTCAAAACTTAATCCTTCTTTAACAGAAAAGTTATTGGTTTATATGATTTCTAACAGGAAGAATTAAAATGACACAATGCAGGAACATGTCAGTAGAGTGCATTACTAATAAGGGCTGTTTCTCATGGTGACTGTGTGTGTGTGTGTGTGTGTGTGTGTGTGTGTAATGCAGGATTTATTCATGGCTAGTGTGATATGATAATATGGGTGAAGCCCAAGTGAAAAACAAAGCAAAGTGTGGCTAAATCCTAGATTACCCACACTTGATTGTGAGGTGTTCTTAAGTAATATAATAATATAATTTGCAGGACTAGACTTTATTCCTGCTCCACCTGTTCTCTCTCTGAGGAATGTCTGAGTAATGTACTGTACATGCACTTACTATTTCACAATTCATTATGAAGATGCAAGAGAGTCAAGATTGCACGTGTGTAGCTCTTTGGTTTCACTCTCCTGCTACCACCCCAAGTTTTTTTTTTTACTTTTTAATCATTTGTATGCTTTATTCTGTGGTATATGTGAGGATTATGCATTCTTTAAATGTTGCTGTTTGAGTTTAGAGTCTCCACATAGTTTTACGGAGAAGGTCATGACTGTAGTTTTATTATGGGGCTAAATCATAGTGATTTTATGTCTTTCTGTTTTTTTTTTTTTTTTTTTTTTTTTGAGTAATGTTAGATTTACAGCAGGTATGATAACTGCTGTGGCTAATCAGCATGAATGTTTTTTAATGTTAATTACTGTTCCTTGTATAACAGGCAATATTGTTGCAGTGAAATACTTATATCTGCGATGGTTGGGATGTACCTATGGTTGACCTGTGTAATGAATCATTCAATAATCTTTTTATTTTGTCTTTTGTAACCTTTTCCCACAATTAAACATTAGCTACCCCTAGAGTGTCTCCTTGTCTACAGAATTTACTTACTCTTCCAGACTTTGACCAATATCTGGGGCCAGTGAGAAGATACAGGTATCTGCTGTGGTCTCATACTGCTTCTAGGGGCTGTTTATGATGAAGTCCCCACCCCTTGTTTCCATTAGTGACAGCCTGTAGTGAGACATGCTGCCCACCCCCTCAGTTCTGCAAGGGGATTAATATAATTGGGATGCCAAACTCACCACAAGGTAACCCTAAGTGCTATTGTCTGCCCATTCTGCACCAGAAAATAACAAGAAAATACTGTGTCCCAATCAGCCTGTAGCAGGGTATGCAAAGGGCATCTGTGCTGCCCAGCCGCTCAGTTCTGCAAGGGGGTTAACACAATCAGGATGCCCTGCTCACCACCAGGCAGCCCTAAGTGCTATTGTCTGTTCATTCTCCACCAAAAAAAAAAAAAAAGAAAATACTGTATCCCAATGAGAAGTGCTGGATAAGATTATTGATAAATGAATATGCAAAGTAGTAGAAAGAAAGATGGTTAATGAACCATTTGGATTCATGTCAGAATGCAACATAACTGACTAGCTGTTTGTTGTGATACAGACAGTGGTAAAGAAGCTAGAAATGAGGAAAGAGTCCAACTTGGGATTACTACACTTAGAGAAAGCATATGACAAGTTCCCAAAAAAGCTGATTTGGGCAGCCCTGAGATGATTCAAAGTCCCATAAATTTTGGTAAAATCTGTACAGGCGTTGCACAAGGACTCGATGATACAAGTAAGAACAGTGTTCGAACTCTGAGTGAGTTCCCATTGGGAATGGATGTACATGAGTGTTCAACTCTGAGTCCAGTGTTGTTCATACCAGTGGTGGACTATATTAGTAAACAGGATGGAGAGGACACATCAGTAATGCTACTTTGTGCAGACAATGTGTCATTATAAGCAGGCTCTGAACATGAGCTTCAGGAATTGATACTGATAAATTTCACCTTGGATGGCATTTAATCTAAGGAACATTTATGATGATCTCTTCAGGTTATTATGGCCAGAAAGGTACAACATTAGAAAAAAAAAATAAAAGTCATAAACACAATTATAACTGTAACAAAAAAATGTCCATGGGTATTTTGATAGTGGATCAGTTAAATAACACATCGGTGAATGCACCATATTAAATCCTATGATTTTGTCAATTCAAATCATATCATTAATACTGGGAATATCTTGTAAATTAGGTGATTTATTGATTTTTCTTTCTACTCCAGTCCAGTAGTTTGTTTCCACTGGATTTTGTTATTGAAATATTGTTCTGGTGGAAGAGCATTATTATGATTCCTTACCTCTTATGAAATAATCCAGTATAGTGTCAGTGATTAGACGATGTCACTTCTCATGCTGAGCCTAAAGATACAGTGTGCTTATCTGCCCATGTTAGATGCAGACTTGTCTCATTTTTACCAGGCAGATTTTAAATGTTAAATGTTTGAACACAAGTAGCAGTAAGTGCAAGTCCATGCTCACAGTATCAAGTCATACTACTGCACAGACAGCATTAGAACATGCACATGTCATGTTGATAACCAATTAATATGATACGTGAAGGTTCGTGGATGTTAAGACACCAGTTCCAGGGCAGATTCAGGCAGTTGAAGACCCAGATTTTCAAATGTTTGATGCTAATCCCACTACTCTGTCCTATTTCGTGTGGGTCAGAATTAATTTGATGAGAAGCAAACTATGTTACAAAAACATTCTAACAAAATATTTTGCAGTTTATTTATAAACAGTCATGCTTGACAGATGACAGCAGCTGTTGTGAAATACAAAGAAGCCTTTATTTTATTATACTGTATCATTTATTACTATGAATGAATAGCCAGCACTAACAAATATAAATAACTTTTTACTGTTAGGATACAAAGTAATGTTTCTTTTTCCTGTTCAAGGATCCCCTCCTTCTTGATGCAGCTATGAAATGTCTTATGTATGTTTTATAGTGTACAGAGGTTATAATATATTAAGTATTTTATTAAAAATGTACTGAGCCTTTACTACAATCCCCTGTTATTTTTATAGGTAAATAAACAGACTGTAGCTGCATATATCTTGAATAAACACCCAGTCAGCTGCTGGGATTGGACCACTCTGCAACAGGCCTGTTGATACCATTTGCATTATGAAAAATTTATCTTAATTCGCGTGCTCTGCTTCTATGCTGTGCTGGATCCAAAGTCTTCTTAAGACACACAGTCTTGCTGTGCTGTTTACTGCTGAATCAGAGACACAGAGCTTTGCATGACTCCACCTGTAGTCTGTTTAAAGCACCAAGCCTTTCAAATTGCACACTGATAAAAAATACATTTTGCAGCTATAAGCACAGTTACAAATAACTTATTTTATAACAAATGACATGTACTATTTCTGTCAGATTGTAGCATATATTTACAAAGTTTTCCTTATGTATTTTTCCACATAACTGAATTACTACAATAGTTATATAGAGAACTAGTCACTCACATATTTCCTCTTGGTATGTTTTTCTGGCCTTCTGTGGGAAGTCACATGTCTGTTTTTAGACTTTTCTATTGTCCTTTTGTGATTTACTTGTAAGCACTTTTGCTGATGAGGATGCCATTAACAGAAATCTGAAAGGAAACATCTGTACAAGCTGTTCCTATAGAAAAAACATCACGTATTGCTGAATTTATAAAAAAGGATGTCTGTTAATAGATATTTGTTCTGCAAACATGAGAAAATCATGTAATCCTTGTTTTCCAATTCTGATGCTGTGAACAGAAACCTATCTGTTATACATAGAGTATGAATGCACATTTTAAACTCTATGCATATATTCAAGGAAACTTTTTCTTTCTGCATATTTACAACAGAATTAATTTCAGCCTTATATTCATAGTATCTAACAATTCCCTCTGTTTTTAAACATTAAGAAACACTTTATACTGATATGTATTTTTGATCACATTATATAGAAAACACATTAAGAAACAAAACTTTTAGTCTCTTTTTTTTTTACAAGTCAAAATGCAAAGTATTACTACCAGAACTGAATGTATTTAACAACTTTTTCTTTTGCAGA
This sequence comes from Protopterus annectens, assembly GCF_019279795.1. Taxonomy (NCBI): domain Eukaryota; kingdom Metazoa; phylum Chordata; order Ceratodontiformes; family Protopteridae; genus Protopterus; species Protopterus annectens. The sequence continues at coordinate 971,239,193 of NC_056727.1, read as the reverse complement.
CCATTCTGTGAACATATTTAATCAATTATGGGCTGTGCCTGCTTTAATTTTATTTTTTAACTTGATTAATTTATTCTTTTGCAATCACAGAATTAATTTATGACTTAGAACTGTTTTATTAACTCTTTGCAACTGTTGAATTAACTATAAGAGACAAGAACTATGTGCTACTCCAAGCATTTATACACTGTTGAAAATATACAGTTTCAATGTCATTTTAACCATAACATTGTATTCATATTTCTGAACTGCTCATTAATATCTTGGTAAAAAATATGATTTATACATTAAAGAATGCTATGTACATATTAGTCCATTAGCTGTTTGAATACAATAGTTTAATATTTTTTTTCTCTAGCTGGGGTAAAACCAGTGATATTAGAACTTGACAAATTACTTTTGAACTTATTACAATGTATCCTATACAGTATGTATTTACACAGACTGTTTGCTATTCATGTATTTCAATCTAGTAGGTACCCTGGACCCATTTTTTAAACGTTTTTTTACACATATTCATTTCTAGACATTAATTTTATTTGTACTGAATTCTTCTGCATTTGTACATACAAAGACTATCATTTGTACTGAATTATTCTGCATTTGCACATACAAAGACTGTAAAGTACATTTAGTCTAATCTTACAAATTTAATAACATTAATATTAAGCAAAATCTTGGAAAATGTTTATGTCTCTTTAGAAATGTCTAGTGGAATTGGCACCAAAGGCATTTGTTCTGTTATTTTAAACTACATACTCAGCAATTAAAAACATTTATGCTTTTTTATGCCAACATTGTTTTGCCAAAAACATATTAAAAATAGTGACCATTCTTGTTCAATTTTTACATATCTTTACTCTCTCTTGTATAGCTTTAATAAAGAAATTTTAAATCATCTTGTGTATAGCTTTGCAATTTAACATGTTGCAAATACAATTTATTACTAAACAATACAATAATAACTAGCATAACATATCTTGGACTTTCAGATTTAATCTGTTTACCAGTGTTTCTTATGCACTAATACCTGTTTTTCCCTTCCCCCCTAAAAGAGTATTGTCGAGAAGGAATGAGACATTATTTCTTCCTGTAGCTCTATTTCAGACCCTTTTGCAATACATACTGCTTACACAGTCAGTGCAAAACTGAGAAAGTACCCCTCCCCCTGCAGCATTGCAGTATTGTTTATCTCCTTTATGCTGTGAAAATAGAATGTATGTCAGCCCAATACTTTGGTTATACATTTACTTTATTAGGCTACTAATAAGCTATGGACTTTTATTTGATTTGATCATTTTTTTTATAAAGCTTTTGCTGTTTATTACCACTAGAAGGTATATGCACCCTCCTGCACAATTGATTTGAACTGTATGTATACTATAGCCCATTTGCTGGCTGTACTTGATGCAACTGAGTTTTTTTTTTTCTTTTAACATTTACTTGCAAACAGATTATCAGTGACATCTATGCACAATTGTGACATTTTATTACAATTACCAAATAGTGTTGCATGTAAACATTTTAACAATTATGTTTTAATAACAATAATGTTTTAGAAAAACTCAAGCTAATTGTCTGGCAATCAGTCTTGTTGTTTATCTTATCTTTCCAATATTTCCTGTAACTATTCATCTAGTCTAGGAAGGTCTGAGCTCACATTTTATACTCTATAAACTATAGTTAATTCTTTTAACATTGTTCTTTTAATTTGATTGTGATTTGCATAACTATGCATTTATACTACATAAATAGACATTATTTTACAATTAGCTTACATGGATTTCAGTATTTTTTTATTTTATTTAACTTTCCTGCCATTAATTTTACAAAAACAGATTGACTAATACCATCTGTGATTTTCTTTTTAAAATTCAGAACTTTAACTGTTTAGTGTTACTATACAATTATATAAAAAGTGTAAAAAAACAAAATAGATATTAGCTTAACTAACACATGTTTATATTTACATTATTTATATTTGCTGTTGTGTCTTCCTTTTGCTTTTGTGTATTGTAAACAAATGTACTCTAGATGAAAAGAACATACATGCATGTCTGTCTTGTATCTATATATCTTTATACAAGCATGTCATTCTTGTGACTTGAAATCTTTGCTCTTATTAACTATTTTTATTTAATGTTATGCACTAGAACTGTTTTGTGTAACTATTTTTATTGAATTTTTATACGCTAAAACTGTTGTGTACCTTTTGACTATGCTATGAGAATAGCAGTTATATGGTCTATTTTACTGTACTACTGATAAATATCTTGCTTTAATTGAATGGAAGTTTTAAACGTTTAAGAATGATTTGTTCCTACCATCCTACCATGTATTTTTAACCATTTTCAAAACATAAACATATTATAAAATATATTTCTTTTGCACAGATTAGCTGTGTATGCAGGAAGTCCCCAGTCACTGTCAGTTCAGCTAATTTATTTCCTTTATCCTGAAACTGCTGTTGAAGAATTTCCTGTAATGTTGCATGGTCTTTCTGACATTCTTTAGTAAGCTGTTCTGCTGAATTTGAAACTCCTATGCACTTTTGAAAAGATGTATGTATAACTTGTCTAAGCTTCCTGAACTCATTGTGTCTGTCTTTTAGAAGTTTATTACATTCTTTTGTAACAAAATGTACTAGAGGTTCTATCAGTAACTGATTTGACTGTTGTTGCAACTCTGAAATAAACCTTTTACATCTGGTGACAGAACATAACTGTCTAACATTTGAATATAATGTCAACATATTAACTTTTCTTGGTTCTTTACCATTAAAATTTTTGTCTGTACAGTCTAACCTTTGAATAGTGGCATGCACTGTATTTTTATGACATTGTACACACAATAAACTTTTTTTTATATCACACATGATTTTGTTTCAGATACCAGTCAAATATTGTAATCCATTTGCATAATGCCTTACTATTAACTTGCAATCCATTTGCATAATGCCTTACTATTAACTTGCCCTAATAAGGTTTTACATTTGCTAATATGCTGTATATACAACATTTCATTCTGTTATTATTACTATTACCTCTATGGCATTCATACTGTATGTAACACAGAATAATTTTCTTACCAGTCAACAGAGAGGCAGATGGACAAGCTGCTTTACTGTAGATGGTTGAAAGGTCTCTGTAGTCACTTGTGAAGTTGGTACAGAAAAACTGGCAGTTTCAGTCTTACAACTTTGTCTTGTACCTTTTCTGAAGAATTTATGGAACTGCTCACCTTTCTGCAATGCAGTCTCACTGGATTTAGACGTCTATTAAACTGTATTATTGCTGCAAACTGTAGAAAACTGTAGAAATCTGAAGTACTTCACATAAATGTTAATTACTGTGCTTTTACAGGAGTGACCTTATACAAGGCATTACCCACTCACTCCCCCTGTTTTTGGATACAGGCTAGGAACGTTGTCAGAGGGTTTCCATTGAAAAATTTATTTTAATTCGTGTGCTCTGCTTCTATGCTGTGCTGGATCCAAAGTCTTCTTAAGACACACAGTCTTGCTGTGCTGTTTACTGCTGAATCAGAGACACAGAGCTTTGCATGACTCCACCTGTAGTCTGTTTAAAGCACCAAGCCTTTTAAATTGCACACTGATAAAAAATATATTTTTGCAGCTATAAGCACAGTTACAAATAACTTATTTTATAACAAACAACACGTACTATTTCTGTCAGATTGTAGCATTTATTTAGAAAGTTTTCCTTCATTACAGATATGAATGATGACAAATACAAAATACCTCTCTCTGTCCTTCTCTGACATAACTGAATTACTACAATAGTTATAAAGAGAGCTAGTCACGCACATATTTCCTCTTGGTATGTTTTTCTGCCCTTCTGTGGGAAGTCACATAATGTCTGTTTTTAGACTTTTCTGTTGTCCTTTTGTGAATTACTTGTAAGCACTTTTGCTGATGAGGATGCCATTAACAGAAATCTGAAAGAAAACATCTGTACAAGCTGTTCCTATAGAAAAAAACATCACGTATTGCTGAATTTATATAAAAAGGATGTCTGTTAATAGATATTTGTTCTGCAAACATGAGAAAATCATGTAATCCTTGTTTTCCAGTTCTGATGCTGTGAACAGAAGCCTGTCTGTTATACATATAGTATGAATGCACATTTTAAACTCTATACATATATTCAAGCAAACTTTTTCTTTCGGCATATTTACAAAATAATTAATTTCAGCCTTATATTCATAATATCTAACACCTTATTTAACCACATTCCTATCCATAAAGGTTTCACCAACTCTTACCACCATGTTGCATTTAGTTTATTTCCTTAAATTTAATTTAGCAGCATTTTACTAATTTATTTTAGTACTCCACATATTCTTCCAAATTTTCCTAATAATTTTACTTGTGGTTTAAGAAAAAGGAACATGTAGACATCTCTTTTTTCATATTTTATAAGTTGTAATAAAGTAAATATAGAGGGCAGCCATGGTGGTGCAGCAGTTAGCATTGCCACCTCACAGCAAGAAGTTCTCTGGTTTGATTCTCAGCCGGGGTGCCTTCTGTGCGGAGTCTGCATGTCCTCCCTGTGGTCACGGGGGTTTCCTCTGGGTGCTCCGGTTTCCTCCCACATCCCAAAGACATGCAGTAGGTGGATTGTACACACTAAATTGGCCCTAGGTGTGAGTGTGTGCATGCGTGTGCCTTCTGTGGAAGGTTGGGCACCGGGCTGGCAACTCAACACTGTAAACTCCACTGCCAATCATGAGCGGACAGGTGATCCACTGTGGTGACCCCTAACCGGGAAAAAGCCAAAAGAAGAAGAATAAAGTAAATATAGAAAGGGGGCATTTTGGAGCACTTGCTACATCCAAGGCAGGAATGGAAGCAAAAAGTTCAATTAATAATGTACTTAGATTTTTTTGCACCATAAAATAATGCAAAGATTTATTTGGATTTCACAGAAGCTAGCTATACAATACATAAAGTAAAGGGTACAGATAAGCACCCCATATGTAGCATATTATGTGGTTATTTGCCTTTGATATGACATTCTTTCCAAGCAGATGCTACCGTATGTAAAACTGACAGAGTTAAGGGTTTCTGAAAAGCTAATGGGTACTTGTATCAATAAAATATATAACAATCAGTATCACTTTCTTCTCCATGGACACTAACAAAGTAGTGTAAAAACAAAGTGCTATGATCCCTTACAGATTTAGAACACCATGTATTTTCAAGTGTGGCTTGTTGATTTAAAGCATACTAGAATTTTTTTTAATTTCTTGTAATTCTTAAAACTGATTATTTCACATTACGTATTGGATTTCCACATTCTTCTAGCACTAACAACTTCATCCTTTCTGTCTCGGCCTTATCATACCCTAATCTATCTCACAGAAATCATGGTTTTCATCCTCATATTCCTGTATACATTTCATCTATCTTCAGACTCCCATTAACCGTTACTATTTTCTTTACTGCTTCTTACTTGCTTCAGTATTTTATATCTTTGTCTTTTAGTGGATTAGCATGTTCCCAATGAACATTTCTTTTTCCTTTTGGTATTTTAGTGTTGGTCTTGCATGACCTTCTGATCCCATTTTATTTAATGTAGCATAATCAAGTTTGTAGTATCTTCTTCCAGCATCAATGCTCCCATTTTCTGTTTTCTGTCTGCCCCATTTGCCGAACTATTCATTTTTGAAATTGTCTATATATGAACTGTCCATTTCTCTTATCAGCTGCAATTTTCTTAGAATATCTAATTTTAATCATTTCTTGCTATTAGCATACATGCCTCCATTATCATAAAGTTTTCTTCACTAGTTTCTCATTCTGAGATGTGATGGCAATTAAAAACTGCAACAGAATGGAAAGAATGCAGTATATTTATTCACAGAAATACTTGTAAATAACTTTAATACCAAACATGCTTAATTACAGCAATTGACTTTCATTGTTCTTTCAACTTGCCCTTTCTTCTACATTTGACATTCTTAATTCTCCACTTCAAGGCAATCACTTCATATTCCTATGTCATTGTGTGTATTGCTGGATATCTTTCAATCCTTCTATTCTTTGCAGCTATTTCTTGTACATTTTCCATACTTGAGTTACGTCTCTTCAGATGTCACAGTCCAACACTAGCTGTATTAAGTATTGTTTATACTGTCTTTCTTTCTTTCTTTCTTTCTTTCTTTCTTTCTTTCTTTCTTTCTTTCTTTCTTTCTTTCTCAGCAGGCTGTTTTAATTGGCTCTACCAGTCATCTGCTTCATTTCTTTTCACTTGTCACAACTAGTCCTGTTTTGTGTGGATTATTTAGTTAAGATAATCAAAATCTTTTTCTTCTCTGTCATATCTCTTCTTTCACAGGGAAGTACGTCTGTCCCTCTGCCTGCTGTTATCTGGAAATCACAGTGCATCCCATCTGCTGTTATGTGCAGAGCAGCCTTAGTCCTTCCTGACTTTGTACTGTCATCACCCACTGAAGAGTTCTGTTCTGCCTCTTTTCCCAGCTTTTATAGACTTCCTATATAGCTACTTAGCCTCTCTTTGGTATCTTCAGATAAAATGGAGATAATCATCCTTACACATGTCTGTAGACTATTCTAAGTCATTTCTTTGAATTGTCAAGCTAAATACCACACAGCATAGACAGACGTTTAATTTAAATGCCACTAAATGACAGGCTACATTTACATGTTGGCGACTAAGAACACCCGTCAGTGAAAACTGTAATTTATTCCTCCTCAGTGGTGTAACAGTTAGCATTGCTGTCTCGGATAGTATCCAGCTCTCCCTGATAAATTTAAGTGCACAATCACAGAATGAGTGAAAACGTGCGGGTAAAGTGCACAGCCACAGAGTGACTGAATGAATGATTTGTATGGGTTAAATGCAGAATAATCACGGAAAGAATGAATGGATATGCATGTATATATATATATATATATATATATATATATATATATATATATATGTATATATATATATATATATATATATGTATATATGAATAAATATTTGTATATGTATACACATCTACTGATATATTTGTGTACCCTTTTTTGTAATGTTAGTCTGTTTTATGCTACCTTTAATGTAAACTTATCCAAGTTAAAATAATGTAGATATAATAATTCTGCAGGGATCCCTTAAGCAGATTATCTGCTAAGATGACCGAGTTAATGGGAATTGTTTTTATTCATCTGCCCTGATGAGATGTATCCTATATGTAATACCATTGCTTTTCTTGTTTAACCTATATCCTGTAAAGGCAAAAACCAATCCACTGTATCATGTATTATTCTAAGGGACCTTTCTGAGCTGATGTTCATTCATTAGGGAAAATCTTCTGTACACTGGTTTACTGTTTCATTTTTTTCTTTGAAATGTGACTTTTATTTTTCTGAAGTATTTTTTTTTTGCCTGTTAGAGATGATAATGTTACTTGAGGGCTCTGCTGTGTGGTGCACAGCCAAGTTATACTGTGCATCAGACATTTTTTTATTTTTCAACAATAGTGATGTTGCTTTTCATAAGACTACCAAAGGTCATCATTTGTATAGCACTAAGGGTAAGTGGTACAAATGCTAGTTATAGTGGCAGATAGTAAGTATGGAGAAGCAGGTATTGCATCGTTATATCTGTACTGTTAGTTTTACATGCAGTGACCAGATCAGGCTATGCTGAATGTTGGATATCACAAAGTAGTAGCATTATGAATCTTTTTTCTGCTACTTTCTGCTAGCTGTTTTTGCTGTTCCAGGAGAAGATGTTGCAGTAGCTTTCTGTGTAAGTGAAATCCAAAAGGAAAAGGTGCCCAAATGAAAACCAATCCAAACAACAAAAGAAGGGGCCCAGGAAGGATGACCAACACTTGTAGATGAAATAAAGGAATGTATTGGTCCAACAACAAGCACAGATCCAAAATGATCTCCCTAAACTACAAAAGGACACTTTTCAACCCCCAATGCATCTGATAGTGGACGCAAAAAGATCCATCACACACTCCATTGTTAAGTTTTTGGATATAAATTTGAAAGATTTTATTTTAAGTGAAACACATATTTGTAAAGATTCCTGGGATTTTTTTGAAAACAATTGATAAAACACCTTTTAATAATACATACATTTTGTTACTATTGATATTAAAGATCTTTACTCAGTTATTCCACGTTACTCATGTTGAATGGTTTAGTGAATATTGTTGAACATAAGGATGTCATTGTGTTTAACCAGTTGTTAGAATTGGTATTAACTTCATATTATTTGACAATGAGATTTGTATGCAACAAGGTGTGGTGATGGGATCAGCATGTGATGGCTTATATGCCAATCTAGTGGTTCTGCAATGGGAGAAGAAGTATGTTTTGGGGTCCGTATATTTCCATTTTTGTAAAATTTATAACCGTTTTTTGGATGATTTATTTACTATATGGGATGGACCAAGGGCCAAAATAGAATTTGTATCTTATATCAATACTACCACCAACTTCTTAAAATTCACCCACAATACTGATGCCTGCAATATAAATTTTTTGGATGTGTGCTTATTAAAAACAGTAAAAATAGAAGATTTTTATCAAAAATATTTAAAAAGAATTATTTATTTATTTATTTAGTTAACATTTGTTTGCCAGGATAGTCCAACTGTTCAGCAAGTGTCCGTTTTCAGCGGAGTCCTGAGGAGAAAAACTCCATAAGTTTACAGAGAGAAGAAAAATTTACAAAAGAGACATTACAGAGTAGTAGCATACAGATTGTAGACTTTATAGCAGTTAGTATACAACAAGAGGATATTACCCCTTTTGGTTGAAAATACAAGTGTACAGAATATACAATGAGAGTAGATAAGAACCTGGTAGAGCATTGCAAGATATTTTACAATTGAATAAGAATACATAAATGTTTAAGTTTTCATATATACATTCAAGCAAATATACATGTAAGAGCACACACACACACACACACACACACACACACACACACACACACACACACACACACACACACACACACACACACTCATTCATTATTTACTTTTATTGTTTTTTTCTATCTTGTAGTGCACCTAGCACTTTTAGCATGAATTATACTCCAGAGAAGAATGCTTAGGACACGACAGCATGGGTAGGGTTACCTATGCTACACTCTGCTTACTCTATTCCACTGTTGATAAAAGCCATCTTATGGAATGTCAGCCAGCTAAGCATAGCTCTAAAACAAAAAGAGTGCATAGCCAATCTCTTGCAGATAGAAACAATTGTCACTTTATCTAAGATACAAAGCTTAAGAAGGGTAATGTGTCATAGTTTTACAAAAAGTGACCAGGGTGGTATATCTCACATGTAGTGACACTAGCTAAAATAGGGTTCACTGTTTTCATTCACGGAAATCTACAGTGGCTGGTGTAATAATTTTCTATGGCTTTTCCTCAAAGACGAGTGGTTGTGAAGGTCAGTAAGACCAAAAGCATCCTAATTTTGGTTAACTTTTATGGTCCCAGTAAGGATGATGATAACCCACTTAAAACTTTTCAGCGTCATTAGATAGGATAGGGAGTAGGAGGGGTGAAAACTTCTTGAAAGGAGGTCAACTATAGTAAGATATTAGGACCTGTTTAGGCAGACTACCAAGTGGCCAGTAGAAAATACACAATAGCATGCAGCAATTTTCTAATCTCATTGAAGACAATGTATTGTGTGATGCAGCGAAGGTTGTGAGTCCAAAGTGCAAAGACAACGTTTTTCCTGGTCCATGCCTCAAGGATAACAACCAGCTACATTACATATTGTTCAGTCAAGCTAAATTGTTCAGTTTATTGGCCAACCATGAATCATTATCACTGTCTAACCATAATATGGTGACTATGGATTTCAAAGACTTTGACACCCGTTAATGTCCTCCACACCCACCCTTGGAGGTTTGATGTACTAATTTCAAAACTCATGCTACCGAAGATTCTCATAACTCTCTTAATAAGAATTATTGAGAAAACAGAGTAGTTGATCTAAGTTGTTGCAGGATGGGAATGATTCACGGAACAGATTGAGAAGACTTGTAGAGTTCTGGTTAAGTAAAATTATTTTATCCAAGAAAGAAAAGGAAGGAAGAATGTATCCAAAATTTTAGAAAAAATAAGGAAAAAAGTAGAGGCAACAACAAATTACTCGGCTACCACAACTGATACATTCTATTGCTTTTGCTTCCTTCTTCTTGTAAGAGCTAATGTACCAGATGTGAGAGGAGAAACTATTTTCTTGGGCCAAAGGGATTACTTCCACTCACTGCTTATAAGTCAAAGGAGGGACGGAGGAAAATGACTATTCCAGCAGTGCTTAATAATGTGGGTAGTGTCATTAGGGTTGCCAGAGAGTTAATGATGTATATAAGAACTGCTATGCTCTATAAAAGTCCAATAGGGTGAATGCACTTCCTGGGATAGAAGGCTAACTTTCCAAAGCTGAAGGAAGTAGATGGAGAATCCCTTAACCTTCCTGCTACACTGGATGAGACCATATACTGTGTGAACAGTCTTTTGAATGTAAAGATAAATGGCCCTGATTTGCTTTCCAGATTAATTTTATAAAGCATTTACAGCAAGCATCGCTAAGCCTTTATTAAAAGCCTCTGAAACTCTTATTTTTCACCAGTTCCTCTAGTTTGGTCTTAACTCATTAAGACCTAATGTGCTGTGGAATGCAACACCTCTAGTAGGTATGGTCATAACTCATTATAGGTTCATAGGTTCATAGGTAGGTACTAGGCTATTGGCCCTAGGGCCTATATAAGCCTAGCCAAAAAATGTACCCTGGCTTTTGCCACCCAAGAAAATAATTTTCCTGTGCCCCTGTCGAGCAGAGCCACAGAAGTGATCCCTGGGGTGAATTTCCCATTTCCCATCCAATCATCAAGATTTTTCTTGAAGAGTGTTAATGAAGAGCTCTGTTTGAGTCTAGTAGGATTAGCACCTATGTGCTGTGGAATGTCACACCTCTAGTAGGTTTGGTCATAACTCATTAACACCTATGTGCTGTGGAATGTCATACCTCTAGTAGGTTTGGTAATAACTCATTAACACCTATGTGCTGTGGAATGTCATGCCTCTAGTAGGTTTGGTCATAACTCATTAACACCTATGTGCTGTGGAATGTCACACCTCTAGTAGGTTTGGTCATAACTCATTAACACATATGTGCTGTGGAATGTCATGCCTCTAGTAGGCTTGGTCATAACTCATTAACACCTATGTGCTGTGGAATGTCATGCCTCTAGTAGGTTCGGTCACAACTCACTAACACCTGTGTGCTGTGAAATGTCACATCTCTAGTAGGTTTGGTCATAACTCACTAACACCTATGTGCTGTGGAATGTCACACCTCTAGTAGGTTTCATCTTAACTCATTAACACCTATGTGCTGTGGAATGTCACGCATCTAGTAGGTTTGGTCTTAACTCATTAACACCTATGTGCTGTGGAATGTCATGCCTCTAGTAGGTTTGGCCATAACTCATTAACACCTATGTGCTGTGGAATGTCATGCCTCTAGTAGGTTTGGTCATAACTCATTAACACCTATGTGCTGTGGAATGTCATGCCTCTAGTAGGTTTGGCCATAACTCATTAACACCTATGTGCTGTGGAATGTCACGCCTCTAGTAGGTTTGGTCATAACTCATTAACACCTATGTGCTGTGGAATGTCATACCTCTAGTAGGTTTGGTAATAACTCATTAACACATATGTGCTGTGGAATGTCATGCCTCTAGTAGGTTTGGTCTTAACTCATTAACACCTATGTGCTGTGGAATGTCACGCATCTAGTAGGTTTGGTAATAACTCATTAACACCTATGTGCTGTGGAATGTCATGCCTCTAGTAGGTTTGGTCTTAACTCATTAACACCTATGTGCTGTGGAATGTCATGCCTCTAGTAGGTTTGGTAATAACTCATTAACACCTATGTGCTGTGGAATGTCATGCCTCTAGTAGGTTTCATCTTAACTCATTAACACCTATGTGCTGTGGAATGTCACGTCTCTAGTAGGTTTGGTCTTAACTCATTAACACCTATGTGCTGTGGAATGTCACGCATCTAGTAGGTTTGGTCTTAACTCATTAACACCTATGTGCTGTGGAATGTCATGCCTCTAGTAGGTTTCATCTTAACTCATTAACACCTATGTGCTGTGGAATGTCACGCCTCTAGTAGGTTTGGTCATAACTCATTAACACCTATGTGCTGTGGAATGTCATGCCTCTAGTAGGTTTGGTCATAACTCATTAACACCTATGTGCTGTGGAATGTCACACCTCTAGTAGGTTTGGTCATAACTCATTAACACCTATGTGCTGTGGAATGTCATGCCTCTAGTAGGTTTCATCTTAACTCATTAACACCTATGTGCTGTGGAATGTCACGCCTCTAGTAGGTTTGGTCATAACTCATTAACACCTATGTGCTGTGGAATGTCATGCCTCTAGTAGGTTTGGTCATAACTCATTAACACCTATTTGCTGTGGAATGTCACACCTCTAGTAGGTTTGGTCATAACTCATTAACACCTATGTGCTGTGGTATGTCATGCCTCTAGTAGGTTTCATCTTAACTCATTAACACCTATGTGCTGTGGAATGTCATGCCTCTAGTAGGTTTCATCTTAACTCATTAACACCTATGTGCTGTGGAATGTCACGCCTCTAGTAGGTTTGGTCATAATTCACTAACACCTACGTGCTGTGGAATGTCACGCCTCTAGTAGGTTTGGTCTTAACTCATTAACACCTATGTGCTGTGGAATGTCATGCCTCTAGTAGGTTTGGTCATAACTCATTAACACCTACGTGATGTGGAATGTCACGTCTCTAGTAGGTTTGGTCATAATTCACTAACACCTACGTGATGTGGAATGTCACGCCTCTGGTATTCTCCACCTCATCCTTGCATTCCATAGCATTTTATGAAAAAGCAACTTAAAAAGCATAACATAAGCAAATATAAATAAATTGTGAGCAATACAAGTTACTAAAACTGTACAAATAGCAATGTTATCAATAAAAAGTATTCTTTACAGTGAAATAGTCAGTGCACTCATAATCTTTACATAAATACTACGGTGTATTAATAATTCACACAAACCCAGAACTAATTTTTGCTAAACTTTCACAAATTGTCATATGTTGGAAACTGTACAACTTAGATATATCTTGTAGAACACTTGTGCTAACCAGGCATAAGTTTTTACATGACAGCAAGAAAGTCCTCTCTAACTGCATGTTTACTGAGATATTTAAGATATATGAATACATGTCCTTAATTGTATAATTAGCAATACAAATTACTCTGAATATGTTTCTCTCGAGATGTGTAACTTACAGTGTAAATATCAAAGACAGTTTTCTTCAACATCTTTTTACATGATGCTGTGCAATAGTTCGTAAGTCACTTGGTTTTTGCAGTATTAAATGCATATGGAAATATTGCTTGTGTTCATGTTTGTGTCTTTTGGCTTTTCCCAGTTAGGGGTCGCCACAGCCAAACTCCGGTCCGCTAATGATTGGTAGTGGATTTTTATGTACCTGGTTACCAGCCCTGATGCACAACCTTCAACGAAGGCATGCCCCATTCACGTATGCCTCCACACAGAAGACGCTCTAGCTGAGAATCGAATGGGACAACATCTTGCTATGAGGCGACAGCACTACCGCAGCACCACATTACTAAAAAAACACTATCAATGTCTACAGTATAGTGGGATATAAGCAGACAGTGACAATGAATTTTCCGTCTCCTACAGTAGTATTTTACATTATACTCCCCAATAGCTTGTAGATCTCTAAGTTATGAAAATATGAACATAAATATGAAAATATGATTAATAAGGAGAAAACCATGATTAATTTATTCAATGCAGGTCATCCTAGATTAACAATCCTAGTGTCATTTTGTTAATAAATCTTTGCTGTTTCTAATACTGCATTTTATCAGCTGGTAAGTCACGTAATTAAAGAAGCTAGACCCAAAAATCTGTAGACACCATAAGGAGCTATGGATGTTAACTGGAAGCATACAAAAAGGTGTTATAGGCTTGGGTAAATTAATTAAGATTAGCAACTCAAAATTCTTCCCAGACAGTTGTAGGCCCATATCCCTACTTCAGTTTTAACATAAATTAGTGCCAAAGTGGTTGCCAGATATCTTGAAAAATATTTGCTCAACGTAATACATCGCATCACATACAACAGGAATGAAGGAGGACAGATTTAATACACACTGTTCAATATGGTGCTGTTATGCCATACTAAGTAAAAGGCTGAATGTAAAACCACCATATTTACTGACCTACAAAAAGCCATTGATTCCTAGAGTAGCTTAGCAATTTCTGGGCACTTAGAATTTTAAGGGTGAATTTTAAAGAGAAACCAACTGCTCTATGGACTCAGCAATACCTGGCAGGACCAAATCATCTTCCTCAGGGAAGAGTAAACCTGTTTTATAGATAGCAGCAATAAACAGACTCTATAACAAAAGGACAAAATTGATGTCCAAGAAGGAGCAGGTGCCAAGTTGGAAGCAATCTCTCCTTTGTCTAAACAAGCAAATAATGTCACAGGTGAAATCATCTAAGGATAACTTCAAGTCCAAATTGGCCACATCCACTAAGGACAATCACAAGGCCTTTTTCGCATACATTCACAATCTCAAAGGAAACTCCCAAATCTGCTCAACTGGTGGTCAAGAATACCACACACACAAACACCATAGATGTAGCCAACCTGCTGGCAGACAAGTTCAGAGAAAACTTTACCCCCTGTCCCCCATCAGTAAACCAGGATATCCCCAGCACCTGCTCCCTCTCCCCTCATCACTAAGGAGCAGGTTATTAATGTCCTCTCAAAGGCAAAAAGTACAAGCCATCATGGGACCCGACAACATCCCTGGCTATGTCCTACATGAGCTCAGGCAAGAGCTCTCAGCACCACTAGGCACCATATTCAACCAAAGCCTGTGAACTGGCCTCATCCCAGCAGAATGGAGGACAGCTACTGTCATCTTTCTGCACAAAGGTGGAGCGTCCACTGACCCAGGCGATTATAGGCCCATCAGCCTAACTAGCCTGATCTGCAAGGCTATGGAATTGATTGTCACGGACCTCATTAACAAGGACATTAGCAACCTCCAAACACTCAATCCCACACAATTTGGTTTTGTCAAAGGGAGATCATGCCTATTAAACTTGGTTGCCTTCTTCAAAGCAGTCACCAAAGCCATGGATGAGGAGAAGACAGTGCACACAGCCTACCTTGACCTAGCCAAAGCCTTTGACACTATTCCCCACTTGGGCATAATAGATAAACTCTCCCAGCTAGGCATCAACCCATATGTTACCAGATGGGTAGCTAACTGGCTCACTGATAGAACCCACTCAGTCAAAACAGGAGAAGCCACCTCTAGTAGCAGACCTGTAACAAGCGGCGTACCACAAGGATTGGTCTTGGGTTCTCTGCTGTTTGGGATATACTTTCTTGAGGTGCAAGCCAAAACCAGTGGTCTGCGTCTGACCAAGTTTACAGATTACTGCAAGCTGGGCATTGTCATACATTCCCCTGGCGATGTGAACATCCTCCAAGAGGGCTTTACCCAAACTAATGACTGGTGCCAGAAGCATAGCCTCAAACTGAGTGCTAAGAAATGCATCATTATACCCTTTGGGAAAATGGTGTCCCCATGAATTATCACATTAATAACAGTGTACTAAGCATGCAATCAGTCATGAGGGACTTGGGCACCCAGGTTGATAGCAACCTGACTTTTGACCACCACATAAATAAGGGTAGTTCATCCAGGAATAAGGAGGTCATAACATCCCTGTTCTTTTCCCTTATCAGACCCATTGTTGAGGAAAATCCCCTTTCAGCATGTACCTTGCCAAACCCATGCAGCAGTTGGATATTCCACAGATGTTTCTGACCAGTAAAAGTCAGGTTTTCAAACACCTATCCTACACAGATAGGTTAAAATCCCTGTTCCTCTGCTCAGTCTTCTACAGACTGCTCAGAGGTGACCTGTGTCTGGCGTACAAGGTTATCTCAAACTTAGCCTTGATGGAGTTGCTGCAGATCCATAAGTCAAATGTCACTAATGTAACCCACAAGCAAGGCCTTACCCTGGTCTGAGACATTAATAGAACTTGGTGGCAGGATAGATTTGTGTCCCAACGACTCCCCCATCTGTGGAATAGACTCCCTCTCCATGTGAAGCAGAATACCTCACTAGCCCTCTTTTAGAGGAACCTGGACAACAGGAAGGGGAAACAGAAAATATAACCATGGGATCCCACCTGTGTTCCTGCTGGACAGGGAAAATAGGGTGCTGACATTGTGGGAACATGGATGAAATTCTTGACTAGGTTTATAAGGGCCATCAAGCCAATAGCCTAGTATAATCCTATGAACATATGAAGCTATGAAGCTATAAATACCCTCTGATGCAAGTCATTCCTACCCTCCATTTATATTAGAAAGAGACAAAATACAAGGCTGTCTTCTTTCACCATAGATATTTGTTCTAGCAAATCAATTCTATTCAACCTATCTTAGCTTCTTTCACCATAGTTATTTGTTCTAGCAAATCACTTCTTTCAAAAGTATAATTTCTTCTTTCACCATAGTTATTTGTTCTAGCAAATCAACTATTTTCAAACTATCTTGTCTTCCTTCACCATAGTTATTTTTTTCTAGCAAATCAATAATTTTCAACCGATCTTGTCTTCTTTCACCATAGTTATTTGGTCTAGCAAATCAATAATTTTCAACTGATCTAGTCTTCTTTCACCAAAGTTATTTGTTCTAGCAAATCAATTCTTTCTAACCTATCTTGTCTTCTTTCACCTTAGTTATTTGTTCTAGCAAATCAGTTCTTTCCAACCTATCTTGCATTCTTTCACAATAGTTATTTGTTCTAGCAAATCAATTGTTTCAAACCTATCTTGTCTTCTTTCACTATAGTTATTTGTTATAGTAAATCAATTCTTTCCAACCTATCTTGTCTTCTTTCACCATAATTATTTGTTCTAGCAAATACGCTCTTTCCAACATATCTTGTCTTCTTTTACCATAGTTATTTGTTCTAGAAAATCAACTATTTTCAACCTATCATGACTTCTTTCACCATAGTTATTTGTTCCAGCAAGTCAATTATTTTCAACCTATTCTTTCACCATAGCTCTTTGTTCGAGCAAATCAAATATTTCCAACCTATCTTGCCTTTTTTCACCATAGTTATGTGTTCTAGCAAATCAATTCTTTTCAATCTATCTTGTCTTCTTTCACCGTAGTTATTTGTTCTAGCAAATCAATTTTCAACCTATCTTGTCTTAATTCACCATAGCTATTTGTTCTAGCAAGTCAATTCTTCTTAATCTATCTTGTCTTCTTTCACCATAGTTATTTGTTCAACTAAATCAATTCTTTCCAACCCATCTTGTGTTCTTTCACCATAATTATTTGTTCTAGCAAATAAATTCTTTCCATCCTATCTTGTGTTCTTTCACCACAGCTATTTGTTCTAGCAAATCAGTTTTTCCAACCTATATTGACTTCTTTCGCCATAGTTATTTGTTCTAGCAAATCAATTCTTTCCAACCTATCTTGTCTTCTTTCACCATAGTTATTTGTTCTAGCAAATCAATTCTTTTCAACCTATCATGTCTTCTTTCACCATAGTTGTTTATTCTAGCAAATCAGTTAATCCAACCTATCTTGTCTTCTTTCACCATAGGCATTTGTTCTAGCAAATCAATTCTTTCCAATCTATCTTGTCTTCTTTCACCATAGTTATTTGCTCTAGCAAAACAATTCTTTCCAACCAATCCTGTCTTCTTTCACCATAATTATTTTTCCAGCAAATCAATTCTTTCCAACATATCTTGTCTTCTTTCACCATAGTTATTTGTTCTAGCAAATCAATTATTTTAAACCTATCTTGTCTTCCTTCACCATAGTTATTTGTTGTAGCAAAGCAATTCTTTCCAACCTATCTTGTCTTCTTTCACCATAGTTATTTGTTCTAGCAAATCAATTATTTCCAACCTTTCTTGTCTTTTTTCACCATAGGTATTTGTTCTAGTAAATCAATTCTTTCTAACCTATATTGTCTTCTTTCACCATAGGTATTTGTTCTAGCAAATCAATTCTTTCCAACCTATCTTGTCTTATTTCTCCATAGTGATTTATTCTAGTGAATCAATTATTTTCATCCTATCTTGTCTTCTATCACCAGGTATTTGTTCTAACAAATCAATTATTTTCAACCTATCTTGTCTTCTTTCACCATAGTTATTTGTTCTAGAAAATCAATTCTTTTCAACCTGTCTTGTCTTCTTTCACCATAGTTATTTGTTCTAGCAAATCAATTATTTCCAAACTATCTTGTCTTCTTTCACCGTAGTTATTTGCTCTAGCAAATCAATTCTTTTCAACCTATCTTGTCTTCTTTCACCATAGTTATTTGTTCTAGCAAATTAATTCTTTCCAACCTATCTTGACTTCATTCACCATAGTTATTTGTTCTAGCAAATAAATTATTTCCAACCTATCTTGTCTTCTTTCACCATAGTTATTTGTTCTAGCAAATACGCTCTTTCCAACATATCTTGTCTTCTTTCATCATAGTTATTTGTTCCAGCAAGTCAATTATTTTCAACCTATTCTTTCACCATAGCTCTTTGTTCTAGCAAATCAATTATTTCCAACCTATATTGTCTTCTTTCACCATAGTTACGTGTTCTAGCAAATCAATTCTTTTCAATCTATCTTGTCTTCTTTCACCGTAGTTATTTGTTCTAGCAAATCAATTTTCAACCTATCTTGTCTTAATTCACCATAGCTATTTGTTCTAGCAATTCAATTCTTCTTAATCTATCTTGTCTTCTTTCACCATAGTTATTTGTTCTAGCAAATCAATTAATCCAACCTATCTTGTCTTCTTTCACCATAGGCATTTGTTCTAGCAAATCAATTCTTTGCAATCTATCTTGTCTTCTTTCACCATAGTTATTTGCTCTAGCAAAACAATTCTTTCCAACCAATCTTGTCTTCTTTCACCATAATTACTTTTCCAGCAAATCAATTCTTTCCAACATATCTTGTCTTCTTTCACCATAGTTATTTGTTCTAGCAAATCAATTATTTTAAACCTATCTTGTCTTCCTTCACTATAGTTATTTGTTCCAGCAAATCAATTCTTTCCAACCTATCCTGTCTTCTTTCAACATAGTTATTTGTTCTAGCAAATCAATTATTTCCAACCTTTCTTGTCTTCTTTCACCATAGGTATTTGTTCTAGTAAATCAATTCTTTCTAACCTATATTGTCTTCTTTCACCATAGGTATTTGTTCTAGCAAATAAATTATTTCCAATCTATCTTGTCTTATTTCACCATAGTGATTTGTTCTAGTAAATCAATTATTTTCATCCTATCTTGTCTTCTATCACCAGGTATTTGTTCTAACAAATCAATTATTTTCAACCTATCTTGTCTTCTTTCACCATAGTTATTTGTTCTAGAAAATCAATTCTTTTCAACCTGTCTTGTCTTCTTTCACCATAGTTATTTGTTCTAGCAAATCAATTATTTCCAACCTATCTTGTCTTCTTTCACCATAGTTATTTGTTCTAGCAAATCAATTCTTTTCAACCTATCTTGTCTTCTTTCACCATAGTTATTTGTTCTAGCAAATTAATTCTTTCCAACCTATCTTGACTTCATTCACCATAGTTATTTGTTCTAGCAAATAAATTATTTCCAACCTATCTTGTCTTCTTTCACCATAGTTATTTGTTCTAGCAGATCAATTCTTTCCAACCTATCTTGTCTTCTTTCACCATAGATATTTGTTCTAGCAAGTCAATTCTTTTTAACCTTACTTGTCTTCTTTCACCATAGTTATTTATTCTAGCAAATCAATTCTTTCCAACCTATCTTGTCTTCTTTCACCATAGTAATTTGTTCTAGCAAATCAGTTCTTTTTAACCTATCTTGTCTTCTTTCACCATAGTTATTTGTTCTAGCAAATCAATTCTATCCAACCTATCTTGTCTTCTTTCACCATAGTTATTTGTTCTAGCAAATCAATTCTTTCCAACCTTTCTTGTCTTCGTTCATCATATTTATTTGTTTGAGCAAAGCAGTTCTTTTCAAGCTATCTGTCTTGTTTCACCATAGTTATTTGTTCTAGCAAATCAATTCTTTTCAACCTATCTTGTCTTTTATCACCATAGGTATTTGTTTTAGTAAATCAATTCTTTCCAACCTATCTTGTCTTCTTTCACCATAGGTATTTGTTCTAGCAAATAAATAATTTTCAACCTATCTTGTCTTCTTTCACCATAGGTATTTGTTCTAGTAAATCAATTATTTTCATCCTATCTTGTCTTCTTTCACCATAATTATTTTTCCAGCAAATCAATTCTTTCCAACATATCTTGTCTTCTTTCACCATAGTTATTTGTTCTAGCAAATCAATGATTTTAAACCTATCTTGTCTTCCTTCACCATAGTTATTTGTTCTAGCAAATCAATTCTTTCCAACCTATCTTGTCTTCTTTCACCATAGTTATTTGTTCTAGCAAATCAATTATTTCCAACCTTTCTTGTCTTCTTTCACCATAGGTATTTGTTCTAGTAAATCAATTCTTTCTAACCTATATTGTCTTCTTTCACCATAGGTATTTGTTCTAGCAAATAAATTCTATCCAACCTATCTTGTCTTCTTTTGCCATAGTTATTTGTTCTAGCAAATCAATTTTTTCCAACCTTTCTTGTCTTCTTTCATCATATTTATTTGTTCGAGCAAAGCAGTTCTTTTCAAGCTATCTGTCTTGTTTCACCATAGTTATTTGTTCTAGCAAATCAATTCTTTTCAACCTATCTTGTCTTTTATCACCATAGGTATTTGTTTTAGTAAATCAATTCTTTCCAACCTATCTTGTCTTCTTTCACCATAGGTATTTGTTCTAGCAAATAAATTATTTTCAACCTATCTTGTCTTCTTTCACCATAGCTATTTGTTCTAGTAAATCAATTATTTTCATCCTATCTTGTCTTCTTTCACCATAATTATTTTTCCAGCAAATCAATTCTTTCCAACATATCTTGTCTTCTTTCACCATAGTTATTTGTTCTAGCAAATCAATTCTTTCCAACCTATCTTGTCTTCTTTCACCATAGTTATTTGTTCTAGCAAATCAATTCTTTCCAACCTATCTTGTCTTCTTTCACCATAGTTATTTGTTCTAGCAAATCAATTCTTTTCAACCTATCTTGTCTTCTTTCACCATAGTTATTTGTTCTAGCAAATCAATTCTTTCCAACCTATCTTGTCTTCTTTCACCATAGTTATTTGTTCTAGCAAATCAATTCTTTTCAACCTATCTTGTCTTATTTCAACATTGCTATTTGTTCTTGCAAATCAGTTCTTTCCAACCTATCTTGTCTTCTTTCACCATAGTTATTTGTTCTAGCAAATCAATTCTTTTCAACCTATCTTGTCTTCTTTCACCATAGTTATTTGTTCTAGCAAATCAATTCTTTCCAACCTATTTTGTCTTCCTTCACCCTAGTTATTTGTTCTAGCAAATCAATTCTTTCCAATGTATCTTGTCTTCTTTCACCATAGTTATTTGTTCTAGCAAATCAATTCTTTTCAACCTATCTTGTCTTCTTTCATCGTAGTTATTTGTTCTAGCAAATCAATTATTTCCAACCTATCTTGTCTTCTTTCACCATAGTTATTTGTTCTAGCAAGTCAATTCTTTCCAACTTATATTGCCTTCTTTCACCATAGTTATTTGTTCTAGCAAATCAATTCTTTTCAACCTATCATGTCTTCTTTCACCATAGTTGTTTATTCTAGCAAATCAATTCTTTCGAACCTATCTTGTCTTCTTTCACCATAGTTATGTGTTCTAGCAAATCAATTCTTTCCAACCTATCTTGTCTTCTTTCACCATAGTTATTTGTTCTAGAAAATCAATTCTTTTCAACCTGTCTTGTCTTCTTTCACAATAGTTATTTGTTCTAGCAAATCAATTCCTTCCATCCTATCTTGTCTTCTTTCACCATAGTCATTTGTTCAAGCAAATCAATTCTTTCCAACCTATTTTGTCTTCCTTCACCCTAGTTATTTGTTCTAGCAAATCAATTCTTTCCAATGTATCTTGTCTTCTTTCACCATAGTTATTTGTTCTAGCAAATCAATTCTTTCCAATCTATCTTGTCTTCTTTCACCATAGTTATTTGTTCTAGCAAATCAATTCTTTTCAACCTATCATGTCTTCTTTCACCATAGTTGTTTATTCTAGCAAATCAATTCTTTCCAACGTATCTTGTCTTCTTTCACCATAGTTATTTGTTCTAGCAAGTCAATTCTTTTCAACCTATCATGTCTTCTTTCACCATAGTAATTTGTTTTAGCAAATCAATTCTTTCCAACGTATCTTGTCTTCTTTCACCATAGTTATTTGTTCTAGCAAGTCAATTCTTTCCAACTTATATTGCCTTCTTTCACCATAGTTATTTGTTCTAGCAAATCAATTCTTTCCAACCTGTCATGTCTTCTTTCACCATAGTTATTTGTTCTAGCAAATCAATTCTTTTCAACCTATCTTGTCTTCTTTCACCATAGTTATTTTTTCTAGAAAATCAGTTCTTTCCAATGTATCTTGTCTTCTTTCTCCATAGCTATTTGTTCTAGCAAATCATTTCTTTCAAACCTGTCATGTCTTCTTTCACCATAGTTATTTGTTCTAGCAAATCAATTCTTTCCAACGTATCTTGTGTTCTTTCACCATAGTTGTTTGTTCTAGCAAATCAATTCTTTTCAACCTATCTTGCCTTCTTTCACTATAGTCATTTGTTCAAGCAAATCAATTATTTCCAACCTATCTTGTCTTCTTTCACCATAGTTATTTGTTCTAGCAAATCGATTCTTTCCAACCTATCTTGTCTTCTTTCACCATAGTAATTTGTTCTAGCAAATCAGTTCTTTTCCAACCTATCTTGTCTTCTTTCACCCTAGTTATTTGTTCAAGCAAATCAATTATTTCCAACCTATCTTGTCTTCTTTCACCATAGTTATTTGTTCTAGCAAATCAATTCTTTTCAACCTATCTTGTCTTCTTTCACCATAGTTATTTGTTCTAGCAAATCTATTCTTTCCAACCAATCTTGTCTTCCTTCACCAGAGTTATTTGGTCTAGCAAATCAATTCTTTCCAATGTATCTTGTCTTCTTTCACCATAGTTATTTGTTCTAGCAAAACAATTCTTTCCAACCTATCTTGTCTTCTTTCACTATAGTCATTTGTTCAAGCAAATCAATTATTTCCAACCTATCTTGTCTTCTTTCACCATAGTTATTTGTTCTTGCAAATCAATTCTTTCCATTCTATCTTTTCTTCTTTCACCATAGTTGTTTGTTCTAGCAAATCTATTCTTTCCAACTGATCTTGTCTTCGTTCACCAGAGTTATTTGGTCTAGCAAATCAATTCTTTCCAATGTATCTTGTCTTCTTTCACCATAGTTATTTGTTCTAGCAAATCAATTCTTTCCAATGTATCTTTTCTTCTTTCACCATAGTTGTTTGTTCTAGCAAATCTATTCTTTCCAACCAATCTTGTCTTCCTTCACCAGAGTTATTTGGTCTAGCAAATCAATTCTTTCCAATGTATCTTGTCTTCTTTCACCATAGTTATTTATTCTAGCAAAACAATTATTTCCAACCTATCTTGTCTTCTTTCACCATAGTTATTTGTTCTAGCAAATCAATTCTTTCCAACCTATCTTGTCTTCTTTCACCATAGTTATTTGTTCTAGCAAATCAATTCTTTCCAACGTATCTTGTCTTCTTTCACCATAGTTATTTGTTCTAGCAAATCATTTCTTTCCAACCTGTCATGTCTTCTTTCACCATAGTTATTTGTTCTAGCAAATCAATTCTTTTCAACCTATCATGTCTTCTTTCACCATAGTTGTTTGTTCTAGCAAATCTATTCTTTCCAACCAATCTTGTCTTCCTTCACCAGAGTTATTTGTTCTTGCAAATCAATTCTTTCCATTCTATCTTTTCTTCTTTCACCATAGTTGTTTGTTCTAGCAAATCTATTCTTTCCAACCAATCTTGTCTTCCTTCACCAGAGTTATTTGGTCTAGCAAATCAATTCTTTCCAACCTATATTGTCTTTTTCACCATAGGTATTTGTTCTAACAAATCAATTATTTCCAACCTATCTTGTCTTCTTTCACCATAGTTATTTGTTCTAGAAAATCAATTCTATTCAACCTGTCTTGTCTTCCTTCACGAGAGTTATTTGGTCTAGCAAATCAATTCTTTCCAATGTATCTTGTCTTCTTTCACCATAGTTATTTATTCTAGCAAAACAATTATTTCCAACCTATATTACTTTCTTTCACCATAGTTATTTGTACTAGCACATCAATTCTTTCCAATGTATCTTGTCTTCTTTCACCATAGTTATTTGTTCTAGCAAAACAATTATATCCAACCTATATTGCTTTCTTTCACCATAGTTATTTGTACTAGCACATCATTTCTTTCCATCATATCTTGTCTTCTTTAAACATAGTTATTTGTTCTAGCAAATCAATTCTTTCCAATGTATCTTGTCTTCTTTCACCATAGTTATTTGTTCTAGCAAAACAATTCTTTCCAACCTATATTGCTTTCTTTCACCATAGTTATTTGTTCTAGCAAATCAGTTCTTTTCAACCTATCTTGTCTTCTTTCTCCATAGCTATTTGTTCTAGCAAATCAATTATTTCCAACCTATCATGTCTTCTTTCATTATAGTTATTTGTTCTTGCAAATCAATTCTTTCCAATGTATCTTGTCTTCTTTCACCATAGTTGTTTGTTCTAGCAAATCTATTCTTTCCAACCTATTTTGTCTTCCTTCACCCTAGTTATTTGTTCTAGCAAATCAATTCTTTCCAATGTATCTTGTCTTCTTTCACCATAGTTATTTGTTCTAGCAAGTCAATTCTTTCCAACTTATATTGTCTTCTTTCACCATAGTTATTTATTCTAGCAAAACAATTATTTCCAACCTATATTACTTTCTTTCACCATAGTTATTTGTACTAGCACATCATTTCTTTCCATCATATCTTGTCTTCTTTAACCATAGTTATTTTTTCTAGAAAATCAGTTCTTTCCAATGTATCTTGTCTTCTTTCTCCATAGCTATTTGTTCTAGCAAATCATTTCTTTCCAACCTATTTTGTCTTCCTTCACCCTAGTTATTTGTTCTAGCAAATCAATTCTTTCCAATGTATCTTGTCTTCTTTCACCATAGTTATTTGTTCTAGCAAATCAATTATTTCCAACCTATCTAGTCTTCTTTCACCATAGTTATTTGTTCTAGCAAATCAATTCTTTTCAACCTATCTTGTCTTCTTTTACCATAGTTATTTGTTCTAGCAGATCAATTCTTTCCAGCATATCTTGTCTTCTTTCACCATAGATATTTGTTCTAGCAAGTCAATTATTTTCAACCTTACTTGTCTTCTTTCACCATAGTTATTTGTTCTAGAAAATCAATTCTTTTCAACCTGTCTTGTCTTCTTTCACCATAGATATTTGTTCTAGCAAATAAATTCTTTCCAACCTATCTTGTCTTCTTTCACCATAGTTATTTGTTCTAGAAAATCAATTATTTTCAACCTGTCTTGTCTTCTTTCACCATAGTTATTTGTTCTAGCAAATCAATTCTTTCCAACCTATCTTGTCTTCTTTCACCATAGTTATTTGTTCTAGCAAATCAATTATTTCCAACCTATCTTGTCTTCTTTCACCATAGTTATTTGTTCTAGCAAATCAATTCTTTCCAACCTATCTTGTCTTCTTTCACCATAGTTATTTGTTCTAGCAAATCAATTCTTTCCAACCTATCTTGTCTTCTTTCACCATAGTTATTTGTTCTAGCAAATCAATTCTTTTCAACCTATCTTGTCTTCTTTCACCATAGCTATTTGTTCTAGCAAAATAATTATTTCCAACCTATATTACTTTCTTTCACAATAGTTATTTGTACTAGCACATCAGTTCTTTCCAACATATCTTGTCTTCTTTCACCATAGTTATTTGTTCTAGCAAATCATTTCTTTCAAACCTGTCATGTCTTCTTTCATTATAATTACTTGTTCTAGCAAATCAATTCTTTTCAACCCATCTTGTCTTCTTTCACCATAGTCATTTGTTCAAGCAAATCAATTCTTTCCAACCTATTTTGTCTTCCTTCACCCTAGTTATTTGTTCTAGCAAATCAATTCTTTCCAACGTATCTTGTCTTCTTTCACCATAGTTATTTGTTCTAGCAAGTCAATTCTTTTCAACCTATCATGTCTTCTTTCACCATAGTTGTTTATTCTAGCAAATAAATTATTTCCAACCTATCTTGTCTTCTTTCACCATAGTTATTTGTTCTAGCAAATCAATTCTTTCCAACCTATTTTGTCTTTTTTCACCATAGTCATTTGTTCAAGCAAATCAATTCTTTCCAACCTATTTTGTCTTCCTTCACCCTAGTTATTTGTTCTAGCAAATCAATTCTTTCCAACGTATCTTGTCTTCTTTCACCATAGTTATTTGTTCTAGCAAGTCAATTCTTTTCAACCTATCTTGTCTTCTTTCACCATAGTAATTTGTTCTAGCAAATCAGTTCTTTTTAACCTATCTTGTCTTCTTTCACCATAGTTATTTGTTCTAGCAAATCAATTCTATCCAACGTATCTTGTCTTCTTTCACCATAGGTATTTGTTCTAGCAAATAAATTATTTTCAACCTATCTTGTCTTCTTTCACCATAGTTATTTGTTCTAGCAAATCAATTATTTCCAACCTATCTTGTCTTCTTTCACCATAGTTATTTGTTCTAGCAAATCAATTATTTCCAACCTATCTTGTCTTCTTTCACCATAGTTATTTGTTCTAGCAAATCAATTATTTTCAACATTTCTTGTCTTCTTTCACCACAGGTATTTGTTCTAGTAAATCAATTCTTTCCAACCTATCTTGTCTTCTTTCACCATAGTTATTTGTTCTAGCAAATCAATTATTTCCAACCTATCTTGTCTTCTTTCACCATAGTTATTTGTTCTAGCAAATCAATTCTTTCCAACCTATATTGTCTTCTTTCACCATAGGTATTTGTTCTAGCAAATAAATTCTTTCCAACCTATCTTGTCTTATTTCACCATAGTGATTTGTTCTAGAAAATAAATTCTTTTCAACCTGTCTTGTTTTGTTTCACCATAGTTATTTGTTCTAGCAAATCAGTTATTTCCAACCTATCTTGTCTTCTTTCACCATAGTTATTTGTTCTAGAAAATAAATTCTTTTCAACCTGTCTTGTCTTCTTTCACCATAGTAATTAGTTCTAGCAAATCAGTTCTTTTTAACCTATCTTGTCTTCTTTCACCATAGTTATTTGTTCTAGCAAATCAATTCTTTCCAACCTATCTTGTCTTCTTTCACCATAGTTATTTGTTCTAGCAAATCAATTCTATCCAACCTATCTTGTCTTTTCGCTATAGTTATTTGTTCTAGCAAATCAATTCTTTTCAACCTATCTTGTCTTCTTTCACCATAGTTATTTGTTCTAGCAAATCAATTCTTTTCAACCTATCTTGTCTTCTTTCACCATAGTTATTTGTTCTAGCAAATCAATTATTTCCAACCTATCTTGTCTTCTTTCACCATAGTTATTTGTTCTAGCAAATCAATTCTTTCCAACCTATTTTGTCTTTTTTCACCATAGTTATTTGTTCTAGCAAATAAAGTCTTACCAACCTATCTTGTCTTTTTTCACCATAGTTATTTGTTCTAGCAGATCAATTCTTTCCAACCTATCTTGTCTTCTTTCACCATAGATATTTGTTCTAGCAAGTCAATTCTTTTCAACCTTACTTGTCTTCTTTCACCATAGTTATTTATTCTAGCAAATCAATTCTTTCCAACCTATCTTGTCTTCTTTCACCATAGTAATTTGTTCTAGCAAATCAGTTCTTTTTAACCTATCTTGTCTTCTTTCACCATAGTTATTTGTTCTAGCAAATCAATTCTATCCAACCTATCTTGTCTTCTTTCACCATAGTTATTTGTTCTAGCAAATCAATTCTTTCCAACCTTTCTTGTCTTCTTTCACCATATTTATTTGTTTGAGCAAAGCAGTTCTTTTCAAGCTATCTGTCTTGCTTCACCATAGTTATTTGTTCTAGCAAATCAATTCTTTTCAACCTATCTTGTCTCTTATCACCATAGGTATTTGTTTTAGTAAATCAATTCTTTCCAACCTATCTTGTCTTCTTTCACCATAGGTATTTGTTCTAGCAAATAAATTATTTTCAACCTATCTTGTCTTCTTTCACCATAGTTATTTGTTCTAGGAAATCAATTATTTTCAACCTATCTTGTCTTGATTCACCGTAGTTATTTGTTCTAACAAATCAATTCTTTCCAACCTTATTTGTCTTTTTTCACCAGGTATTTGTTCTAGCAAATCAATTCTTTCCAACCAATCTTGTCTTATTTCTCCATAGGTATTTGTTCTAGCAAATCAATTCCTTTCAATCTATCTTGTCTTCTTTCACCATAGTTATATGTTCTAGCAAATCACTTCTATCCAACCTATCTTGTCTTATTTCACCATAGTGATCTGTTCTAGTAAATCAATTATTTTCATCCTATCTTGTCTTGTATCACCATAGGTATTTGTTCTAACAAATCAATTATTTTCAACCTATCTTGTCTTCTTTCACCATAGTTATTTGTTCTAGAACATCAATTCTTTTCAACCTGTCTTGTCTTCTTTCACCATAGTTATTTGTTCTAGCAAATCAATTATTTCCAACCTATCTTGTCTTCTTTCACCATAGTTATTTGTTCTAGCAAATCAATTCTTTTCAACCTATCTTGTCTTCTTTCACCATAGTTATTTGTTCTAGCAAATTAATTCTTTCCAACCTATCTTGTCTTCTTTCACCATAGTTATTTGTTCTAGCAAATCAATTATTTCCAACCTATTTGTCTTTTTTCACCATAGTTATTTGTTCTAGCAAATAAAGTCTTACCACCCTATCTTGTCTTCTTTCACCATAGTTATTTGTTCTAGCAGATCAATTCTTTCCAACTTATCTTGTCTTCTTTCACCATAGATATTTGTTCTAGCAAGTCAATTCTTTTCAACCTTACTTGTCTTCTTTCACCATAGTTATTTGTTCTAGCAAATCAATTCTTTCCAACCTATCTTGTCTTCTTTCACTATAGTTATTTGTTCTAGCAAATCAATTATTTCCAACCTATCTTGTCTTCTTTCACCATAGTTATTTGTTCTAGCAAATCAATTCTTTCCAACCTATCTTGTCTTCTTTCACCATAGTTATTTGTTCTAGCAAATCAATTCTTTTCAACCTATCTTGTCTTCTTTCACCATAGTTATTTGTTCTAGCAAATCAATTCTTTCCAACCTATCTTGTCTTCTTTCACCATAGTTATTTGTTCTAGCAAATAAATTATTTCCAACCTATCTTGTCTTCTTTCACCATAGTTATTTGTTCTAGCAAATCAATTCTTTCCAAGCTATCTTGTCTTTTTTCACCATAGTTATATGTTTAGCAAATCACTTCTATCCAACCTATCTTGTCTTCTTTCGCCATAGTTATTTGTTCTAGCAAATCAATTCTTTTCAACCTATCTTGTCTTCTTTCACCATAGTTATTTGTTCTAGCAAAATAATTCTTTCCAACCTATCTTGACTTCATTCACCATAGTTATTTGTTCTTGCAAATCAATTCTTTCCAACCTATCTTGTCTTCCTTCACCATAGTTATTTGTTCTAGCAAATCAATTCTTTCCAACCTATCTTGTCTTCTTTCACCATAGTTATTTGTTCTAGCAAATCAATTCTTTCCAACTTATATTGCCTTCTTTCACCATAGTTATTTGTTCTAGCAAATCAATTCTTTTCAACCTATCATGTCTTCTTTCACCATAGTTGTTTATTCTAGCAAATCAATTCTTTCCAACCTATCTTGTCTTCTTTCACCATAGATATTTGTTCTAGCAAATTAATTCTTTCCAACCTATCTTGTCTTCTTTCACCATAGTTATTTGTTCTAGCAAATCAATTCTTACCAACCTATCTTGTCTTTTTTCACCATAGTTATTTGTTCTAGCAGATCAATTCTTTCCAACCTATCTTGTCTTCTTTCACCATAGATATTTGTTCTAGCAAGTCAATTCTTTTCAACCTATCTTGTCTTCTTTCACCATAGTTATTTGTTCTAGCAAATCAATTATTTTCAACCTATCTTGTCTTCTTTCACCATAGTTATTTGTTCTAGCAAATCAATTCTTTTCAACCTATCTTGTCTTCTTTCACCATAGTTATTTGTTCTAGCAAATTAATTATTTCCAACCTATCTTGACTTCATTCACCATAGTTATTTGTTCTAGAAAATCAATTATTTTCAACCTGTCTTGTCCTCTTTTACCATAGTTATTTATTCTAGCAAATCAATTCTTTCCAACCTATATTGTCTTCTTTCTCCATAGTAGTTTGTTGTAGAAAATCAGTTCTTTTTAACCTATCTTGTCTTCTTTCACCATAGTTATTTGTTCTAGCAAATCAATTCTATCCAACCTATCTTGTCTTCTTTCACCATAGTTATTTGTTCTAGCAAATCAATTCTATCCAACCTATCTTGTCTTCTTTCACCATAGTTATTTGTTCTAGCAAATCAATTCTTTCCAACCTATTTTGTCTTCCTTCACCCTAGTTATTTGTTCTAGCAAATCAATTCTTTCCAACGTATCTTGTCTTCTTTCACCATAGTTATTTGTTCTAGCAAATCAATTCTTTTCAACCCATCTTGTCTTCTATCACAAGAGTTATTTATTCTTGCAAATAAATTCCTTCAAAACAATCTTGTCTTCTTTCACCATAGTCATTTGTTCAAGCAAATCAATTCTTTCCAACCTATTTTGTCTTCCTTCACCCTAGTTATTTGTTCTAGCAAATCAATTCTTTCCAACGTATCTTGTCTTCTTTCACCATAGTTATTTGTTCTAGCAAGTCAATTCTTTTCAACCTATCATGTCTTCTTTCACCATAGGTATTTGTTCTAGCAAATAAATTCTTTCCAACCTATCTTGTCTTCTTTCACCATAGTTATTTGTTCTAGAAAATCAATTCTTTTCAACCTGTCTTGTCTTCTTTCACCATAGTTATTTGTTCTAGCAAATCAATTCTTTCCAACATATCTTGTCTTCCTTCACCATAGTTATTTGTTCTAGCAAATCAATTCTTTCCAACCTATCTTGTCTTCTTTCACCATAGTTATTTGTTCTAGCAAATCAATTATTTTCAACCTTTCTTGTCTTCTTTCACCACAGTTATTTGTTCTAGCAAATCAATTATTTCCAACCTATCGTGTCTTCTTTCACCATAGTTATTTGTTCAAGCAAATCAATTCTTTCCAACCTATCTTGTCTTCTTTCACCGTAGTTATTTGTTCTAGTAAATCAATTATTTCCAACCTATCTTGTCTTCTTTCACCATAGTTATTTGTTCTAGCAAATCAATTCTTTCTAGCCTATCTTGTCTTCTTTCACCATAGTTCTTTGTTCTAGAAAATCAGTTCTTTCCAAAGTATCTTGTCTTCTTTCACCATAGTTATTTGTTCTAGCAAATCATTTCTTTCAAACCTGTCATGTCTTCTTTCATTATAATTACTTGTTCTAGCAAATCAATTCTTTTCAACCCATCTTGTCTTCTATCACAAGAGTTATTTATTCTTGCAAATAAATTCCTTCAAAACAATCTTGTCTTCTTTCACCATAGTCATTTGTTCAAGCAAATCAATTCTTTCCAACCTATCCTGTCTTCTTTCACCATAGTTATTTGTTCTAGCAAATAAATTATTTCCAACCTATCTTGTTTTCTTTCACCATAGTTATTTGTTCTAGCAAATCAATTCTTTCCAACCTATCTTGTCTTCTTTCACCATAGTTATTTGTTCTAGCAAGTCAATTTATTCCAACCTATCTTGTCTTCTTTCAACATAGTTATTTGTTCTAGCAAATCAATTCTTTCCAACCTATCTTGTCTTCCTTCACCATAGTTATTTGTTCTAGCAAATCAATTCTTTCCAACCTATCTTGTCTTCTTTCACCATAGTTATTTGTTCTAGCAAACCAATTATTTTCAACATGTCTTGTATTCTTTCACCATAGTTCTTTGTTCTAGAAAATCAGTTCTTTCCAACATATCTTGTCTTCTTTCATAATAGTTATTTGTTCTAGCAAATCATTTCTTTCAAACCTATTTTGTCTTCCTTCACCCTAGTTATTTGTTCTAGCAAATCAATTCTTTCCAACGTATCTTGTCTTCTTTCACCATAGTTATTTGTTCTAGCAAATCAGTTCTTTCCAACCTATCTTGTCTTCTTTCACCATAGTCATTTGTTCAAGCAAATCAATTCTTTCCAACCTATTTTGTCTTCCTTCACCCTAGTAATTTGTTTTAGCAAATCAATTCTTTCCAACGTATCTTGTCTTCTTTCACCATAGTTATTTGTTCTTGCAAATCAATTCTTTCCATTCTATCTTTTCTTCTTTCACCATAGTTGATTGTTCTAGCAAATCTATTCTTTCCAACTGATCTTGTCTTCGTTCACCAGTTATTTGTTCTAGGAATTTGATTCTTTCCAACCTATCTTGTCTTCTTTTACCACAGTTATTTGCTCTAGCAAATCAATTCTTTCTAGCCTATCTTTCTTCTTTCAACATAGTTATTTGTTCTAGCAAATCAATTCTTTCCAACCTATCTTGTCTTCTTTCATCATAGTAATTTGTTCTAGCAAATCAGTTCTTTTTAACCTATCTTGTCTTCTTTCACCATAGTTATTTGTTCTAGCAAATCAATTCTATCCAACGTATCTTGTCTTCTTTCACCATAGGTATTTGTTCTAGCAAATAAATTATTTTCAACCTATCTTGTCTTCTTTCACCATAGCTATTTGTTCTAGTAAATCAATTATTTTCATCCTATCTTGTCTTCTTTCACCATAATTATTTTTCCAGCAAATCAATTCTTTCCAACATATCTTGTCTTCTTTCACCATAGTTATTTGTTCTAGCAAATCAATTATTTTAAACCTATCTTGTCTTCCTTCACCATAGTTATTTGTTCTAGCAAATCAATTCTTTCCAACCTATCTTGTCTTCTTTCACCATAGTTATTTGTTCTAGCAAATCAATTATTTCCAACCTTTCTTGTCTTCTTTCACCATAGGTATTTGTTCTAGTAAATCAATTCTTTCTAACCTATATTGTCTTCTTTCACCATAGGTATTTGTTCTAGCAAATACATTCTTTCCAACCTATCTTGTCTTATTTCACCATAGTGATTTGTTCTAGTAAATCAATTATTTTCATCCTATCTTGTCTTATTCCACCATAGGTATTTGTTCTAACAAATCAATTATTTTCAACCTATCTTGTCTTCTTTCACCATAGTTATTTGTTCTAGAAAATCAATTATTTTCAACCTGTCTTGTCTTCTTTCACCATAGTTATTTGTTCTAGCAAATCAATTATTTCCAACCTATCTTGTCTTCTTTCACCATAGTTATTTGTTCTAGCAAATCAATTCTTTCTAACCTATCTTGTCTTCTTTCACCATAGTTATTTGTTCTAGCAAATTAATTCTTTCCAACCTATCTTGTCTTTTTTCACCATAGTTATTTGTTCTAGCAAATCAATTCTTTCCAACCTATCTTGTCTTCTTTCACCATAGATATTTGTTCTAGCAAGTCAATTCTTTTCAACCTTACTTGTCTTCTTTCACCATAGTTATTTGTTCTAGCAAATCAATTCTTTCCAACCTATCTTGTCTTCTTTCACCATAGTTATTTGTTCTAGCAAATCAATTCTTTCCAACCTTTCTTGTCTTCTTTCACCGTATTTATTTGTTTGAGCAACACAGTTCTTTTCAAGCTATCTGTCTTGCTTCACCATAGTTATTTGTTTTAATAAATCAATTCTTTCCAACCTATCTTGTCTTCTTTCACCATAGGTATTTGTTCTAGCAAATAAATTATTTTCAACCTATCTTGTCTTCTTTCACCATAGCTATTTGTTCTAGTAAATCAATTATTTTCATCCTATCTTGTCTTCTTTCACCATAATTATTTTTCCAGCAAATCAATTCTTTCCAACATATCTTGTCTTCTTTCACCATAGTTATTTGTTCTAGCAAATCAATTATTTTAAACCTATCTTGTCTTCCTTCACCATAGTTATTTGTTCTAGCAAATCAATTCTTTCCAACCTATCTTGTCTTCTTTCACCATAGTTATTTGTTCTAGCAAATCAATTATTTCCAACCTTTCTTGTCTTCTTTCACCATAGGTATTTGTTCTAGAAAATCAATACTTTTCAACTTGTCTTGTCTTCTTTCACCGTAGTTATTTGTTCTAGCAAATAAATTCTTTCCAACCTATCTTGTCTTATTTCACCATAGTGATTTGTTCTAGTAAATCAATTATTTTCATCCTATCTTGTCTTATACCACCATAGGTATTTGTTCTAACAAATCAATTCTTTCCAACCTATCTTGTCTTCTTTCACCATAGTTATTTGTTCTAGAAAATCAATTCTTTTCAACCTATCTTGTCTTCTTTCACCATAATTATTTTTCCAGCAAATCAATTCTTTCCAAAATATCTTGTCTTCTTTCACCATAGTTATTTGTTCTAGCAAATCAATTATTTTAAACCTATCTTGTCTTCCTTCACCATAGTTATTTGTTCTAGCAAATCAATTCTTTCCAACCTATCTTGTCTTCTTTCACCATAGTTATTTGTTCTAGCAAATCAATTATTTCCAACCTTTCTTGTCTTCTTTCACCATAGGTATTTGTTCTAGTAAATCAATTCTTTCTAACCTATATTGTCTTCTTTCACCATAGGTATTTGTTCTAGCAAATAAATTCTTTCCAACCTATCTTGTCTTATTTCACCATAGTGATTTGTTCTAGTAAATCAATTATTTTCATCCTATCTTGTCTTATACCACCATAGGTATTTGTTCTAACAAATCAATTATTTCCAACCTATCTTGTCTTCTTTCACCATAGTTATTTGTTCTAGCAAATCAATTATTTCCAACCTATCTTGTCTTCTTTCACCATAGTTATTTGTTCTAGCAAATCAATTATTTTCAACCTATCTTGTCTTCTTTCACCATAGTTATTTGTTCTAGCAAATTAATTCTTTCCAACCTATCTTGACTTCATTCACCATAGTTATTTGTTCTAGCAAATAAATTATTTCCAACCTATCTTGTCTTCTTTCACCATAGTTATTTGTTCTAGCAAATCAATTCTTTCCAACCTATTTTGTCTTTTTTCACCATAGTTATTTGTTCTAGCAGATCAATTCTTTCCAACCTATCTTGTCTTCTTTCACCATAGATATTTGTTCTAGCAAGTCAATTCTTTTCAACCTTACTTGTCTTTTTTCACCAAATCAATTCTTTCCAATCTTTCTTGTCTTCTTTCACCATATTTATTTGTTCGAGCAAAGCAGTTCTTTTCAAGCTATCTGTCTTGTTTCACCATAGTTATTTGTTCTAGCAAATCAATTCTTTTCAACCTATCTTGTCTCTTATCACCATAGTTATTTGTTTTAGTAAATCAATTCTTTCCAACCTATCTTGTCTTCTTTCACCATAGGTATTTGTTGTAGCAAATAAATTGTTTTCAACCTATCTTGTCTTTTTTCACCATAGTTATTTGTTCTAGTAAATCAATTATTTTCATCCTATCTTGTCTTCTTTCACCATAGTTATTTGTTCTAGGAAATCAATTATTTTCAACCTATCTTGTCTTGATTCACCATAGTTATTTGTTCTAACAAATCAATTCCTTCCAACCTTATTTGACTTTTTTCACCAGGTATTTGTTCTAGCAAGTCAATTCTTTCCAACCAATCTTGTCTTATTTCTCCATAGGTATTTGTTCTAGCAAAGCAATTCCTTTGAATCTATCTTGTCTTCTTTCACCATAGGTATCTGTTCTAGCAAATCAGTTCTATGCAACCTATCTTTTCTTCTTTCACCAGTTATTTGTTTTAGCAAATCAGTTCTTTCCAACCAATCTTGTCTTATTTCTCCATAGTTATTTGTTGTAGGAAATCAATTGTTTCCATCCTATCTTGTCTTCTTTCACCATAGTTATTTGTTCTAGCATATTAATTCTTTCCGACATATCTTGTCTTCTTTTACCACAGTTATTTGTCCTAACAAATCAGTTCTTTCCAACCTATCTTGTCTTTTTTCTCCATAGTTATTTGTTCTAGCAAATAAATTCCTTCCAAACTATCTTGTCTTCTTTCACTATAGTCATTTGTTCAAGCAAATCAATTATTTCCAACCTATCTTGTCTTCTTTCACCATAGTTATTTGTACTAGCACATCATTTCTTTCCATCATATCTTGTCTTCTTTAACCATAGTTATTAGTTCTGGCAAATAAATTCCTTCCAACCTATCTTGTGTTCATTCACCATAGTTATTGTTCTAGCAACTCAATTCTTTCCAACCTATTTTGTCTTCTTTTGCCATAGTTATTTGTTCCAGCAAATGAATTCTTTCCAACATATCTTGTCTTCTTTTGCCATAGTTATTTGTTCTAGCACATCAATTCTTTCAAACCTTTCTTGTCTTCTTTGACCATAGTTATTTGTTCGAGCAAACCAATTATTTTCAACCTGTCTTGTCTTCTTTCACCATAGTTCTTTGTTCTAGAAAATCAGTTCTTTCCAACGTATCTTGTCTTCTTTCACCATAGTTATTTATTCTAGCAAATCAATTACTTCCAAGCTATCATGTCTTCGTACACCCTAGTTATTTGATCTAGCAGATCAATTCTTTCCAACCTATCATGTCTAGTTTCACCATAGCTATTTGTTCTAGAAAATGAATAAAATCCAACCTATCTTGTCTTCTTTCACTATAGTTATTTGTTCTAGCAAATCAATTCTTTCTAGCCTATCTTTCTTCTTTCACCATTATTTGGTCTAGTAAATCAATTCTTCCCAATCTATCTTGTCTTCTTTTACCATAGTTATTTGTCCTAGCAAATCAATTCTTTCCAACCTATCTTGTCTTCTTTTACCATAGTTATTTGTCCTAGCAAATCAATTCTTTTCAACCTATATTGTCTTCTTTCACTATAGTTATTTGTTCTAGCAAATCAATTCTTTCCAACCTATCTTGTCTTCTTTCACCATACTTATTTGTTCTAGCAAATCAATTCTTTCCAACCTATCTTGTGTTTTTTCTCCGTAGTTATTTTTTCAAGCAAATGAGTTCCTTCCAACTTATCTTGTCTTTTTTCTCCATAGTTTTTCATTTTATCAGATGAATTCTTTCCAGCCTATCTTGTCTTTTTTCACCATAGTTATTTGTTCTAGCTAATTAATTCTTTCCAACCTACCATGTCTTCTTTCACCATAGCTATTTGTTGTAGCAAGTTTATTCTTTCCATCCTATTTTGTCTTCTTTCACTATAGTTATTTATTCTAGCAAATTAATTCTTTTGAACCTATCTTGTCTTATTTCACCATTGCTATTTGTTCTTGCAAATCAATTATTTCCAACCTATATTGTCTTCTTTCACCATAGTTATTTGTTCTTGCAAATTAGTCCTTTCCAACCTATCTTGTCTTCTTTCACCATAGCTATTTGTTGTAGCAAATACATTCTTTTCAACCCATCTTGTCTTCTTTCACCAGTTATTTTTTCTAGCAAATGAATTCTTTCCAACCTGTCTTGCCTTCCTTCACCATAGTTATTTGTTCTAGCAAATCAACTCTTTTCATAACATCTTGTCTTCTTTCACCACAGTTATTTGTTCTAGCAAATCAATTATTTCCTACCTCTCTTGTCGTCTTTTACCATAGTTATTTGTCCTAGCATATCAATTCTTTCCAACCTATATTGTCTTCTTTCACTATAGTTATTTGTTCTTGCAAATCAATTCTTTCCAACCTATCTTGTCTTCTTTCACCATATTTATTTGTTCTAGCGAATCAATTCTTTCCAACTTATCTTGTGTTTTTTTCACCGTAGTTATTTTTTCAAGCAAATCAGTTCCTTCCAACTTATCTTGTCTTTTTTCTCCATAGTTTTTCGTTTTATCAGATTAATTCTTTCCAGCCTATCTTGTATTTTTTCACCATAGTTATTTGTTCTAGCTAATTAATTCTTTCCAACCTACTATGTCTTCTTTCACCATAGCTATTTGTTGTAGCAAGTTTATTCTTTCCAACCTAGCAGATCAATTCTTAACAACCTATCTTGTCTTCTTTCACCATAGGTATTTGTTCTAGCAAATCAATTATTTTCAACCTATCTTGTCTTTTATCACCATAGGTATTTGTTCTAGTAAATCAATTATTTTCATCCTATCTTGTCTTCTTTCACCATAATTATTTTTCCAGCAAATCAATTCTTTCCAACATATCTTGTCTTCTTTCACCATAGTTATTTGTTCTAGCAAATCAATTATTTTAAACCTATCTTGTCTTCCTTCACCATAATTATGTATTCTAGCAAATCAATTCTTTCCAACCTATCTTGTCTTCTTTCACCATAGTTATTTGTTCTAGCAAATCAATTATTTCCAACCTTTCTTGTCTTCTTTCACCATAGGTATTTGTTCTAGTAAATCAATTCTTTCTAACCTATATTGTCTTCTTTCACCATAGGTATTTGTTCTAGCAAATAAATTTTTTCCAACCTATCTTGTCTTATTTTACCATAGTGATTTGTTCTAGTAAATCAATTATTTTCATCCTATCTTGTCTTATACCACCATAGGTATTTGTTCTAACAAATCAATTATTTCCAACCTATCTTGTCTTCTTTCACCATAGTTATTTGTTCTAGAAAATCAATTCTTTTCAACCTGTCTTGTCTTCTTTCACCATAGTTATTTGTTCTAGCAAATCAATTATTTCCAACCTATCTTGTCTTCTTTCACCATAGATATTTGTTCTAGCAAGTCAATTCTTTCCAACCTATCTTGTCTTCTTTCACTATAGTTATTTATTCTAGCAAATTAATTCTTACCAACCTATCTTGTCTTTTTTCACCATAGTTATTTGTTCTAGCAGATCAATTCTTAATAACCTATCTTGTCTTCTTTCACCATAGATATTTGTTCTAGCAAGTCAATTCTTTTCAACCTTACTTGTCTTCTTTCACCATAGTTATTTATTCTAGCAAATCAATTCTTTCCAACCTATCTTGTCTTCTTTCACCATAGTAATTTGTTCTAGCAAATCAGTTCTATCCAACCTATCTTGTCTTCTTTCACCATAGTTATTTGTTCTAGCAAATCAATTCTTTCCAACCTTTCTTGTCTTCTTTCACCATATTTATTTGTTTGAGCAAAGCAGTTCTTTTCAAGCTATCTGTCTTGTTTCACCATAGTTATTTGTTCTAGCAAATCAATTCTTTTCAACCTATCTTGTCTTTTATCACCATAGGTATTTGTTTTAGTAAATCAATTCTTTCCAACCTATCTTGTCTTCTTTCACCATAGGTATTTGTTCTAGCAAATAAATTATTTTCAACCTATCTTGTCTTCTTTCACCATAGTTATTTGTTCTAGCAAATCAATTCTTTCCAACCTATCTTGTCTTCTTTCACCATAGTTATTTGTTCTAGAAAATCAATTATTTCCAACCTTTCTTGTCTTCTTTCACCATAGGTATGTGTTCTAGTAAATCAATTCTTTCTAACCTATATTGTCTTCTTTCACCATAGGTATTTGCTCTAGCAAATAAATTCTTTCAACCTATCTTGTCTTATTTCACCATAGTGATTTGTTCTAGCAAATCAATTATTTCCAACCTATCTTGTTTTCTTAGTCCATAGTTATTTGTTCTAGCAACTCAATTCTTTCTAACCTACCTTGGCTTCTTTCACCATAGTTATTTTTTCTAGCAAATCAATTCTTTCCAACCAATCTTGTCTTCTTTCACCATAGTTATTTTTTCTACCAAATCAATTCTTTTCAACCTACCTTGTCTTCTTTCACCATAGTCATTTATTCTAGGAAATCAATTCTTTCCAACCTATCTTGTCTTCTTTCACCATAGTTATTTGTTTTAGCAAATCAATTCTTTCCAACCTATCTTGTCTTCTTTCTCCATAGTTATTTTTTTCTAGCAAATTTATTTGTTCCAACCTATCTTGTCTTCTTTCACCATAGTTATTTGTTCTAGCAAATCAATTCTTTCCATCCTAGCTTGTCTTCTTTCACCATAGTTATTTGTTCTAGAAAATCAATTCTTTCCAACCTATCTTGTCTTCTTTCTCCATTATTTGTTATAGCAAATCAATTCTTTCCAACCTGTCTTGTCTTCTTACAGTATAGTTATTTTTTCTGGTAAATCAATTATTTCCAATCTATCTTGTCTTCTTTCAACAAAGGTAGTTATTCTAGCAAATCAATCCTTTCCAACCTTTCTTGTCTTCTTTCACCATACTTATTTGTTCTAGCAAATCAATACTTTCTTACCTATCTTGTCTTCTTTCGCCATAGGTATTTGTTGTAGCAAATCAATTCTTTCCAACTTCTCTTGTCTTCTTTCACCATAGTTATGTGTTCTAGTAAATAAGTTATTTTCAACCTATCTTGTCCTTTTTTCACCATAGGTATTTTTTCTAGCAAATCAAATCTTTTCAACCTATATTGTCTTCTTTCACCATAGTTATTTATTCTAGTAAATCAATCCTTTTCAACCTATCTTGTCATCCTTCACTATAATTATTTGCTCTAGTAATTCAATTCTTTCCAACCTATCTTGTCTTCTTTTCATAGTTATTTGTTCTAGCAAATCAGTTGTTTCCAACCTAACTTGTCTTCTTTCACCATAGTTCTTTCTTCTAGCAAATCAATTCTTTTCAACCTCTCTTGTCTTCTTTCAGCGTAGTTGTTTGTTCCAGCAAATTAATTATTTCCAACCTATCTTGTCTTTTTTACCATAGTTATTTGTTATAGAAAATCAATTTTTTCAAACCTATCTTGTCTTGTTTCACCATAGTTATTTGCTCTAGCAAATCAATTCTTTTCCAACCTACCATGTCTTCTTTGACCATAGCTATTTGTTCCAGCAAGTCAATTCTTTCCAGCCTATCTTGTCTTCTTTCACCATAGTTATTTGTTCTAGCAAATCAATTCTTTTTAACCTGTTTTGTCTTCTTTCACCATAGTTATTTGTTGTAGCAAATCAATTATTTCCAATCTTTCTTATCTTCATTCACCTTAGTTATTTGTTCTAGCAAATTAGATCTTTCCAACCTATCTTGTCTTCTTTCACCATAGTTAATTGTTTTAGCAAATCCATTCTTTTGAACCTATCTTATCTTCTTTCACCATTGTTATTTATTCTAGCAATTCAATTACTTCCAAGCTATCGTGTCTTCTTACACCATAGTTATTTGATCTAGTAAATCCATTCTTTCTAGCCTATCTTTTCTTCTTTCACCATTATTTGGTCAAGTAAATCAATTCTTCCCAACCTATCTTGTCTTCTTTTACCATAGTTATTTGTTCTAGCAAATCAATTATTTCCAACCTATCTTGTCTTCTTTCACTATAGTTATTTGTTCTAGCAAATCAATTCTTTCCACCCTATCTTGTCTTCTTTCACCATATTTACTTGTTCTAGCAAATCAATTCTTTCCAACCTATCTTGTGTTTTTCTCCGTAGTTATTTTTTCAAGCAAATCAGTTCCTTCCAACTTATCTTGTCTTTTTTCTCCATAGTTTTTCGTTTTATCAAACAAATTCTTTCCAGCCTATCTTGTCTTTTTTCACCATTGTTATTTGTTCTAGCTAATTAATTCTTTCCAACCTACCATGTCTTCTTTCACCATAGCTATTTGTTGTAGCAGTTTTTTTCTTTCCAACCTATTTTGTCTTCTTTCACTATAGTTATTTATTCTAGCAAATTAATTCTTTTGAACCTTTCCTGGCTTATTTCACCATTGCTATTTGTTCTTGCAAATCAATTATTTTCAACCCATCTTGTCTTCTTTCACCACAGTTATTTGGTCTAGCAAATCAATTCTGTCCTACCTCTCTTGTCTTCTTTTACCATAGATATTTTTCTAGCAAATCAATTCTTTCCAACTTGTCTTGTCTTTTTCCACCATAGTATTTGTTTTAGCAAATTAATTTATTCCAACCTATCCTGTCTTCTTTCACCACAGTTATTTGTTCTAGCAAAGCAATTCTTTCCAACCTATCTTGTCTTTTTTCAGCATAGTCATTTGATCTAGCAAATCAGTTCTTTCCAAACTATCATGTTTTCTTTCACCATAGTTATTTGTTCTAGCAAATCAGTTATTTCCAAACTATCTTGTCTTCTTTCACTATAGTTATTTTTCTAGTAAATCAATTCTTTGCAATCTATCCTTTCTTCTTTCACCATAGGCATTTGTTCTAGCAAATCTATTATTTCCAATCTATCTTGTCTTCTTTCACCATAGTTATTTGTTCTAGCAAATCAATTCTTTCCTACCTTTCTTGTCTTCCCTCACCATAGGTATTTGTTGTAGTAAAGCAATTCTTTCCAACATATCTTGTTCTCTTTCACCATATTTATGTGTTCTAGTGAATCAGTTATTTTCAACCTATCTTGTCTTCTATTACCATGGGTATTTGTTCTAGCAAATCAATTCTTCTCAATCTATCTTGTCTTTTTTCACCATAGTTATTTCTTCTAGCAAATCAATCCTTTTCAACCTATCTTGTCATTCTTCACCATAATTATTTGTTCTAGTAATTCAGTTCTTTCCAACCTATCTTGTCTTCTTTCACCATAGTTATTTATTCTAGCAAATCAATCCTTTTCAACCTATCTTGTAATCCTTCACTATAATTATTTGTTCTAGAAAATCAGTTCTGTCCAACCTATCTTTTCTTCTTTTGCCATAGTTATTTGTTCTAGCAAATCAATTCTTTCCACCCTATCTTGTTTTCTTTCTCCATAGTTATTTGTTCAAGGAAATCAATTCTTTCCAACCTATCTTGTCTTCTTTCACCATAGTTATTTGTTCTAGCAAATCAATTATTTCCAGCCTATCTTGTATTCTTTCACTATAGTTATTTTTTTCTAGTAAATCAATTCTTTCCAATCTACCCTTTCTTCTTTCACCATAGGTATTTACTCTAGCAAATCTATTCTTTCCAATCTATCTTGTCTTCTTTCACCATAGTTATTTGTTCTAGCAAATCAATTCTTTCCTACCTATCTTGTCTTCTTTCACCATAGGTATTTGTTCTAGCAAAGCAATTCTTTCCAACATATCTTGTCTTCTTTCACCATATTTATGTGTTCTAGTGAATCAGTTATTTTCAACCTGTCTTGTCTTCTATTACCATAGGTATCTGTTCTAGAAAATCAATTCTTCTCAACCTATCTTGTCTTTTTTCACCATAGTTATTTCTTCTAGCAAATCAATCCTTTTCAACCTATCTTGTCATCCTTCACTATAATTATTTGTTCTAGTAATTCAGTTCTTTCCAACCTATCTTGTCTTCTTTCACCAATTTTGTGTTCTAGCAAGTCAGTTATTTCCAACCCAACTTGTCCTCTTTCACCATAGTTATTTGTTCTAGCAAATCAATTCTTTCCAACTTATCTTGTCTTCTTTCACCATAGTTATTTGTTCTAGCAAATCAATTATTTCCAACCTATCTTGTCTTATTTCACCATAGTTATTTGTTTTAGCAAATCAATTCTTTACAACCTTTCTTGTCTTCTTTTACCATAGTTATTTGTTCTAGCAAATCAATTCTTTCCAACCTAGCTTGTCTTCTTTCACCGTAGGCATTTGTTCTAGCAAATCAATTCTTCTCAATCTATCTTGTCTTTTTTCACCATAGTTATTTCTTCTAGCAAATCAATCCTTTTCAACCTATCTTGTCATTCTTCACCATAATTATTTGTTCTAGTAATTCAGTTCTTTCCAACCTATCTTGTCTTCTTTCACCATAGTTATTTATTCTAGCAAATCAATCCTTTTCAACCTATCTTGTAATCCTTCACTATAATTATTTGTTCTAGAAAATCAGTTCTGTCCAACCTATCTTCTAGCTTGTCTTCTTTCACCGTAGGTATTTGTTCTAGCAAATCAATTCTTTCAAACTTATCTTTTCTTCTTTCACCATAGTTATTTTTTCTAGCAAATTTATTTGTTCCATCCTATCTTGTCTTCTTTCACCATTGTTATTTGTTCTAGCAAGTCAATTATTTCCAACCTATCTTGTCTCTTCTTTCACCATAATTATTTGTTCTAGCAAATTAATTCTTTCCACCCTATCTTGTCTTCTTTCACTATAGTTATTTGTTCTAGTAAATCAATTGTTTCCAGTCTATCTTGTATTCTTTCACCATAGGAATTTGTCCTAGCAAATCAATTCTTTCCTACCTATCT
The DNA here is from genome assembly GCF_019279795.1 of Protopterus annectens. NCBI lineage: Eukaryota > Metazoa > Chordata > Ceratodontiformes > Protopteridae > Protopterus > Protopterus annectens. Next base: position 971,194,607 of record NC_056727.1, on the reverse strand, counting down.
TGTCTTCTTTCAACATAGGTATTTTTTCTAGCAAATCAATTCTTTCCAACTTATCTTGTCTTCTTTCACCATAGTTATTTGTTCTAGCAAATCAATTCTTTCCTACCTATCTTGTCTTCTTTCACCATAGGTATTTGTTCTAGCAAAGCAATTCTTTCCAACATATCTTGTCTTCTTTCACCATAGTTATGTGTTCTAGTAAATCAGTTATTTTCAACCTATCCTGTCTTCTATTACCATAGTTATTTGTTCTAGAAAATCAATTCTTCTCAACCTATCTTGTCGTCTTTCACCATAGTTATTTATTCTAGCAAATCAATCCTTTTCAACCTATCTTGTCATCCTTCACTATAATTATATGTTCTAGTAATTCGATTCTTTCCAACCTATCTTGTCTTCTTTCACAATAGGTATTAGTTCTAGCAAATCAATTCTGTCCACCCTATCTTGTCTTCTTTCACCAGTTTTTTGTTCTAGCAAATCAGTTGTTTCCAATCTAACTTGTCTTCTTTCACCATAGATATTTGTTCTAGCAAATCCATTCTTTTCAACCTATCTTGTCTTCTTTCACCATAGTTATTTGTTCTAGCAAATTAATTCTTTCCAAACTATCTTGTTTTTTTTTACCATAGTTTTTGTTCTAGAAAATAAATTCTGTCGAACTTATCTTGTCTTCTTTCACCATAGTTATATTTTCTAGCAAACAATTCTTTCAAACCTATCTTGTCTTGTTTCACCATAATTATTTTTTCTAGCAAATCAATTCTTTCCAACCTACCATGTCTTCTTTCACCATAGCTATTTGTTCTAGCAAGTCAATTCTTTCCAACCTATCTTGTCTTCTTTCACCACAGTTATTTGTTCTAGCAAATCAATTGTTTCCAACCTATCTTGTCTTCTTTCACAATAGTTATTTGTTGTAGCAAATCAATTCTTTCCAACGTATCTTGTCTTCTTTCACCATAGTTATTTGTTGTAGCAAATCAATTCTTTCCAACCTATCTTGTGTTTTTTCATCATATTTATTTTTTTTCAAGCAAATCAGTTCTTTCCAACCTATCTTGTCTTCCTTCACCATAGTTTTTTATTTTAGCAAATGAATTCTTCCCGGCCTATCTTGTCTTTTTTCACCATAGTTATTTGTTCTAGCAAATCAATTCTTTCCAACCTGCCATGTTTTCTTTCAACATAGCTATTTGTTCTAGCAAGTCAATTCTTTCCAACCTATCTTGTCTTCTTTCACCATAGTTATTTGTTCTAGCAAATCAATTCTTTCCAACCTATCTTCTCTTCTCTTCTTTCACCATAGTTATTTGTTCTAGCAAATCAATTCTTTCGAACCAATCTTGTCTTATTTCACCATAGTTATTTGTTCTTTTAAATGAATTATTTCCAACCTATCTTGTCTTATTTCACCATAGTTATTTTTTCTAGCAAATCAGTTCTTTCCAACCTATCTTCACTATAGTTATTTGTTCTAGCAAATCAATTTTTTTCAACTTATCTTGTCTTCTTTCACCAGTTATTTGTTCTAGCAAATCAATTCTTTTCAACATATCTTATCTTCTTTCACCACAGTTATTTGTTCAAGCAAATCAATTCTTTCCTACCTATCTTGTCTTCTTTAACCATAGATATTTGTTCTAGCAAATCAATTCTTTCCAACCTGTCTTGTCTTCTTTCACCATAGTTATTTGTTTTAGCAAATTAATTTATTCCAACCTATCATGTCTTCTTTCACCATAGTTATTTGTTCTAGCAAAGCAATTCTTTCCAATCTATCTTGTCTTCTTTCAGCATAATCATTTGTTCTAGAAAATCAGTTCTTTCCAAACTATCATGTTTTCTTTCACCATAGTTATTTGTTCTAGCAAGTCAGTTCTTTCCAAACTATCTTGTCTTCTTTCGCCATGGTTATTTGTTCTAGCAAAGCAATTCTTTCCAACCTATCTTGTTTTCTTTCTCCATAGTTATTTGTTCTAGCAAATAAATTCTTTCCAACTTATCCTGTCTTCTTTCGCCATAGTTATTTGTTCTAGCAAATCAATTATTTGCAACCTATCTTGTCTTTTTTCACCATAGTTACTTTTTTTAGCAAATCAATTCTTTTCAACCTACCTTGTTTTCTTTCACCATAGTTATTTGTTTTAGGAAGTAAATTAATTCCTACCTAGCTTGTCTTCTTTCACCATAGTTATTTTTTCTAGCAAATAAATTCTTTCCAACCTATCTTGTCTTCTTTCACCATAGTTATTTGTTCTAATTAATCAATTCTTTCCAACCTATCTTGTCTTCTTTTACCAATAGTTATTTGTTCTAGCAAATCAATTCTTTCCAACCTATCTTGTCTTCTTTCACCATAGTTATTTTTTCTAGTAAATTTATTTGTTCCAACCTATCTTGTCTTCTTTCACCATTATTTGTTCTAGCAAATCAATTCTTTCTAACCTATCTTGTCTTCTTTCACCATAGTTATTTGTTCTAGGAAAATCAATTCTTTCCAGCCTATCTTGTCTTTTTACAATATAGTTATTTTTTCTAGTAAATCAATTCTTTCCAATCTATCTTGTCTTCTTTCACCATAGGCATTTATTCTAGCAAATTAATTCTTTCCAACCTATCTTTTCTTCTTACACCATAGTTATTTGTTCTAGAAAATCAATTCTTTTCTACCTATCTTGTCTTCTTTCACCATACTTATGTGTTCTAGTAAATAAGTTATTTTCAACCTATCTTGTCTTCTATTACCATAGATGTATAATTTTGTAGGTGTACCTTCTTTGTCTTCAGAGGTGTTGATGTTAAATGAAAAACAATCCTGAAAGATAAAAAAAAAAGAAAATGGCAGAGAATATTTTTATGACAATGTCAGAAATGAGCAGAGACTATTGTAATAAAGATCTGAATGAAAAAAATATAATGTCATTGATAGGCATGGCTGTCTTCTATTACAGAATATACAGCATGAAGTGAGAGGTTTAATAGCAAGCTATACAAATAAAGCAGATGCCTTAAGTAACATGCATTTGTTGTAATGATCATGTGTACATCATGTTATTTGCTTGTTACAAGTTAATGGACTACATATTTTGTGGCATCAAATCACACAGATTTCAAATGAGTGACAGGAATTTCCATATAAATTTATTCATCATTGGCATGTTTTTTAACACCTTTTAAGGACTTTCTTCCACTGCAAACTGGTGATTCAGCATTTTCATTATTCATCAGTACAGTCGACATAGTGTGGGTATGATAATACTGATTAAATTATGTATTTTAATCTTCTCTTCAATGTACTGTTCAAGTAAATGTATTCTAAAATGGCTAGCAGAATTCAAAAACAATCAATGTAATTAAAATGGCATGCTTTATTTGCTTCTACAGATCTTTACATGTTTTCTAAGCCATTAGCATATGAATACTCCATGCTTCTTGTCCCAAGGATGCAAGACAGAGACAGGGTGCAGAAAGGTGATCAGCATGATTTATGTGCTAACCAAGCTAGACACCTGCCTTAGAGTTAAGCACTGCCAGTTTCAAGGAGGTTACAGGGCTTAGCCAGTCGAGTAGCATGGTTGAATCTCCATACTTCTCATAAGATCCAAATGAAACTTACACATACAGCCTTCTCTACCCTTATTCAACATACCTGGAATGATTAATTTGCTTATGTTAAAAAAAAGCTCTGGATGTTAACTCATTTAGTGTGAGAACTCAAGAAAATGAAAATGAAACAAGCAGATGTTATAGAATGTAAAATTGTTTTATGGATCTTGTACCTGACAGTCTGTGAAATGCTTATTTATACTTTACCATAAAAAGGCGAGTGTAGTACTTGAACTATGTATAAATCTATGATCATGACAGGGTAGTCATAAACCTGGCATGTGATAATATGTCACTACATAACCAGGTAAAGTTTGTGCTCTGGTCAGGACAGTATGCTGTGCTCCCCCAAATATGATGGACTCCAGTTGTCCATTAAACATACTCCTGGCTGTACTGCGCACTGCGTTTGATGACTGCTGCTTTACATTGTGCTGACCTTCCACTCAGCAAATTATCTGTACCACACTTTCCATATTTACAAATAGTTATTCCTGCTTAACCCATAGAAATGATTTGTAGAATTTGCTATATGTTTTGTTTTACATGTTGCTAACCAAAGTAAATTGGCAGTTATTTTCTTATTAATAATCAAGAAATAAAATAAATAAGCAAATATTAATTCCTCTTGCTTGTGAAAAAGTCTTATTATATGCTGCATTGTACAAACCCTTTGTAGTACTAACATTGAATACTTGTCAAAAGTCTCCAGGTGACCTTTACTCTTACTGAAATTCTTAAACTACCTGAATTGACAAAACAAAACAGTTTAGTAATAAAACAAAAAAAAACATATTTTAGGTCTATCTAATGTAATTGTCCACACCAAAATTCCATTGTATCCAGAATCTTTATAATCAGACAACTAATATATTTTATTAATCAGCATGGCATATGTGAATATACTTTCCCAAAATGTCATTGCATTTATATTCGTGTTCCTTTTATTTAAGCGAACGCTTAAAGGTGCCAACACTGTTTCGTCGAATGTGTTTATGTGAAATGGCAAAATGCCGAAAGCACGGAACAGCGATTTTTTTTCCTAGGGAAATAAATCACTGGCCATTTTCAAGACTTTGCCATTTCCTCCACTGTGGTGCGATCTCGGATTTGGTATATTTAAGTAGGGTTTTTTTTTTTTTTTTTTTTTCTACAGATCAGTGATTTTTTTCCCTGGGAAAAAATATCTAACCTGTGTGTTCGACATTTTGCATTTTCAGACTGTTGGGTCGATTATATAGCGTTCACAATTTCAAGCATTCGCTAATATAATATAGACCCTTATATTCTACCGCCTCAGTATTTCAGTATCACAAATGCCACAAACGTCTTTATCTCTATTAGTGCTTCCATGAAAGTAATTATTTCAAGGGCTTATATTCTGTTCCAATTTCTACATGATGTCATCTTCTATTTAGCCATAAAGATTTGAAATAAATGAGGTACAGTATGGACATTTCTGCACCCATGAATGTTTTAAGAAGGTAAGGTCATAGATTTCTGCTGCAATTATGAATTGTTTCCGAAACTTTAACATCTTTAATTCCCAAAGCTTATATCTACCATCCAATTGGGGAAGAATGAATGCGGTCCTGGTTTATTTATTCTATTTTACATTTGTTAATCTTGGTAAAACACTGAACTAAAAAAAATATTTCCCAGTTCAGCCTGGAGTTACATACCAATAAATATTGATACTGACAATAGTTTTACAGACAATGGAAATTAAACTGTTGCCATGCAAAACAATAAGTACAAATATTATACTACAAAAAATATCCCCAATATAACCAATCCTTATTCTAAGTTTATATCTGAAACTAATGTCTTTTGTATTTTCCCGGTTAGGGGTCGCCACAGTGGAACTCCGGTCTACTACTTATTGGCAATGGATTTTTATGGTGCCGAGTTGCCAACCCAATGCTCAACCTTCAAAGAAGGTACACCCATTCATGCACGCACCTACCTGCATGTCTTTAAATATCACTCGACCACGGGGAGGACATGCAGACTCCACACAGAAGGCGCTCCAGCCGAGAATCGAACGGGAGAACCTCTTGCTGTGAGGCAACAACGCTAACCGCTGTACTACCGCGGCCATCTGAGTTTATATCTACAGTACATCTATCCATCTAGCTATTGAAATTACAAAATGAGCTTAAATTAAATTCATCAATTCAAAGAACAAGGAAAATTCTGGAAAGAAAGCAAAATGGTCATAGCATTTCCATTATGTGCAGATTTGCAACTCAAAATAAACATAGAACATAGTAGTAAAATTATTTTACCCTTTTGTTTGATGATACCGCTAACATTAAGGGAGTGGGATTCAAAAGCTGTAGGATGTGTGGTACATACCTAAAACTATTTGCACATCTTAAAGTATAATCGAAGAGAAGAGATAATGGAAGCACACCCTCTTAGGGGGGGCTGTGGTTTGAGATCAAGCAATCTACTGGGATTTCAGACCTCTGATGTCTGTGTGGAATTCAACTAAATAACCTGTTATGCGATGGTTGAGTAAAAATTAAAAGTTGCCTCATGAGTAGTTTGGTTTGTGGAATGATCACTCAGGAATGTTTAGACTTAATGAAAAATTAAGCAACTTTGAAGGCAGTAATAGGTGTAATATGATTACATTGGTGACTTAAGCAATATTGCTCTTTTTGATGATAGTGGAGATGTAAAAGATGCAGCTAATGAATGTTTAATTTTCTAAGTTAAGGAGGAGAAGGCAGTCTGATTATGGTTCATATTATTGTTTGTCTGGTTTAATTATTTAATATAAGGGACACGCTTTGGATTTTTTTTCCTCTGGAATTTATCAATCAAGATGGGATATTCCAAAGTATGTATGCAATGCAGTAAAAAAGTTATTAAATTATTTTAATCTGTAATAATGATAATGGTAGCAAACTGCTTTGTAGGCGGTTGCTAATGGTGGTTAGTGGCATGAAAACTGCTTTTGATTTATAGGACCATAAGGATACCATCATAGATATTTGAAAAAAGTGAGTGAAGTTACAGTTGTAGTATACACTATGGCAATCACTACAAGGCAGTGTTGTTTTCAATAATGCGACGCACAGCATTACAGTGAATGGAATGTGTCTGGAAAAGAGAGAGGGAAAAAAAAATATATATATATATATATATATATAGAGAGAGAGAGAGAGAGATGAAGCACTTTTTGTGATATGCTAAATGAAATATGAATGCTTGAACATTCAACTTTGGGTGTGTTAATGGTATGCAGTGGCATATTAAAAAGAGCTGTGTGCATTATTATGGCTGTTATTAGGGGTTAGTTATGGAATCATTTAAACAAGTAGTATCTGGCTATGTACACATACAGCACCTGGCTAAAACTCTTTTCATACTCCCTTAACACCGCAAGATAAAAGCAAGCAACCTAGACTGCGTGTTTCGCTTAACCAGCAACCAGAGTTACATAATACCACTTTAGTTATCCTTGTCAAACCCCTTCCTGTCTCCAAAAGCTAATGATATACAATCTACTTATATAAAGCTTTAACTGACAAGCAATGTAAAACTGATGCATTTCACAATACATAACTCCTGTCATAGTTGCTGGTTGACAAAAACGATACATATCTCTGTATATAATACTTGTTATACTCATTGTATAGAGTTATTATGTAATATAAGTGTGTAAATTGAATGCGTGGAGTATTTCTCCTTGATCTCCACTGAAAAGGGGAATATGTCCAGTTGAACTTTCATGATTCACACAACTGAAAAATAAAACAAATGAACTCTACATCATGTTTCGGTACAGATAATCATGGAAACTCTAAGGTTTAAGCTACTATAACTTTTCAAGAAAAAGCATTATGACAGACATGGTTGTACTAAATATAAAATAATATACTGCAGTATGTAAACTCTGCAGGAGCCCTTCATGGTAATAATTAAAGCCTTTTTATTTTTAATTTTTTACCCTTCCTGTGAAATGTTATTGTACCAATGTGTCTTTTGTAAATAACGTATATAGTGTGTGACAGAGTGTGTGTGTGTGTGTGTGTGTGTATGTGTGTGTGTGTGTGTGTGTGTGTGTGTGTGTGTGTGTGTGTGTGTGTGTGTGTGTGTGTGTGTGTGTGTGTGTGTGTGTTTTAATATGCATTATTTTATCCCAAAGGCATTTGTCTACCATATAGCTATATATCTTTAAATTACCTGTATTTACTATTGGCTAAGTCAACTTGAATCTCAGTTTAACATCTCATCCAAAGAATTGCTTTTTAAGATTACAGCACCCTCCCATGCTATCCTGAAACATGTGTACTAAAATAAGAACTAAAATACCTTTCATGAGAATACAACCCATAGCCTTCTGGTGTTTGGCTACTAAACTTGAGTTTTTAATCTGCTGAGATTTGTATATGTTTGCAATGAACAAATGAGATTTGGAACAGACCAGTTTGTCCAGGGACATCTTCTATTGGGGTTAGACAAACAGAGTAGTAGGAATTAGGAGGATAAGGGGAGGATAGGGTTAAATAGGAATGAAGGATGTGTGAGAGGAAATGGGGTAAGAGTAATTAGAGGGTTTTAGGCAAGTGTAACTGGAGTAGGAGTCACATTTTTGGCGTGAACTTGCTATAGTGCAGGTTTATGTCCAGACGACCTGTAGGCTATGGGCAGGTAGGCTGGTGGCATGGCAGAGGTAACTAAGGTTAGTTAGTTTAGGTGGGGTGATATGCTTGTTTGTTGGTTATTTTCACACAGTGTCTCTGGCAGTGGATTGTTATGGAGGGGGAGCGTGTGTTCTGGTTGAAGGTTTGTGGTTAGGAACTGTGGTGGGGGTCGCTTTAGTTTTGACCCTGAGATCCAGACTTCAGTATGGTTGGTTTGTTAATTTTTTTTTTTTTTGTAACATCACACTATGTAGAGAGGTTTCAATGGCTCTAGGGGATTGGGGGAAGGGATCCTCGGTCTTAGTAGGACGTTGGGGGTGATCGGCTACCATCTCATGGCCTCTTGTAGCTGAACTGCACCCACCAGGCTCACAGGGACAATTTATGGTTTTCACAGGCTTCTAGCTTACTGTGCCTCACTGGGCATGCATGCTTGCCGGGTAGCAGCTGGGTTTTAGAGTGTCATCTATCAGCCATTGCTGAGGTTTCCTTGGTACGTTCCACCTTTTGCATTGCAGATCAGACACACAGCTACTTCCCAGTAAAAGAGACATTATAATGATTTTACTCCATTTTCCTCAATCTAGGGGGGTTTTAATGGCACTTAGTGTAATTTGGATAATAACAACTTTTAGTAGTAAAAGTCAACATTGCGTGGTTTAAAGTAGGTATCACTCTTTCCGTAAGGAGAAGGTGAATACCTTTTGCTTGTCATGTTGGTTCTAGATCACAACATGGGTGTTTTTTTTTTTTTTTTGTTTTGTCAGGTTAGTGTTTTGTTGAAGAGTGAAAGACAGTTGCATAAGGTCAGAAGTCCTACCCCGTTGAACTTCATGCTACTGCAGAGACGGTAATTTTGTTAACTCGTTACGGTGGTAGTAATAGTTGTCTATTGTCTGTGCGGTTTTTATTTTCTCACTAGATACTACTAGTATAACAAATGGTTCTTTTTTTACACTATGCATAATATCATTATTGTTGTTATTTGTTGTTTTGAATTAAGTGGAGCTTTTCTCCACAGGCCTCTGCTGAAAATGGACCTCGTGCAGTCGGACCATCCTGGTTGACAAATGTAAAATAAATAGATGAATAAAATAAATAAATACAAAAACAGAACAAAGGAGCACAATTTGGTTGCAGGAAATATATCAAAAAATTAAGAATATAACCAAACTACGGTGGTGCAAAAAGATATTTAATAAATAACACTAACTTGTTTTAAACATAAACAATAAAATTATAAAAGATGAGCGCTTTCGTACCAGTCTAGGTACCTCATCAGATCTAAGATAAAATAGAACTCACAAGTTTAAATAGCATTAAACAATTAGTGTTGTAAATCACATGACTTTAAAATAGGTTTCAGGGGAATAAACGCATTTAACCCCTTACTGTCTGTAGCTTGTAAAGGTAACATCCATTTTATTTCCAAACATTCAGGTTTTTGTAACTATGTCCCCTCCTCTAGTATTTAACTGACATGTCTCTAAAACAAGAAATTTAAAATAATGATCATTCCCTGCTGAAGCAATGTGCTTAGCAAGGGCATTTTTGTTATCATTTCTATGTATGCTGTACAGATGTTCACGTATCCGATCCCTCAAACATCTATTTGTTTTTCCCACATAAAACATTTTACACAATTCACATGAGGCTAAATATACTATATTACAGGTGTCACAATCAGCATAAACCTTAAACTCAAAGACATGTCCTGTTACTAGATGTACAAACATATCATCATTGTTAATAAATACACACATTTTACAGTGGTGGCAAGGAAAAGTTCCTGGCCTGCTAGTGCCCAAATTATGGACTCCTTGTCTAGTTGGTTTAGTTGGTTTATAACAAAGCATTCTTTTTATAGATTTTTGATGCTTAAATGTAAATTGTGGTAATTCACCTGATACCTCTCTACACTTCGTATCAGATTGTAATACTCTCCAGTGTTTTTTGATAATATCACAAATATCAGATGAATTGCTAGAGAACGTGAGACACATTCTTGTCATGCTCAAGGGATTCATGGACTTATCATTAACATATTTAAAATCAGAGTTTAAATATGATTTGGAACGGGTGTCTTGATATGAGACAACCTCATTTTGTACTTCAGATATATCATCTTGTCTATAGCCCCTATCTTTCAAATTACCCAATATCATTTCAAAAGACTCATACATCTGACTATCCTTCGTATGCAGCCTAGCTGACCTATAAACCTGTCCCTTTAATACATTTCTTTTTAAAAACCTTGGGTATGTACTATGTTATTTGTTCTGCAAGGTTTACTATGCATCTTTGTTTCTATCCCATCAGGGGTCAATAAGACTTGTACTTCCAAGAATGAGACCACTTCACTAGAAGAGTTAAAAGTGAATTTCAAAAAATTCATACTAGAGTTAAGATACTCAACATATTCACATAATAAACTATAGTCATTGCCCCAGACAAAAAACACATTGTCCACAAAATGACCATAGCGTAGGATAAACCTGTAGAAAATATTATTCTCATTGAACACAAAGTCAGACTCCCAATATTAGCGTAGCTATTAGCACAAACTGTGCCCATAGCTATGTCAGTACCTTGTACATAGAAGCAGTCTTCAGACATGAACAACTTATGTTCTAAGATAACATCTAAAAGGGAACAAATTAAGTGGATCTTATTAGTACCATGTATACTGTGATTACTCAAAAAAAGTCTAATAAAATTAACGCCTGTGTCATTAGGAATACAAGTCAAAAGAGGTACGACATCCATTGTGACAAGTAACACATCATTCTTAAATTCTTTCAACCTCCTTTCATTAAGCCTGTGTAAAAAATATTTTGTATCTTTCAATATATCCACAAACTGGTAAAACCAACAACAAACCAAAACACAAGTAGTGCCACTGGCGAAACGAACCACAGTTTAGAATCAAACGAAGATTTATTAGTGTCATCAATTACAAAATTGATTGCAAAACTAAACATGTAGTTTATTTAGCCAAGTGCAGTTACTGTCCCGTATTCTATATCGGCAAGACCGATAGGAAATTACGGGAACGCGTTTATGAACACCAATATTGCATAAGTAAAAATAAATATGAAAATGCCTTGGCTAAACATATTAGGGATCATCTCCACCATGAGTTTAAATTTAAGGGGATAGACTTGGTGCCTACCAATGTGAGAGGAGGTCCAGATTCATTGTTTTTAGAAAAATTAGAATTAATTTGGCAGCTCCATTTGGATGCTTGCCAATACCCAGGCCTAAATGACCTTTTATCTATTTTATGTATTTTGAAATTGAAAAGTCTGGCTAGGTAGTTTGAGTTACGAGATGTATGTAAACACCTATAACATTATCAGTATCACGTTTATTATTATTATAAATATAAATGGTTTTACATTTTTAAACTATTTTTGCACAAAAATGATGTGTTTTTAACATAGTTTATATTGGCATATGAATGTTTAGTGATTTGAACTGAAGGAGGAGCTAGAGGCTGTATCCAGTCATAGGTCTGTATTGTTTTTACACGTACTATTTAAACGTGTAACTTGTCTGAAGAAGTTTTGTGATTTAACGGGACAAAAAGCAGTGTTTTTATGGTGGGTTGCTTTACACTAATAAATCTTCCTTTGATTCTAAACCATGGTTCATTTCACCAGTGGCACTACTTGTGTTTTGATCTTTTAATATATCTTTCAATATATATTCAATTCTATTAAGAATAGGGTGGATCTGCTTCTCCACATATATGGAGAGTGGTTCAGTTGCCCAGCCCCTGCCAGACACAATATGTCACATAGGTGGATCAGTAGGGTTCTTATGTAGTTTAGCTAGACCATGGATTTGTGGTACAACTGCATATTCTACTATCAAATAGTCATAAAGCTGTTTGTCTATAGTACCTTCCATCAGAAGGTCTTCATCACACTGATGCACTCTGTTTTTTAACTTCTGTGCCTGTGGCTCAGTAACTGGTAAATATGTATTATAATCGCTAAGCATTCTACACATAATCTGTGAATAATGAGAGGTGTCAAGAACCACAATCCCTCCACCCTTATCAGCTGGCCTGAAACATAATACATCAGATGATACCAGTTCCATTAAAGCAGAGAATTCAGTTCTACTAAGGTTTTTAAAACCAGACAACTTCTTATTCATAAAGTAATCATATATATCATCCTGACATAACTCGGCTTCAAAATTGGGGGGAATTAAAGTGTAGGTTATGTTGCAAAGACAATAACACTGAGTCTGTCCCTAATTAAGTGCTTGCCCTTGTAAACTACATTGGTCCCTTCATGCAGCAAAATTGCTAATTTCATTTCTTCATTAATAAGCTTATGTTGAGCTATATCCTTGAAATCCAATAGGTAGTGCTGTCTCATGGATACAGCTGTTTGGACTCTGTTATATCTTGGGCTTCGATAGTTTCACGCGACATTGATACAACTGGATTGTTCTCCTGGCAGGTGTCCCTGATGGTTTTAGCAACCTTGGTTTTGTTCCAGGTTTTGTTCTGATTGGTGTTCATGCAGGTCATCTTGTGGTTTACAGTGGGTTGCTCAGGGCAGACTTTTACCCCGCACTGTCAAGGGAATTTGCAGGTTGCATATTTTTTCATGGTAAGGGTTTGCAGTAGGATAACCTTGCACCGAGTTTAGCAGAATGTCTGGATCTTCAGTTGTTGGTCTGTTTCTCATGGAGTTGTGGCTTTCTGGCATGTCATTGGCAGATTATTGAGGGGTGAAGTCATGAAGGAATGACATACATTTAAGTTTCAGACTCTGTTCCCTTTGGAAGATCCATGTGGATACAAAACCTTGTATTCTATCAGGTTTTCAGTTTGTAAGAGCAATATTGGAAATTGTGTTTATTTTGGGGTCCTTTTCCTGCTGTTACTGCTATGTCTATATTTCTTGCTATAGAATGTTGAGAGGTACGGTGGTTGTTGCCATATTCTCTTAAATCGTAACCCCATTTATTGTACAAAATAATTTACTCTAGTTATTGGGCCTGTGTCTCAATTACATATGGCTTGTCCTCAGTATGGAGTTCATTATTCACAGTTTCCTGTTTCTTGCTGTTACTGCTATGTCTATATTTCTTGCTATAGAATGTTGAGAGGTACGGTGGTTGTTGCCATGCTCTCTTAAATCAGTAACCCCATTTATTGTACAAAATAATTTACTCTAGTTATTGGGCCTGTGTCTCAATTACATATGGCTTGTCCTCAGTATGGAGTTCATTATTCACAGTGTTTAACTAAAGGTAGTGGCAGAGTTGCTGCTAGTCTGCTAGAGGGGGCATGCTTGCTGAATGATTCTGGGAGTGGTGTGTAGTGGTGTGTAGCCCATACAAGTAGCAGTTCTGTGGGCTGGAGGGCAGTTGAGGGGATATTGGGGTGTTGTCATACCTTTGAACTGTACAGATTTTCATAGAATGTCCAGATTTTGCTTCGTATTTGGTTGGTATTCATAGTCTGTGGTTTTGGCAATTAGTGGCACAGTATTAAAGACTAATTTAGGAACAGGTCAGACATTTGAGTTTCTTATGTTATACCATCAGAGGATACGTCGGTTCCTCTTTATTTTAGCTTGTGAACACTTATCGTTTTAAGAGGTTGAGAAGCATGGGCTTTGTTGATATCACCTGGGCTAAGAGGTAGAGAGGTATGTGGGTTTAGAGCTGTTGCAAGCTAAACAGGAACAGAAGAAGCAGAATGTGGTACACATACTAATGGCATATTATGGCATATTACAGCCTCAAATGGGAAAATTAAGCAGGCTATACATATAAAAATAAATAAATAAATAAAAAAGGGGTGGGATTGCGAAAGAGTAGAAGGGGAGCCTTAAGTCAAGATTACATTGGAAAAGTTGATGGGGGGAATATGGCGGTGGGCTCCCTTGATAGCACTCAATGTTAAGATATTTTGGTTTGTGGCAGTGAATTTACAGTTTCTTTTCTTTTACAGTTCAATGAGGGATGACTGCACAGTCGACATGGTGCCAGTATCTACAATGATGGGCAAAGAGGTCGTAATAGGATGTGTGCAGAGGCACATCCATCAGTGTTCTGAAGGCGATGGAGGCTGCTTGGTTGGAGTGGTGCACAAGGAGGGCACAGTTGTGTTGTGGTCTGGGGATATCAAATTTCTATTTATTTTTACATGCAGCATGTAATGTTCTATTCCAAGATGGACACGGGTGGACACTCTGGGTTGAATTTGCAATTACCCATCAAGTTGTTCAGAGTGGGTTTAATGGGGTGTTCTGGTTGACATGCAGTGGAATTCCTACAGCACGTATGGTATTGTCTGGGAGACAAATCTTCTCCACAAGCAGTTTCTATGAATGTCTCATAAGAGGTTAAGGTCTTTACAGCAGGTAGCAGGGTATCATTTGACTGTCACTCTGAGCTGATAGGCGGTGGTTTGGTATATGTACGACTTAAGAGTAGGTAGGGTTCGATGGAGCACTGTAGGTATGTAGGTATTGTGGGGATATGTGAGGAAATGGGTGCTTTGTGGGCACTTGTTAAGGCTGTAGTTAGTCATTGTGGAAATGTTTTGAGTGGAGTTTTGCAATCATTTACAAATGTGGCAGGAGGTTTTGGGTTGGGGTGCATAATTGGGGGTTGTTTGGCAGGTTGTTGGATGGAAGGAAAGCCGATTTGGGGTGATGATGAATATTTGGAGTTCCCAGTTAACATGGCATAGGTGGTTTAGTGAGAGTGGTTGGGGGATTAAGATTCAGTTTAGCCAGTTAACATGGCTGGGGTGTGGGTTTTGTTGTACATGTAAGATGAGGTGTCAGGTTGTGTTAGGATTAAAGGTTTGTTTTGAGGTGACAGCAGGGCATCAGAAGAAGCTGAGAATAGAGATAGATGGGAAGATAGTGGAACAGGTAAACAGCTTCAAGTATCTGGGAGGGGTGGTTGAGGAGAAGGGTAGTCTGAATGAAGAGGGAAAAGCTAGAATCAGAGGGGCTGCAGCCAACTGGCATAGAGTATCAGGTGTAGTATATGACAGAAGAATGCCAAAGAAGCTGAAAAGTAAGGTGTACAAGACAGTGGCGCGACCAGTACTACTGTATGGTACAGAAACCTGGGCAGTAAAGGCAGAACAGCTGAAGAAGCTAGAGGTGATGGAAATGAAGTGCCTGAGAAAGGTGGTAGGATGCACACTGTGGGACAGGCGAAGAAATGAGGACATAAGAGCAGAAGCTCCAATTGCAGAAAAGATCAAAGAAAACAGATTACAATGGTATGGGCACGTGTAGAAAAGCAGAAGACAATCTGGTGAGGGAGATTTGGGACAGACAGGAAGAAGGCAAGAGGAAGCAAGGGCATCCAGCAAAGAGGTGGATGGATTGTGTGAAAGAAGATCTGCAACAGTCAGGCATGAGTGTTGAAGAAGGCAGGAGAGTGGCACTGAATCGAGAGAGTTGGCGACAGTTAATACGATACCCCGACCCCATGTAAATGGGAAAAAGGGGATGATGATGATGATGATGATGACAGCAGGGCATTGTTAAATTGGGGGTAGGGTGGAGATGGCTGTATTTAGTCATGCTGTTACTATTTTATGGGTCAGCAAAGGCTAGGATGGTCATTATGTTCTGCATTTATAAGGGATAGTAGGTGGGATGGCAGGATTGCTTTCGGACATTATATATGGCTGCAGTTAGGATGTGTATGCAGATGCCATTTAAATTTACATAATACCAAACTTAACATTAATAATAACATAGTTTTCAAGCTTAATTCTAACTTACATGGATAGTATCAAACTCAACATTGACTAGTAGCATAGCACTGAAGCTAAAATTTAACATATTTACATAAAGTTGGGGGACTGGGTCGGTGGCTTGTGTGAGGGAAGGATGATGCATGGAGTAGTGAATATGTGGTTGTGGTAAGCTGGGGAGGAGGTCATTTAGGTTGTTGGGAATTTTGGTTCATTTTCAGCCGTCAATATGGAACGTTTGTAGGGTTTTGGTGTTTGGGTTGCTAAAATGCCATGATAGCCATTTGAAATGGTTATGTTTATAATGTGTAGTTGGTGTGATGTCAGGATTGTTGTTGTTCTGAACTTAGAGATCTCATTTGGATCTCATTTGCTTATTATATTCATTAGGTGGTCAATGGGGTTTAATGTGACTCGATGGTATGCAATTGCCTTTGCATGGTTTTTAGGGGAGTGGGCATAGTGTTTGGTTGTTCAGTTGGTTGGTAATACTCTTGGAAGTTTGTTGAGGCTGTTGGTTGTGAGGTAAGGGTTATTTAGTTCATGCACATTGGTTATGATAGATTATGAGGCTATGGTTGCTACCTTAGTATAGGAGAGGTATTAGAGGTTTGTTTTTAGCTGGTGAGGTAATTGGCTATTTTGGTAGTTATGTGATAGGGTTTTAGGAGGGGATGCCTCGGACCCAGCTTAGTTAGACAGGATGGGGTACACCGAATGATGTTTGGCCTAATGCCTTAATTGTAGTTACATTGTTGAAAGTTTGTTGGTAAGAGGAGGAACAGCCTGGTCAGGCTGGTGGGCAGAGAAAAGGGGCAGGCTTGCCCTCTTCTGTTCCCCCTTTGGTGGTCGTTCAATTCAATAATTTGGGAAAGGCAAGTGAGCAGTTACGCTGCCTGATAAGTAAATAAGCAAGCGGAGGTAAGCTGCTTATTTGGTTGGAAATAATTCAATAAATGGTATCTGAAGTGAGTGGTACGCTGCTTCATAAGTAAGTGAGTGGAGGTATGGACGCTGCTTACTGATTAGGATGAGCGGGGATGCTGTCCTATGGTAATGTTACATAGATGTTATTTTCACCTATTGAAATTTATGAATATTGGTTGGAATTTATGAATATTGGTTAACAATCATGTTTATGGGTTCAATAACAGTCATCAAATGTCATTTGGTGTGATGTTTTTATTGAAGGTACTGGGACAAATGAGGTTTGGAAGAGACCAATTTGTCCAGGGACATCTTCAGTTGGGGTTAGATAAACAGAGTAGTAGGAATTAGGAGGATAAGGGAAGAATAGGGTTAAATAGGAATGAGGGATGTGTGAGAGGAAATGAGGTAAGAGTAGGGAGGGGCATAGAGGGTTTTAGGCAAGTGTAACTGGAGTAGGAGTCACATTTTTGGTGTGAACTTGCTACCCGCCCTCCCACCCCTTTGTTAGGGATAATGCAGTTATTTTCAGTTTGGGAAGGGCGGAGAAGTGGGGCAGGCTTGCCCTTTTCTATTTCCCCCTCTGGTGATAGTTCAGTTCAATAAGTTGGGAAAGGCAAGTGAGCGGTCGCGCTGCTTGATAAGTAAATAAGCAAGCGGAGGTAAGCTGCCCATTTGGTTGGAAATAATTCAATAAATGGTATCTGAACTGAGTGGTACACTGCTTCATAAGTAAGTGAGTGGAGGTATGGATGCTGCTTACTGATTAGAATGAGTGGGGACACTGTCCTGTGGTAATGTTACATGGATGTTATGTTCACCTATTGAAATTTATGAATATTGGTTAACAATCATGTTTATGGAAGTTCAGTAAAGGTCATCAAATATAATTCGGTGTGATGTTTTTATTGAAGGGGACCGGGACAAATGCACAGTTGTGTTTAGAAGGGTTATTATCTGTTCAAAAATGCACCTGTTGATAACTTCCTTGCCTTAGGGGTAATGAAAAGCACTCATATTTGCATTTTAAGACTTTTTGAGAGTAAGTGCTCCGTTTCTTCTTCCTTAGCAAAACTGGTGTGCAGTAAAAGCAATAACACAGCATTTCCTGAAATAAATGCGACTTTATCAGTTTCATTTTAGAAAGCAAATAAGGAAAGTTCTTTTGCAAAATAAGTGATATCACTGAAAAAGTGAGGAAAGATGGCAAACACAGAAATGAGACAACTTGTTAAAGTCCATAAATTTCACATTTAATGTGTTTCTGCGATGTAAGTGTGCAAGCAGTGAAAGATTTCATCCTTTCGGAGCTCAGCTCAACATAAAAGGTGGAATCCCAAAACAAAGGATTTGTTGCAGTGGTATCAATTTGCTTAGATTTGAAACTCAAACTAGATTTATTGCAACTTGAAATCATTGCAAATAAGTAATGCTCCATGCAGTGTTGCCTAGTGCATTCTGAAGCAACCACAGACCACTATTACAGATGGAACAGTCACAACATTATTTGGAAACTGATTGCAAGTTAGATGTGCACAGGAATATCTACCATTCCCCTGCAACTGTGGTCACTACTGCCAAGAAACTGCAATCAGGACACTTTGGTTTCTCTAGTCCCTTATATTTATTAAAAATATATGTTTAGAACTGTGTTAGTGCAAAATTCTAAATTGCGTTAGGTAGGGTGCTGCACTGATAAAACATAAATGAATGAGACAAGAAGAAATCAAATGTTTTATATGTCATATTAGTTGGCAGTTTTCTTATACTAGCAAAGAAGCTTTTATGTAATCAGATGTTAATGAAACACTGCTGATGTATCAATGTGTTTATGATCTGCTAAATTAAGGAAAGCGGCCTAAACTAAGTGATTTATTTATGTTCCTACTTTCATACCTCTTGCATTCATTTGTAAGGTTTAGCATCATTAATGCACATTAAAAATTAATTTGTTTACAATTATTGTCTCTCTTCAGTGGCCTCTCCCCAGGATTCTTGCAAAATATTAGGTCCAGAAAACATAGTTAAAGGCTAAATGGGGAATGGCATTTTAATGCCTTCTGGGAAAGAAGCTCATAACGATTTGTAGATTTTTAAGAATAGACCTGGCATAAAGGAAACAAAACAAAGTTTTAAAACTGTGACTGTGATTATGCTCTTTTGCTACTGGAATGCAAGCTGACATAACAGCCATACCAAGAAGTGAAGGAAAGCTGAACTGGACTTATTTAGACTGCCAGTGTCACCATAAGAGCTATTTCAATTGATTTGCAACTGAAACAAGAATGCTCTAGTGCCAAATGTTTTAGTACACAATTGTAGCAATGTTAATATGAGATATGGTAAACATATATTGTGAGTGTGTTTTTATATGTCTAAGTATATGTGTGTGTATGTATCTCTGTGTGTGTATACACACACACACACACACACACACACACATATATATATATATATATATATATATATATATATATATATATATATATATATATATATATATGGATTCACTTCATAACACTGAAAACTCAAAACACTGAAAATGAGAAAACTTCATAATACAGAAGACCAAAACACTGAAACTTCAAAACACTGAAAACTCAAAACACTGAAACTCAAAACACTGAAAACACATATCATACATATACTGAGTTTAAACAACATAAATCACAACACTTTCCACCAAGTGTAGGCCCCTTAGTGTAGTGAAATGCAATCTTGGAGTTGATATATATAAGTAGCAGGGGGTGTGGGGGGTGCAGAGTGCACGGAAGTAACCAATCAAATATCCTACATATATATATATATATATATATATATATATATATATATATATATATTAATTTTATGTGGGAAAATCTGAGAGAGTATTGAAAAGTATTGAAAAGAAGTATATACGAACATCATTATGATATTCATAAGCAGGACATTAATAATGCACTATTTAAGCACACCTTAATATGTAAAGATGCTAAATTTACGTTCTTTGTGTTAGAAGAAGTTTCATTGAATATTAGAGGTGGTGAATGGGAAGTGAGAATAGAAGTGTTTTGGCAGCTAGTTTTAGAAGCTTGCAAACATCCAGGTTTAAAAGAACACATATCTTTAGTTCCTGTGCTCGCTGCCAGATTATAAGTATCATAGATTTCTTTGTATAATATTTCAGCTTTTTTCATCTTCCTTTAGAAAAAGTTTGTTTTAAGTTATGTTCATTCCCTTCCATGTATTTAAATTTCATGGGGATTTAATAAAG